>NC_066322.1:16252970-16561176 GCF_022539315.1 Serinus canaria | reverse complement strand
AATCTGGACAATTAGCCAAGAATAGGACAGCAGGGGAGAGCTAGGACAACACACAAAAGATCTCAATAGTTTCTTTCCTCCACTGCTGCTACCAGTGTTAAATATCAAAATATCCTTATGGAAATTTGAAATTAAGGTGGACTGCTCAGACTTACTCTTGTACTGACAACTGCAGCAAGTGCCAGTGGGTTTGTACCTGGTAAGTAATTTTTTCACAGTGAAATTAACACCTACACACAACTTGGTGAAGACTTACACCAAGCAAATACCCTTTGAAGATCTGATAAGGGCATTCACTTGATTTTTGGTAAAAGCAACAAGATAGTTCTTTAGTTTCTACAAGTTTCCTAACACCTCGACAGTTGTAAGATTCCTGACAGCACTATCAAAATTGCATTTGTAGATTAAAAACCAACCAACAAAAAACCTCCCAACCCAGAATTTAATTACATAATGATTACTATGTCAGTACAAAATTATTTCAGCATAAATTGATTAGTCTAAGTAGACTGTCACATAGAGAAGCATCTCAGGCTAGCCCCAAAGAAATTCTTTGTAACACACATTACCTATGAGGGATAGACAGCCCCCCATCCACTGCACCCTTCAGAGCACCAAAGACTTTGTTTCCAGTGGTAGTTCTGGCAAGACCTGCATCCAGGTAGCATGTAAAAGCACCAGGCTTGCCATCCACACTTTCCACATTGTATTCATCACCAGTGACTTCAACTTGGCCTTCATAGATCTTATCAAGGCCAAATTTATTCAGAAGCTGTGGGGAAATAAAATACACTTTTGAAATTCCCTCCATTTATTGATAATAATTTAGAATTACCACTACTTTAAAATGTGAATTTACAGTAGACTTGTGTTTGAAACACATTTTTTTACAAAAAGTTTGTACCCAATACTAATAGCAAAGATTCTTAACAACCACCACTGTAAGTGTGTCTGTTAAGTTCCAACCTTCTGTTCCTACAGGTACACCACTGAACTTATTCATGAAACCCTGTGGAAAATGGATGGCTGCTGTTTACATATTTTCAAACTCCACAATGTGCACTTCTTACATTTTTGCCCTCCCTCCCTCTCTCCATCAAACTTAAGGGCTGAGGCATAAAAGTGGGCTGCTGGAGCTAAGACTGCATGCTGTCATACCTCTCCCTGTGACCTGCCAGTCACAAGACACATCAAATCCATGACAGTAAAGAGGAAGAGTTAGGATTCTGAGAACCCAATGACTCAGTGGGCTGACACAGCACTGCAGGAAGCTGTCCCCGTTCCCTGAGGGAGCCAGGGCAGCAGAGCAGCAGCCCCAGCCATGGCCGTACGTACCCTGCGTGCCAGGAGCAGGCCGGTGCAGTAGGCAGCAGCGTAGTTGGTCAGGCCCACTTTGACACCGTACTTGGGCAGCTCGTGGGCGTAGGCAGCGCACACGATCATGTCCCCCTCGATTCTGGCATAGGCAATCTGGCAACACACAAACGTTAGGGCTCCACCACTGGGGCTCCGTGTTCTTCCTCTGACACCTACTCAAGCCAACACGAATTCTGGATCCAAGTGTGCAAAAACTGCCAACCTCTGCAAGGGAGCTCAAGGAGCGGTGCTGCTTTGGTTTGTTGGGGGGTCTGCCCCCCCCCCCCCCACCCCGGTTTGTTATTTTTGCAAAAGGAGTCATCAACTCCTCAAGTAAAGACATAAAAAATTCAAACCTGTATTAGTCCAGCTAAAATGTTTGTCAGCAACAACTGGTAACTACCTTTCCACATAGATCAAGAGGCCAGAAACTGCCTACAAGAGCAACCTTTCAAAGAATCACTATGAATGGGGATCAATTTTGTCCCATTTTCTGATACATCTCAAAAAATACAAGCAGCATGTCAACACTGGTAGTAACCTTATGGAATGATTTTATTAATCATGGTCTGGGACCATTATCATCCCAGGGTCTCCTGTGGGACAGCAGGACTATCAGAAAGGTTTCTGCTGTTCCTTTAATCTATAGAATCTTCTCCTTCTGACTCTCACACCTCCTCCCTACACCCAAATGTTGTCCCATTTTTTCAGGATTTTGACATATTGGAAAGGGACTATCAGTCAGATGAAAGATCCTGCAACCACTGATTTTCATTTTGAGTTTCAAAGATAAAATAACCTCATTAATGACTGAACTGTTCTCATCAGATAACTACTTTAAGAAAAACCAAGTTAAACTTAGCTGCTTCTTTTTGGAGCTCAACAACATAAATTTATTATAAAACAGGCATTCCTAAGTTTTAAACTTCAAAATTAATCAAAACATTCTAAAAATTAAACAAGAAAAGTGAGCCACGGTGAGGACCTGCATATGATGCTACACACAACTACATACTAATGACCATGAAAAAGCGCCTACTGTTCTTGTTTACAAGCCTCCTTCAATCTCACAGGACAGCCATCATAAGGCCTCAGAGCTTCATGTGAGTCACACAACATGGAAATAGAACTCTCAAAAGAGAAGGCACCTTTAGACACAGCACAAATCAATGCAGGTTAACAGGTCACACTATCATCTTGGTTGTCTTTAGCCAAGCAAAAAAGGCCTCTTTTTGAAGCCCTTTAAATATAGCAAAAAAACCCCTCATAGACATCTTCTCTCTCCCAAAAATGTTCTACTTAGCCCAGAATCATTAAAGCAGTACAATCTTACACAACAAACAACCTCGAAACAACAACAGCAAAAGTGCTAACACTTGTGAAATTTCTTTTCTACAATGCTCACGGTTTATTACTGAAGTTGTGGTAACACTGAAGACTGTCTTCCTCTAAGGAGGTGTTTTACAATACCAACACTGTGCAGATCCGGCCTAAGAAACCCAGGTGCTCCAAGCCTCCCTCTCTGTGCTGACCTCACCCGGGCAAGGCTGGCAGGTAAGCAACAAACACCGCGGGCCTTACCTGGCAGATGATGTCTCTGTTGGTAACACGCACAATCATCCTGTATTTAGGAGTGTTGTACTTGTTTTTATCTTGAATAACCAAACGTTTGCGAGCATAGTAGTCAGTTTTTCCCTCTGAAAAACAACAGATGCAGTGTGCAAAATGCATGCACAAAGTAGGAATATTCACCAAGGACATTTAATTGTGTGTTACAGGCAATTTAATAATACCTCTCCTTCTCCTGAATTTCACTTGGTATCTCTTGAAGTACGCCTTATTCTTGACAACTTTCACAAACCCCTTGGATAAGAAACATAAACTATGTGTTATTAACGTATAACCCTGTAAGCCAACACCATTCTAAATAAACGTGCCATGAATAAAACCATGGAACAATCAGAAATTAAACAGGTTTTCTTGTATGTTTAGGTAAAAAGAGCAGGATAAAAATGAAATGGTAAAAAAAACCAAAAACATCCGGCACATCAAACCCCATAAATTTTACTCCTCCACAGGAACTAATGTTTCAAGAGAAAACCAGTGTATCTTTTAACAAAGTATCTTTTAACTGATAGCCTGTCCGCACGGACAGGAGCAATGTCTGTGCTCATTTCCTGGCAGTCACGCACAGCCGTGACTTCTCTGGCACGTTCTACCACGGAGCCGCTTCCCCCGCAGCCCCCCGCCCTCAGCCAGTCCGACTACCGCACCCCAGGGCTCGGCGCGGCTGCTGCAGGGTACCGGGGGCTGTATCAGCCCCGGCCCCGCAGCTCGGCCCTGAACCAGCCGCCGGCGGTGGGACAGTGCAGGCGGTAGCGGGGCCGGGCCGAGCCCCGCTGGAGCCCCTCGAGCCGCCCGCGGCGCTTGCCCCTTCAGAACGGCAGCCATTGCCACGCCGGCGCCGGGCGGCCGCCCTGAGCCTGAGACAATCGGGCTCCATCCGTGCGGGCAGCGCGGCGCGGCAAGCGCGGAACGATGGACGCGATGCCGCCGACCCCCCCCCGTGCCGGTACCGACCATCGTGCCAGGCACTGTCCGGTCCCTCAGGCCGGGGCCCGCTCCGCACAACGACTGCGCTCCGCAGCAAACGGGAAAAGGCCGCGCGCGCCGCGCAGCCGCAGCTCCTGCCCTGCCCGGCGGGGCGGGGCCGCGCGAGCGCCGTGCTGCCCCCTGCCGGCCAGGCGGACCGACCGCGGGTAGTCCCGGCAGCGCCGCCGGGCACGGGCGGCTCCCGCCGGGATCGATGCCTGCGCTGCCCGCCCACCCCCCGGAGCCCCCGGAGCCCCCGGAGCACGGGCCCGGAGCCCCGCGGGTGCTCCGCCGGGGCCCGTCACTTCAGGAGGGACACTGAGGTGTTGGAGCGAGTCAGGGAAGGGAAACGGAGCTGGGGACAAGTCTAGAGAATGAAGGATCCTGTGAGGAGCGGCTGAGCGAGCTGGGGCTTAGCCTGGAGAGAAGGGGGCTCAGGGGAGACCTTGTCACTCTCCACGACTGCCTGAGAGGAAGTTATAGTAACATAGGACAAGAGGACGTAGTGTAAAGCTGTACTTTAAAGGGGAGGTTTAGGATGGACATTGGGAGGATTTTCGTCACAGAAAGAGTGGTTGGACGTTGGAATGGGTTGCCCAGGGAGCAGATGGAGTCACCATCCCTGGAGGGGTTTAAGACTGGACATGGTACTCAGTGCCATGGTTTAGTTTACAAGGTGGTGTTCAGTCAAAGCTCTGATTTGATGATTTCAGAGGTTTTTTCCAACTTAATTGAGTCTGTAATATCAGAGAAACACAATGCTGAGGAAAAAGTAATATTGCTATCATCTAATGTCTACACATAATGCATGATCGCTTCCAAGTCTCCTTATGTTAAATGACTGGGTAGTTATTAGCCAGAGATATATCACAGAGAAGGGGTTCTTAAACAGAAAAAAATCCATGCTTTGGTCTTTTATACAGTCACCATTTATGTATATGTTATAGGATTTTAATTCCCATCATTTTATAGGGAAAATTCTCACAACCGACCAAGCAGCAAGTAATTAATAACATCAAACCAACTAAAATCTCAGTTCAATACTGTTCCTACAATAAATTATAGCTGCTTGGGATTACTGATATTTGATGCATTAAAGCAAGAATATAGACTTGCACATATATATACACTGGATCAAACAGGTCAAATGGCATCAGGTTTCTTGACGTTGTCAGGCAATAGTGAATCTTCATTCCTGATGCATTTGTCTGGTTGTGCTCATTCATTTCACTAAAAAAATACAAACAATCCATTCAGCTAGTTATACGTAAGCCAGTATTTTAAAAATATTAGTTTGATATAAATAACCAAGAAAATTAAATAAAAAAATAAATGATTGCTACATCAGACAAGTACCAGCATGGCTCCTAATTGGTAGTGACCTGCCAACTTTAGCGTCTGAAGTAATTTAGTATCTGAAAGGACGTTGTAGCAAGATGGAGATTTGCCTCTCCTCCCTGGCAATTAGTGAGAGAACATAGCCTTGAGCTGTGCCAGGGGAGGTTCAGGTTGAATATCAAAAGGAATTTTTTCACTGAAAAGGTGGTTAGGCTTTGGAAGTGACTGCCCAGGGAGGTGGCATAGTCAGGATCCCAGGAGTTCAAGAAATGGCTGGAAGTGGCACTTAGTGCCTTGGCCTAATTGACAAGGCAGTGATCAAAGGTTGGACTCAATGATCTTGGAGATGTTTTCAACCTAATTGAAAAATGATTCTGTGATCTAAGAATGAATTTTAGAAAGTTCAGAATTCTATGTGCTTTTCAATTTGTACAGAAAATAGCTCTAGCAGAGCACATATTCTTTTCTCCCCTCTGGCATATAAATCCATAGGCTTCAAAAAGTCTGCTGCTACTGCTGGGCAATTACTTCCATGACAAATGCCTCACAGACAATGGTATCATAAGCAAGACTTGTTAGTCTTTTTGTTAAACAAGGAAAAACAAAATCTTCTCTGTAAGAACGCTTTTTTCTCCTCAGATAGCTCACCACAGCAAAAATCAGCCTGTTAACCTACCACACCCACAGGCTTTCTCGCTCATTGCTACCCTGCAAAATGGAGACTCCAGCTGGGTTTATTAGCCCCACCCCAGCATCTCTTACAAATTCAGGGTGAATGGCGCCTCCGGGCTTTTTTCCCTCTGGCTTTTATTGGCAATGTTTGTTGGAAGGGCGACTGCTATTCATACACATTCTGAACACGTTAAGGTAAAAGCTAGTATTTTCAAAGCTTTAATGAAGTACCTTTTATTTGCATCACATTAATGGGGGGAAAGTATAAGCTTTCTTTTTTTCCTTTAATGCTATTTCTCAATTTCTCTTGTATGTGATATTTTTACTTAGGTGTGTTCTGGAGAGCAAGGTATCAAGCAAGGGTTTTAGAGCAGTGTCTAGTACTTACAAGTCTCTTAGACCTGGCAAAACTGATGCTTGGAGCAGCATCTCCTGCAAGCAGGGACTCTCTCCCTGTTTGTTTGCAGAGGACTCAAGGCAGTAAAGCTGTTGTCTGTGACTGGACTGACCCTTGTGGTCACTTGTAGGATTGTTTTGGATCTTTTTTGCTGTTGCTTGCAAGAGTGACAGCCTTATTTCAATGAAAAAAGAGTTTGGCTGAAGGCCTGGCGATAGCCTAAATCTGCTATTGCTGCATACTTTTTTAAAAGAGTGTATTCTTTGCATACTTGGCTATAAAGTAGTGTTGTAGAGTACTGTATGTATTCTGGTAGTGTTGGAATTACTTTCATAAATATTTTTAAAATAAAATTTATTTCTTAAAGGTCTTGTTAGAATTCTTCCAAAGGAAAATTTCTGTATGGTTTTGTCTAGAAGCCTCTACTCACTGTAGAAGGACAATGGCGAATGGGCTCATTATTAGATGGGGAGCTGCTCCGGGCAGACAGTCTCTCAACTGTTTGTGTAACCTAATCGGCATCTGGCTGAAACGTGTCTGACAAATGAGCCTAGGGATGGGCCTGTCTAGCCCGAGGCGCTGGTGCTCCCGGAGAACGCGTTACCGTACGCAGCTTCTAGAGCAGAGACGGCGTTATGGAGATGCCCGGGCAGACACTCTGACTACACCAAACCCAGCTTTCCGCCGAGCGGCGGTGCCTTCGTGCCGCTGCCGTGAGGAGCGAGTGCGGGCGGCGGGGACGCCGCGACCCGGGGCCGGGGGGGGCTCGGCTCACGGCCGGGGGCCGTGCGGAGGCGGCAGCGGTGACACAGCGGGCGACCCGCGCGAGGGCAGCACGCGAGCGACCCGCACGCTGCGGAGACGGCTCGCCGCCCGGCCTTCCAGCGTACGGCACCGGGAGCCCCGAGACCCGCAGGGAGAGCCGTGACACCGCCCGGAAGCAGCGCCGGTGGGTTCCCGCCGGCGGATCCGCGAGCTCCGGCCGCCCGCGGGCAGCGCGGCGGGGGAGAGCCGCCGCCCGCCCCTCCCGGGGGGCCAACGTGGGCCGGGGCTGCCCCTCGCGGCGGCTGCGTGCCCAGTGCGCCTGCGCGCGGCGCGGGCAGGGACGTGGCCCGGGAGCCGGGGCCGGCGGAGCGGCGCGCGGGGCTCGGCGGGGCGCGGACGCCGATGCCCGCACGCGCCGCCGCTTCCCGCCGCGGGCAGCGCTCCCAAGGTGAGGTGCGCCGGGCGCGCGGCCCCGCCGCGGGGGGCGGGGGGCGGCCGGGTCCGGGCGGGGCACGGCAAGGCACGGCACTGCGATCGCGGTCGCGCTGTCCCGTCCCCTCGGGCGGCGGCGGGGCCGAGCGGTGCCGGGGCAGCGTCGGCCGCCCCCGCCCGGGCTCTCCTGGCGCGGTGGGCGGTGGAGCGGGCGGCGCTGTCGGGCAGGGAGCGTCCGCGCCGGGCGGGGTGTGGGGAGGCCGCGCTGCGCGGCCTTGCCCGGCTCGGGGGCCGCGGGGCTGGCGTGTCCCGGCCCCTCCGCGCCTCGGCCCGGCGGGACACGAGTGGGCAGCGGTGGAAGTGCCCTGAGGCACCGGCCGCGGGAGGGGCCGCGGCCCGGGGAGCCTCCGGCGGGTCTGTCTGCAGAGGGCGAGTTCTTCCTTGGCTTATCGGCGTAACGCCGGGCCGGGAGCCCGCGGGTCTGTCGTTCTAGAGCGAGATAATTTTCGGTTTTCAAATACGAGAACTCCAGCTGCATCAGTCTGAAAGTGATTATATAATGAGGGTAAAAAGTCGATAATAATGTTCTGGCTACTTATATATTCCAGGTTTAGTTATTCAGTTATGGCCGTGCTTCTGTGCTTCCATGTAGCACCTGCTAATCGTCAGCATTGATAAAGCAATTTTGTGGCGAAGGAGAAGTTGGCTTATGCGATTTTCAATTTCCAGCGTAAGCTGCCATTAACACTGCCTGCATCAAAACACTGTACTCCATATCAGTCTAGGATAGCTTTCTTTTTCAAAGATCACATACAAAAGATGTAGAAAGGAGACACTAATATATAGAAGGACAGATAATATTCAATATGTTTACTTATCTCCTAAAGCATTTGCAAAAAAATTTTTTTTTCATTCACTTTGCTTTGTGTGCCTAAAGGAAATGGCAGTTGGATCTTGTTTGGTTTACTGGTAGATAGCAATAAAATGTTTTTATAAATGTGCTTGTTTATTTTCTCTTCCCTTTCCCAGTGTGAGTTGTCAGCTTTGATCACAGCTCTGTATTTATGCTTATAAGGATTTAAGGCTTATTTTGAAATGCACAGATATGAGTTCTTTCTCAAGTAAGGATTAAGAGAGGAAATAGAGACAGCTGGTGAAAGAAGGGCATGATCAGGAGGAAAGCACTCAGTATTATGAGTCAGCATTGCCTGAATTTTATTGAGTGGGCTGACAGCAGCTGTAGTGATTGTCACTGAGTGTCCATCCAGCCCCACAGTACTTTGAAGAGGAACAGATGTTTGGAGAAGAAGGCTTCGACAGAGCAGCCCTACTTCCTTCCCATATCTCTTCCTACACTCCCACAGGTTGAGGCTTAAGCACTTCTTGAGCTACAGCTGGTGCCTTGGATATTTTGTTTTGGTAATGTTGGGTTTTTTCGAATTGCTCTTCATATTTTTGTCTTCTGTGGACTTGTTGAATTGCTGTTGAGCAAGTAAGCAGGAGGTGGTTGGAGTAGTTGAAAGGAAGAGATAGGAGAAAAGCCCTTCCAAATTTATGGCAGAAAAAGGGATGGAGAAAGTGGCATGCCTAAACAGTTACTGTCAGTTTATTTTCTGGGTAAGACTGATAGTAAACGGAGAAGTTTTAGAAATGGGAAGACAAGTCCTTTGTCATTAAAAAACTTTGTTTACATGCTTATTTTGCTATTTCAATGTTCTAATATCACAATTTAGAAGGGGGGAAACAGCTGAATTGGGGGTATGCATACTTAAGATTTTTTTACGCTTTCTTACTCGTCAGTTTCCTTAACATGTAGAAAAAAGAAATTCTAATGCTTAAGAAACAGACAAAATGTAACATTTTGCATATAATTTTAAGTGTCAAGTGCATAGTTTATAAGAAAAAAAGTCTTTTTTGGTTGATCCAAGAGACAATAATAAAAATTAACCCTGAGTTTATGAATGTTGCTTTCTAAACCAGCCTATACTTGCCTTGATTATAGACTCTTAATTCTTTTTTGTAGACCCAGTTAAAACAGTAACAATTTTAGAAAAGGCAGATAATAAATATTATAGTAATATGTCATTTTAAGTTGTGAAATGTGTTCCCTGAAGTTCCTGAATATGTCACTGAAGTTTGTAGGTAGCATGCTGAATTCAGCCTTGTGCCTTCCGTGTTTGTAACACTCCCCATCACGTGTTGCCAGTGTTTGGGCTCCTTTAAGCTGGGAATACTGTCTTGCTTTCATTGTAGTGATCTCTGCTCAAGTGTCTGTCCGTTGCAGTGCATCCTTTCCTTCTCCAGCCAGTGGTGGTTGCATGGAATGGGTTGTTATGATGGATAGAGCCTGGGCCCTGCTCTGCCTCTGCTCATTGTACACACGGCTGTGATGTGGTTTTGTCATTTGTGTGTGCACAGAAACAGTCTGCTCAGAGCAGCAGAAGTGATTTAGTGAATTGTCACTTTTCTGTAATTAGTCTTAATGTCATCTAACTGCTGAGAACTCAGGAAACTATTCAGTTTAGCCATCAAGTGGTGTTTAGGGGACAGCCTAGGAAGTGTGGAGCCTGCTCTAGGGTTCAGGCAATGGATCTCCTTCTTTCAGTCGTGATGACAGTGATGATGTTGACAGTGTGACTGTCAACTTTGTTTGCTAATTGCCTGTAGGAGTGATCCTTCCCAGTCCCAGTGAGGCAGCTATATATTTGGGGTTGAAGTAAAATACAAAGGTGGGTCTTTATTCTAGACAAGAAGTAAGGTGGTGTGATAGAATAACTGTGGACACCTATTTTGTCCTAATTTTCAACTTGGAAAGCAGCCAAAAGCCATCATCAAATATCTTTTTGTTCTTTTGCCTGAACAAACCTTACCTGTCTCTGATGGGTTGTGTTACTTTACCATCTTGTCTGACCAGTATTGCTTTTGCTTCTATGGTTCAATCCTTGGGGGAAAAAAAAAAAAAAAAAAGAAAGAAAAATGCAAACTTAATATTTTGGTAGTAGGCTGGGTTCATGTATTCTGCCATATGGTAAGCTACTGATCTTCCCAAACTCCTGAGTTTTCTTATGGCCTATCATCATGTCTAAATCTTAGTGATTCTTAGCATAGCATTAAATATCTGTTTTTGATGACATCGTAACATGATCTTAGAATTCTGACTCATCAGTGTCTTATACTGCATTAACTAGGTATTTTTTCATTGTCTTCATCAGGCGGGCAGATGGGGTCAGTCTTTCAGTAGTGGATTGTTGTTGCCATAAATTACTGTGCACTTGTAGCTAAGAAGATGTTAGAGGAGCTTACCATTAATTTTTGTTATAGAAGGCTAAAACTATCAAATGTCACTTAAAATGGGTGTAAAAAGTTATTAGGTAGCCAAACTCTTACATTTTGAACATGTACTGTTGACGTAACTTGTGTAGAAGTTAGTTTTATGTGTCGCACTTTTCATGCATTCTTCTTGATTATATGTAGCTCAAGCAGTGAACTACTTCCAGACATAATAAAAAGAAATCCCAGCTTCTATGCTGTCTGAAACAGCAGAGCTAAAACTCAATGTTTATTGACAAAGTAATTTTTTTCCTCCATTAGAATGCATTACTGGTGGAACTTTATGGGTTTGGCTGAAGTCTTAATAAGTATTTCCCAGCCCTTTGGAGAAAGAGTTGTGATCAGTCTTTCTAAGACAAGATTGCAAAAGCAACTTTAAATTCCATAATGAGATGCATTAAGTTAAAATGGACCTGGTATTTTTATGTGAACTTTTTGGTGTCAGGCTGACACGAAAAATCATCTGTGTTTCATTGATCTCCTTTCTTTCTTCCCCAGTTTTGAAAGAAGTAAACAGGACCTTATTTCCAAATAAAAGTGCAGAAGTCAGTGGCCAACTAATCAGAACATAACTGGCTTCATTTGATGATGAGCAGATACATCATTTCTCTGAAGAGCCATTTCCCTTTTCTTTATTAAATATCGAAGGAAAATTAGATTTCTCTGTGCTGTGCTCAGAGAAGGCTGGAGTGCTATTCCAGACTTGAATAGCATGGAGGGAGACCCTGCCACAGCACAAAAGTACACTGCTTCCAGTTATGCTGTAAGTGCTTGTGTAGGCAAGTCATGGCTACGGTAAGTAAATTAGTGGGCAAAATTGAATATTACTGCAGGACCACAGATGTTGGCATGGATTGTGTTAAAAGAATTGACTATTGATGTTTGCAGCTGTGTTTATATTTGCTCTGTTTACTGGATAGCTTGGACACCTTTCCTGTGTGGAAATTACTAATTAGTTATGCTTCTCACTGCTGAAACTTTTACATTCTATTTCTTGTCTGTCAGCAGCTGCAGGTTGCAATGAGTTGTAGTTCGCAAGAAAGGTTGGCTACCAGTCAGTAATTTAGAAACTGTTTCACTTTTGAGTGTAACTGATAGAAAGGTGGCCTTTTAGCTAATCATATGAAGGAGAGGAATATCCTGAAGATGAGGGTCTCACCATGTCATGTGGGTTTTTTTTCTTCTAGGAAGTAATTAATAAAGTTTTAAGCGTTACCATATTGCATGAGGGACATGCTTATGTCCTTTGGTTTCTCCATTAAGGCTCATTTCATACATCCCTTTGGGAAGGGAACTGTGCACAGCTTGGTAAATGAGAGATGAGCATTTTGGCTCTAACCTGCACATTGTGTTTATCTGGTCTCTGTAAAAAGGAGCATTAGACCTAGAAAATTCTTGAGCTGCTAGTATGTAAACCAAGTTGCATGGAATGGTAGGTTTCATATATCAGAAATCCTTTTAAACTTACCAATTGAACTACTTGTAAATTTCGTATCCTTTTTAAATGAAGAGTTGTGTTAAAAACATTGCATTTGAATAAGTAGTAGTGAATGTTTAAAAATAGGACTCAAAATTGTTTCTCACTTCCAAAATATGGACCTAAAACTTTTAGTAAATTTAACTGCATTTGTGCACTTTTGTTTATTTCTGTCCTAATGCAGTGTAGATGCTAGACCTGCCTCCTTTCCAGGAGGAAGCTAGGCTTTGGGGAATGAGTAGGAAAGTAAAATCTGTAGAAAGGAGCTATAATTATAAACATTTGTGCTTTGGAGTGTGTTACTCTTTTGTAAGTGCCTGATGATACTTGAACTCCAGTTAAATAATTGAGTTGCATTTTGTTGAAAAGACAAAACCCCTAAATCTTCCAATCAATTGCATAAAAAACTTGACAAGGTTGATTTTATTTTAGCTTGTTAATCTGATTGTTGCCTCTGTTTTGTTAGCCAAGGGTATGGTCCTTCAAGTACATGTGTGTGCCATTGACATGCTGAACCTCAAATATAAAGATATTTTGCAGACTGAGGTCTAAGAGAACAAGGGAAGTTTTCTGTTAAAGGTTTTTACTGTAGTTCATCGGTATTTTCTCTTGCAGCTCTGAGGAGCTCTCAGCCATTTTGGGTACAAAAGCACTGTATCTAATTATTTTCTCTTGAAAGAAGGCCTCAGTTTCTTGAAGGTTGTTACATTCCTGTGTCAGACATGAAACTTTTTTTGCTAAAAGACCATCTCTAGATGAACAGAAGATAGTGTCAGAAAAAGCACTGTTGGTTTATCTTCTGAGCACACTGGGACAATGCCTGACAGACTGTAAACCACATTGGACTGCAGAGATAATTAAAAACCTGGAATTGTTCTTTGAAAGAAATGAAATTTAGTACAACTTGGTCAGTGATGGAAATGATACTCATATGACTTTTAGCAATGGTTTCAACCTTTAGTGGGTTGCTACAACATTTCTAATGAAGTTCCTCTTTAAAGCACCTCATATATTAGTTGTGCGTGTGAACTGCCACTTCAACTTTCTGTGGGACCATCAAAACCCCATGACATGTTAGTCAGATGTTGAGTTTTAAAAATGATGCTAACACTAAGCTTTTTGTACAATCTAAATTGTTGGACTGCTTTTTTTTTGTTTCAGAAAGACTTGGAGAGCTAGTGTGTATCAAGTGAAATGGAAGGTAGGGAATGGTAGCCATGATATTCCTAACTATTGTTAGGTTATATTACAAGAAAAATCAGGAATATGAGCATAGGTGAGGAGTTCTCACTCATACTTTGGCAGAAATCAGTTATGCATTTTTAGTGTAAAAGACCCAAATGAAGTTTATAGTGAAGCCATGTTTGAGCCCTGAATTAGGATTTTAGCTTGTAAGGGAGCATGATAGCTGGCTGACTCACCAGCTGCATCTCCTGCATGTGTCATTGACTGAGTTGGTTTAATTTGTTCTACAGATATTAGAATGCTATTAACTTTGAAGCAGGAAGGAGACTGGGTCTATGGAATGCTATAATACTGGCTTGAAACCACATATACGGTTTCAGACCCAATTATGTCAGACTTCTTTTTAAATGTAGAGTAGTATGGAGATTACTTCCTGTATTCTGGAAGTTCCCATTTCTTTCTCTTTTCGTGAAGAGAAGAAATCGTTGAAACAAATGATACATACAGTAGTGTTTGTGTAAGGCTTGCAGTTATTTTTACTTTGTCATGTGGTAAGAGTAATTGAGACAGTATTTCAAGATATCTGTAATCTTTTGGGTAGTCAAGATATCAAGATATAATTGCTTGATACAAATGTTCCTCAGGTAAATGCAGGTAAAAGGTAGTAAGAAAATTCAACATGTACGGTGAAATACCTTTTTAAAAGAAATCTAAATAGACTTTTTTAGAAATATAAATTTTTGTCTGGCAAATACAAATACAAGGAGTGCTAGCATAATTAGGCCTTCTGTAAGGTGATGCACATTACCTGAGTATTCTCAGGCAAAGAGGCTTGTACATTTGTGGATAATGTGGAATGTTGCAGTCTACCTTTAGCTGGCCTTACTTAAAATATTTTATATGCAGCCTCATTGCAGTATTCCTTTGAGTAATTTGGAAAACTAAACACAGTATTGTAGTCTTGGTAATAAAGCCTTGGTAATCATCAGCTAATTATGGGTACTAAACATGAAACTGAGATACTGATTTTTATATATTTTAGTTGGCATATATATATGCCGCATATCATGCATCTGTGTTTAGTGTCAATATGAGTGTTTATTATCTATGCAATATTTTAGAGGATGTAGCAGACAGGTCTGTGTCTTGCCTAACTGACTCATCAGGTGGCTGAGAATTGCTGGTAGTTCTGTTTTACAGTGAAGACTGTGTAAGAGTACAAGGTCTTTGGTAATTAAGTCTTGTGTCCCCCCATCGTTTTAAAGATCAATATGTTCAAATTCAAAATTCACACCTTTCTTTAGGAGGTTTCTGCATGACCTTAGGCAGGCAGAAGCCAATGAATAGTTCCTGTGCTCTGGGTTCCTTGGCAAGCCAAGAGCGGTGTAGCTGCTAATAGGACTGGGAGCCTGAGTTAGTGTGCCTGCTTTGGAGCTGAGAGATGTTAGTATGTAAATGGAACCAAAAGAAAAGATATACTTAAAATAAACAAGCAAAGCCAAATGCCTAAAATTACTAATGACAATATATACTCGCTTTCAAAAATCCTGGTATTTTATAATTTTTAAAATTTATAATTTTTATTTTTTAAATAATCCTGTACATTGTAATTCCAAATCAGAGTATTTTATTTCCACTTCTCATCAAAATACCAATTTGTTCTCAGATTAGAGTAAAACCACACAGAGGAAAGAAACTGTGCATATGACTTATGTTCTGTGCATATGACTATTAATGTTCTGATACATATTGGATTCTGGAGGCAGTTTACTAGAGCCAGAGATATAAAAAAATGTAGAATCTTCTTTATTAATGAAGTATGCATTTGTTCAGATCAGTATTCTTGGGATAAAGCCCAGAGTTTTCTCATTTTCAAATTTCGGTTTTCTAGAAGGTCTTAAATCACTTTTCAAAGATTAGCTCCATGAAATCTTCTGCCACTGTTGTAAATTTTGAAATTAAGATAGGCAGAATGATGAAATATGAAAAATCCTGTTACTGTATCCTATTTAAGGAAATGGATGATGAACACATAGCTAAATACCTTCATGTCTTGGTTCAGGAGTCTTTGCTGATGTTGACAAGTTAAGAGAGCTGGCTTTAGATATTTAGAAAACCTGGAAAAGCCTGGCAAAAACAATATAGGCGTGACTAGTTAGCTGTTTGATCAGAATTGTGTTTTTCTTAATTTAGGTTGGCCCTAGGTGACTACCATAACTATTTTTCCCAAAAAAAATTCTGCATGTGTTTTTGATGCAAATTTCACTGTGAGCCTTTTGATCTTCAAACATTTGCTTTTGGTAGTTGTGCACTTTGCCTGCTCTGTGTGTCAATATTTTCAGATAGCTGGCTAGAAATAGTTTTGGGGTACTAATTCTCTGATACATTCTAATGCACCTCTGAGCTGCCCTGAGAAACAGTATTGTTAGGCACATTGTTTTGACTTGACCATATATTTTTTTTATATTCTTCACATATTTGGCTTCTTCACACTTGAGTTAATTTTAATGCCCTGTGAAATGTTGGTGAATGAATGTTAGGAAGATTATTGATTCTGTCCCTACACCACCCCCCCTTCAGCTGTCTTACTGTACAGTATAAGCCTCATCATTTATAGGCCAGATTGACCTTGAATTTTGTTTCATGCCTTAAGTCTTTCCAGTTATTTTACTTTGTGAAAAGATAAAAATTGAATGTATGGGTTTTTTCCCTATGTGCACCTCATAGGGTATTACTCAAAATCATTGCTTTTCTAATCCTTACACCTAAGATTCTTAGAGGGGTGACTCCTAAAGCCTGCTGTGTATGGCAGTCAATTCTACTGTGTTGAGATTGGCCCTGGTTCTGCCAGCATTTATTTTTGGAATTACTTGTGATATTTTAAGCAGTTTAAAGCCTTTGAGAAAATAATCAGTCTTAAGTGAGATGTATGGGTTACCTTCATTATAATGTGATTTTATTCAAAGTGAAACAGCAGTAATTTATCCTTTCATAGCAATAGTGAATAAAGGATATAGACTGAGTGAAATATTAATGCATGTATTAAACTTAGAGTTTTGAAACCTCTAGTAATTTTCATTCCTTTCTTTTATAAAAGATGGTGTCAAATGCTAGTGTTGGAAGAATTTTTTTCCAAGATTATATTTAAAAGATATGTGTTGGGATCTTTCTGGTTTGGGTTGTTGTGGGGCTTTTTTTCTTTTTCCTTTTTTCTTCTTTTTCTATACCTGACTTTTGCTGTTCAACAGTGACAAGAACCAGCTGGAACCTTTCTGATGCTTAAGTTGGTATTTTACTATCCCCACCTGTGGTTTGCATCCCTGCCTCTGAAGACTTCCAGCAAAATTTGATAACCATTTTCAGAATGAATGCTAAGCATATGGAAATTGGAAATTTCTTTTAGGAGAGCTCTTAGGTGTCATGTTGTTGTTGAAGAATAAGTGGGAAGGCTGACTACCACTTTTTTGGGTTTGGTCTGTGCTGTTCTGCTTGTTTTCTGAAGGCATTCAGTGTGTCTTCTTTTTGATATGAAGTGAAAATAAAATACTGCTGGATTTGATTGACAAGAGAGTTCTTTGTAGCATTGTATCCAAATAAAAGCTTCTGTTTCAGCAATCAGTCATTAAGTCTATATATTGTACTTCAGATAAATGCACAGTGTGATGAGATGGAGTTTTTTATTTCAGTTGAAGTTTTGATTTAATTAGATTCTGTTGGAGGATTTTGGGAAGGGATTTTGTCTTCCCTGTAGCTCAGTGTTTTTAGTATCTTAGTAATTATTTATAGGCTGTACTGCAGAATTCTTGTGGCATTGAGTAATTCAGTGTTTTGAGGAAATCAGCAAAGTTCAAAATAAATAGTTACCAGCAACACTACTTCAGAAGTTCCTCTTCAGTGCTCTAGTGAGGGGTTCACTGGAAGATGCCTCCAACAGCTGCTGTTCTGTCCATTGCACTGGTCAGGAAGTAGCAGCAGATAACGATCAGCACCAGTTAACCTTTGCTTTCCTAGCCCTGCTGATTCCCTGACTCTAGCAGCACCTCTTGCTTTTTCCCCAAAACCCTGGGGTCTGTCCAGGCACTGGCAGCGGGACTGGGGTCAAGGACATTTGGTGTAGAAATGACCTGAAGAGAAAGTGAGGAAAGAAAAGAGGCAGCAGTGTGATGCCTTACTGTGAGATTTTCAGCTGTTGTAGATTTATGGGCATAGATTCTTGGTGACTGTTTTCTGCTCACTGGCAATGCTAGGAGATGCTTTGCTTTGGTGTATATCAGAAATGTGGCGCCCCTGCTCCTTGTCCTGGCACTATAGGGATAAGTGAAGGTGAGCAGTGGGTGGTCTGGGGGTTACACTGATATTCTGCTTCAGTGTCTATCAGTAAAGTAGTTGATTGTTTCTATATCTATATTTCTGCAGTTTCTTTGCCATTATTTTAGTTTATAAAGATGTTTTAAAATAAGTTTTTATTTCTATTTATTTTTATAATGGAAAGTCGGAGCTGATCCTGGATCCTGTGGTATTTCTGTACTGCAGAGATGAGCTCTGTGAGTATACATGAGGAGTTTCTTGGGTTTGTCTTTGTGGATTAGCAACAGACTTGCATGTTACTTCTATAATACTGTATTGCTGGTGATGCTTGTGTTACTTCTGACAGCCTTGGGGTCCTGGATCCAATCTCAGTGTTGCTTTGTGCATATTGTATATTTTTTCCTTTGTTGGATGCAGCAGGAAAAAAGGAGTGTAAAAAGGACAGCTTTTGCATCCCATTCTTTGTGTCGATACAGGTGGCGACAGACAAGGTTGCAGGCAAGCTGAGCTCCACTCTCTCATGGGTGAAGAACACGGTCTCGCACACCGTCAGTCAAATGGCCAGCCAGGTGGCGAGCCCATCTGCCTCCCTCCACACCACATCCCCCTCCACCACTCTGTCCACACCCGCCCTGTCACCATCCTCACCAACACAGCTGAGCCCAGACGACTTGGAATTACTTGCTAAACTTGAGGAACAGAACAGGTGAATGGAAAACTTTTTGCTCTTCGAAGTACAGTAATGAGACTAAAATTGGTTTATTGCAATTGTAGCATAGAGGCTGTTAAAGGGGAATTAGTTAAAAATTTCATGGCACTGCACTTCAATTTGAAAGCCCAAAGGTTTAAGAATTTGGTTTTTTGTGCTGTGTTTTTAAAAGTTATGTTTTTGTGAAACTCTAGAAGGTGTTTTT
This sequence comes from Serinus canaria, assembly GCF_022539315.1. NCBI lineage: Eukaryota > Metazoa > Chordata > Aves > Passeriformes > Fringillidae > Serinus > Serinus canaria. The sequence continues at coordinate 16,542,410 of NC_066322.1, read as the reverse complement.
CTCTCCTGGTTTTACAGGAGTGTTTGTAGCTGCCTCTGATAGTAATGAATTACGCTATGATTTTTAGTATCCAATTTAAAGTATCCTAGGGATGAGACTTGTGTATAAACTTCTTACCTTCTAAGACCCTAACTATAATTTCTAATGATTTGTTGAAATCTTAAATCTTTCTCAATTATTTTTTTCTGCCTTTTATCCAGTTTTGTTTCAGCTACATAACCTGCTATGTAGAGAGATAGAACTGTGTTCAACCACCTTCTTGCTGTTACACTGGTCATGCCTGATGCATAATATCTTACTTAAAGTAAATTTCTAATGAGTTTTTGTCTGTTCATCTTGCCTTTTTATGTATAGTAAAAGTTTTTATTGTAGTTTTTCCATGTGCCTATTTATCTGCACCATGTACAATTGAAGATGCAACTTTCAGATGGATCAATTGCTCTTGATGTGCACAGTGATGCAAATTCACAAGGTCACTAACAAATGAAATTGGATTGCATAATTTCTTAATGCTGCATTTCCAGAAGCCATACTCATTTGCACTTTTGAGGCAGGACTCCTAAGTCATCTGTCTTTTTGCAAAATCTGGTTATATTTGACAAGTATGTTTCAATATTTTTTGAGACCTTGGCTGTTAACAACTTGAGTTAACAAGTAGATTTCAGACTTGGCAGTTAGCTGCAGGGCTTTGTTACCTACTGGAGATGGATATCCCTGAGCTGTAATGAAGTGAAGGTTTGATAATTTAGCTCAAACTAGCTTCTGTTCCAGCTTCTATGAGAGTGCTGGCCTTTGCACTGAGGCAATTTGATTGGGTTGGATTTCTTTGGAGGTTTTTTACTTTTGGTTGTTTTTGGTTGGTTGGTTGGTTTGGGGAGGAGGGCTTGCTTTTTCGTGGATTTTTATGTGGTTTTCTTTGGTTGTGGTTTTTTTGTGTGTGTTTTTTGTTTGGTTTTTTTAATATTATTCTTATTCTTGGTTGGGAGGGGTTGTTTGGTTTGGGGTTTTGTTTTAGTTGGCTTGTTTATTTGTTTGTTTTTTCTCTGCTGCATCACTTCTGAGGGTAGTAACATTCAGTGGAGGAAGTAACTGGGGGGAGGAGAGGCAATGCGTGTGTGTCACCAGACATGTCTTCTCCTATGTCTGCATTCTGCATCCTGATAGCACCACAATTTTAAGGGAATTTGATACACCTCTCCAGATTTTGACAATAGAAGGAAGCTTCTAGAACCACCTCATACACTCTTCCTTGTTTTCAAAGATGAAATCTATTTAATTTTTGCTGTGCAAATGAAAAATTATCAAAAGAAGCAGAAAAATAGTTAAATAGCACTTTTTTAGAAAGCTAATTTGCATTTAATCTGAGGCTTTCTAGTCCGCTCATGACAAAGCAACTAACTTGTATTTGAAAAGCAAACTGTTCTTTGGACTGCTTATCTATGTTGGAGTGTAATGTCTTTACATCTTGAGCCCATCTCATTAAGGCCTGCAGTCAGACTGCCTGGCTTGTTGAAAGAAGAACGTGAGTTTGGGCTTTCTGACTCAAGTCAGCTTTCTTCATTTAGTAAGTAAACTAGCCAATCTTGTCTGGTTTTATTTCCTTTTAGCCAGACATGTTGTTAGTCCCACACTGGTCTTGTGTGTGCATTCTATTTAGAGCCTGCCCTATCAAGTGTATCCTTGCTGGTGAGATACTGCCCTTTAATACTGAAATTCGATGCTCTTGTGCTGGCTGCACTATAGTTTCAGAACAGTTTACATCTGCAGTTTAGCACAGAGGCACTTTGTTGACAATTGTACTCTGTTCACAGGGAACCATTCTTTCTGCTTGCTGGAAGAACTGCTGCTGTGGATGTTTGTAAAGGTTTTGGCTTTCTTGTAAGCTTTTATGTCAGAAGGAGAATATGAATTAGGTAACAGTTAAGAAAAGGGAAGAACTCAAATTGTTTCAAGCTGTGTCTTCTAGCATTCTGTAATCTAATTATACTGAAAGTCCCCACAGAATAAAGAGGAAGCTCAGTCCAGAGTCCTGCTAGAACAGTTTGGCATTAGTAAATCATTTATAAAGTTTTAAATGAAAGAAAACAGTGACTAAACGTCACAGAACTTGCGACTTACTGTGAACAGAACTTCCTGTTTTCAAATCTAAGGACAATGAGTTTATCCAGGTAAGGTCTAATTACAAAAACTTAGTCTAACTTCTACAAAAACCTGTGAAAACTGGAAGTGTCTCATTAGAACCTTGTTTTTATAATCTTAATGTTTATTCTGTGTTTTTTCCTTTGTGGTCACTTTGAATTTGGTTTTGAGGCATTGTCTGGGATTGAGAGAAAGAGTTTCAAACTAATTTTTCATTATGGATCAGTATAAGCCAGGTTTCTAAGCATTTGAAGTGGATTTTTAAAGTATTTTCTTTAAAACTAAATTTTACGCATTCCATTAATAAATGGTAAATTATTTGAATTTTTTAAAAATAAAATCCCAAATGAAAATTTGTCTTGAAAATGCTCTTTTTAATTTTTTTTAACCATTTAACTCTTTTCTAAACAAAATACTGCTGCAGAAACTGTGCTATTTATCTTCATGAGTTAAATTACTTTTTCCCTTGCTTTCATAAACACCAGTAGCTGAAAGCTGGGAACAGGGAAAGCTAGTATAAATAACTTCATTGTAGCAGAGAGCTTAAATATTGTAGGTATTTCTGTATTATTAAATATTAGGTATTTCTGAAATTTCTGTACCATCTCAGATACAATATGCCTTGGGCTATAATGTGTTAAATATCTAAAACATAACCTGGCCTTTCTGAAATGCTGGGGGATTAACTTTTGTACTAATTTTTGAGAAATTATTCAACCACGTGGCTCTGATATACTGATGTTGGATTCTTAGAAGTTAAAGCACAAATGGAACTCATGGTATAGTGAAACACTTCCAAGTTAGTCTGAATTCTTGCTCTTACCTAACACATGGTCCAAAAAATTTCCTATGCTTATGAGTCTTGATATTAGTTGAGGATAAACAAAGCATTGCCTTTTTGCCTAGTCCATGGCCACAGCAACCAGCTCACAGGGAGGTCTCCTCAGGAACTTGTCTAGCACTTAACCCATCTTTATTTGTACTTTGCTGCTGGGCAGCCCCAGAGGTTCTCACGTTTGAGCTCCTCACTTTAATTGCACATTCATTAGCTCTTCTAGTCACTTGTGTTGCCTCGTCCTTGGTCTGCAGGTCTGGGATTTCTCCCGTGCGTTTACAAAACACCGTGTTGATTTGTGCACAGTTGTCAGCAAGTGTCAGTTGTTTTAAAATTGCTTTAAAGGTTTTAGTTGTTCTGTCTTTATTTATACTGTCAATTTTCAAAAAGTGTAATCAGGTAGACTTATAGGAGGCGAATATTTTTTGTCTTTTAAATCACTATTTTTTAAGTTCTGTGACATTTGATGTTATCATTGAAGATATTTAACTTCCTTAGGTTTTCTTTGTCAGTCTGATGCATGACAGCTGTGGGTGACATTTTTATCTGTTTCTTAAAATGCTGCAGTGTGAACTGTTCTATCTGCAGATTTACTTGAGATCTCAAGAGAAAGCAGTAACATTGAATGGTTCTTTTCACATTCAGTCCAAATGAATGCTGGTGAAACAGTTTCACTGAACCTCTGGGTGCGTTCTTTGTCAAGAAAACAATTAATAGTGCCATCCTTTGATTAGAAGAACTTGAATTTGGTTTTTGTGTGCTTTCTTTGCAGACTTTTGGAAACAGATAGCAAATCCTTACGATCAGTAAATGGGTCAAGAAGAAATAGTGGATCTTCTCTTGTATCTAGTTCATCAGCTTCTAGCAATCTCAGCCATCTTGAAGAAGACTCGTGGATCCTGTGGGGGCGGATTGTGAATGAATGGGAAGATGTACGGAAAAAGAAAGAAAAGCAAGTTAAGGTAGTTGGAAACTGGTTTTTGGATTTATTTTTAATGTGATATAAATGATACTGTTTTATCTTTGTGATGGGCTTATTCTTTTAAAATTAAAATGTAAGACAAACTTCCAGTTGAATCTTTCCATTCCTCAGCCTTAATGCTTCCTTTGTAACCTTCCTATGTGCTGTCACCCAGCAAATGTCTCCTGCTGAAAACCAGATGCATTTTCTGTATCTTGAATATTAAAGCTTTCAGTGTACTTCTGCTGAGTGATTTCCATGAGTGCAAGGATGATTAGCTTCGTCTTTCCAAAAATGGAATTACTGAAAATCAACAGAAGGGCATCTGATAGCTTGATGCTCTGATTATGTATGTGTATGCTATGCTGCTATATACTGAGCATCTCTCTTTAAAGCATTCTTAATAGGGGAACTGATAATTCTACTCAAAGGCTACGATGAGTTTAGGTTTTTGTGCTTGCCAAGTATGTTGACCCCAGAGATGACCTTAGGCAGAAGAACACACAGTTTCTAAATTCTGTATGTATTGGATGGACTTTGTCCAGTGTGTCCAGTCTGGGTTAGTTGTGGTCACGTACAGAAGTGGGGTTCAATTACACTTTAAATTCAAACCAAAAAGCATTTAGTGCATTTGAACATATTCATGTTTCAGTGGCAGCAAGCAGAACAGCGTAGGATTTTTTTGTTAGCAGGCAAGTCTGTTCTGCTTTGGTTCTTTATTGGTTGTAGTCTGTAGTTTTATGTGCAGAATACAAATGTGTCAGGGTCTTTTGAACAGTTTGAAATGTGTGTCTATGAATAGGTTGTGGGAAGGCAGAACAATGGGCTAAAGTAAAGTATCTTTTGTTGGAGTGGTTGTGAAGAGAGAACATGACTTGAGAGAGGAAACAAGGGAAGAAAATGAACTAAAGATTTCCTGCTTGTATAGGGAAAGCAATTTCTGGAAAGGTGTTCCAAAAGGCCATGAAAAGAAGGCCATGGGGATCTGGCAAGAAAAGGAAAAGTGAGGTGGTAATAAGATCTCGTTAGTTAGAATTTGTTTGAACATTTTCAAGCATCAAAAGTGTCACTTGTTTTTACAGCTGGCCAAGTACAATTTGAGGAGTATTTGACTAACTTTCAGGGAATATTTAATTGTATTGCTGACTAATATATTGAAAACCAGCCACATTTTCCTTTGCTGTTAAATAATTCTCAGTATTTTTTTGTTGAAAGTCAACCTTAACTCTGAGTCTGCATTTATGATGGAATATCAGAACATCCACTCCTATTCCCTGATTGTGCCAGTAGGTAAATAGGTAGCAGCATAGGTGTCTTTTTGTCCTGGCTGTAACAGCTGGTCTTAGGTTATTAGAAATCTGGTAAGTTTTTTAGATTTTAGGCATAAGTGTCTAAACCTTCCTCCAAAGATAATGTGTTCCATCCTTTACATCTCAATCCACTTCAGAACTTGCTTCTTGTTTATGGAGCATTTCTGAAGGATGACTCAAGTCCTGCTGTTCAGTTCACATGGCATGTCCAGTAGATGTGTTTCCTACTGTTCCTTGTAGGAAAGTTGGAGGGGTTAACGCTATTATTCTGTCAAGGAGGTACATTAATGAGGCATTAGCAAGAAGTTTCTTGCTTTATTAGTACCCATGAGGCTTTAGATGACTGGTATATAGTCCAGTTGTGTTGACAAAGAATAGGGAGATACAGTTGTGTAAAGCTAATGTATTAGGGTTCTTGTCTTGGATTGGGAGTCATTAGGAAAAACACATTGGTGTTGTAGACAGGAGAAATAGTTGGAGTGGCATTACTATGGTGATTCTCCAGAAGGATGGATTGAGAGCTTAGGGATGATCAAAAATGGAGGTCAGTGTTGTAAAACTCCTGCAGCAGAGTTTAAGCTTAAGAAAAACAAAGCTTGAAAGGCAGAGTGTCTTTGAAAGTTATCTGTGTTGCATTAATTAATTGTAATGTTAGAGAAGTAGGAGAAATATGTGGAACAAACAGGAAGAGGAAGCTTTGCAGAATAGGAGGTTACTCTAGCTTCAGAATAAATAGCAATGAAAGAAATTAGCCTTTAGGAGACAGAATACTTGATAACAATTCTTAAGGTACTAAAAACTATTAAGGTACAAAAAGGAAATAGTCTTGAAGAGACAATTTTCTAGGTCAGACTGATTCTAGTTGCAGAACATACCACCAAGAGTCTGTTAAATTCCTGAATAATGCTTCTTTCTCAGTTTTCAGATCAAGCATCAAGACTCCTTGTGATTTCTTAAAGGACAAGTAACAGGTTCTTCGCTGTATTCATCTGGGCATGTTTGAATTGTATAATACCTAGCAGAAATTTTTTTCAAAAGATAAAGTAAATTTAGTTAATTTAGTAGGTGTAAACTTAATGTTTTCTTGGCGCAGTGTCTGAAACTGCATTTAAATACTTTCTTAGAAGATAACTTGGAAGTACTGGCGCACCAGAAAAATTGCACACAACTTGTCATGTTTGTTAAATGATAGCTGTACTGTGCAATTTTTTTGTTGCAGTTGACTATGCTACCGTTAGTTCTATGTGTTGTCATTTACCTATCTTGGAAGTAATTTTTAGTCACGATTTCTTAGGTCTCAATTACTACAGATATTATTAAAGGTGTTATCTTCAGTAATCTTTCATGAAATATAGGCATCACTGTATTAAGTTCTGTTTAATGGAAGTTCTTGTATAAAATTATTTTAATATTCTGTTTGTCACATAACTTGCCATGGATAAGGAACTACTTTCAGTAGCTAATTTAGCCATTAAAAGTGATTCAGTGACTGCTTACTTTTGTGAACTTAATAATCACACTAAATTTGACATTATAAACTTTTGCCGTGATGTAATTTTTTTTCTGAAATTGTGAGGAACTTGATTTCAAGTTGCTTTTTCTCCAGGTTTATTTTCTGTAATATTTTCATGAAATATGAATTGTCTTTTTGTGCCTTAGGAGCTGGTTCGAAAAGGGATACCTCATCACTTCAGAGCAATTGTTTGGCAACTTTTATGCAGTGCTCAAAGCATGCCAATTAAGGATCAGTATTCAGAGCTTTTAAAAATGACATCTCCTTGTGAAAAATTAATAAGAAGGGACATTGCTAGAACATACCCTGAACATGATTTTTTCAAAGAAAAAGATAGCCTTGGGCAGGAGGTCTTGTTCAATGTAATGAAGGTGAGTTGGTATTTCAGCCTTTGAGAATATATTAGCAAGAACATGCACCAGCTTGGATTGCCTTGTATATAAAGAACTTGCACCAGTTTCACAGGTTATAAGTTTTTTTTAAACCATAGAGACTGGGATGGTTTAGCAAATCCTGTTTTAGTTTTGATGGCATTCCTGTAAGTTTTTTATATCTCACGTGGTAAAACCAAGTTGGCAATAAAACAAAGCGACATACTTACTGCTGATTGTGTAATGGAATGAAGTGTGCCATGAATTGAACAGTATTGCCCGAGACAAGAACATTGGCAATCAGAACTGGTATTCAGTTTGCAGGTATTTCTGAAGTGCACATGGCAGGTTCAAGGTAATGTGCAGTTGTTCCAGTGCCCAAACATAAAATGAAAATGCCGATGTAGTATTGTTTGCACTTAAACTTTGAAGGTCAGACTTTTCCATAGAACGTGGTTTCAATGGAAAAGTTGGCAGCTTTCCAAACCATAGTAATTTCCATAACTCTAAAACAAAGATACCACCTGCATGGACATCACCACGTTTCATCCATCTGTAAATAAAACTGTAACACATATTTTTTCTGAAGACAACTCGTTTCATTGTCTGGTCTGTCTCCTGTAAAACTAGTACTTTGTGAGATTTGTGTGAGATTTGCCAGTGGTCTCTCTTATCTTTTACCGAATTCCTGTAGTTGAAAACTGCCTGTGTGTTTGATAGGTATGCCTTTGTTTTAGCTTTATATGTGCTCAGAGAGCAGAGTTTGTAGCAGCAGGTAGAAACTAGAATGGCTGACTAAAATTTCTGGATAGGATGTCTGCCCTTGTTGGATTTGAGAAGAGGGAGAGTAAGTTTTTACAAGATAGCAGAATGAGCCATGGTTACTTTTTATTGATAATGAGGTTTTAATTGTTGAGAGTTTTAACTTTATTTTCCAGGCTTACTCTTTGGTGGATCGTGAGGTTGGATACTGTCAAGGGAGCGCTTTTATAGTTGGATTGCTGCTTATGCAGGTAAAAGTATTTAAAAATATGTGAACCTTTAAAATCCATGCTAGAATGCATAATATATTGTGATGGTTTATTTTGGGAATTTTTGCAATGGTTTTTCTTCATAATTTTGTTACAATGGAGGTGTCAAGGACAGCTGTTTAGTCTGGAAATAAAATGAGATTTACTTGGTGTCGTTCTATTTGCCAAGATACTTGTATTGGACTGGGAGAATGTATTTGTTACTCAGAGCTAAGGTAGGATTGCAGGCTTGAAAGCTATTCTGGTGAGTGATATTTCAAAAATAAATGAACTTCTTATTTCTCTTCTATTACATGGAATCTCCTCAGAGTTCAAATGAAACTACGCAGTTGACTTGATTATCTTAAAGCTTCCTTTGTATTATTGGTTTTTGGTTTGTGACAAAGTTAGGGTGTATAGTAAGAAACTTACAGATCTCCATTTCAGTTTAGAAATTATTTGCTGGAATTTAATATATACAAAATTAATTGGAGTAATTGGCTGCAAATCCGTTAAACAAAACAAACCAGCGACAAAGAAAAAAGCTCCACTGTGTGCACATGCACGCACACACAAAAACCCCACCCTAGATCCTCCAAGTCATTTACTCTGATATATCATTATGTTTGTTCAGAGTTTTTACTGTGTTTTTTTGTTTTTGATATAGATGCCAGAAGAAGAGGCATTCTGTGTGTTTGTTAAATTAATGCAAGATTACAGACTGCGAGAACTCTTTAAACCAAGCATGGCTGAACTGGGCCTTTGTATGTACCAGTTTGAATGCATGATACAGGTACATACAAAATCTATCAAACTTGCTCTTTGGTAACTATTAATAAGGAGCTTGGGAGTTACAGCTCAAGAGCAGGCATGTCTGTTGGCTAACAGGATGCACTCTTGACAACAGCTAGTTTCAGAACTTCACAACTAAATGCATGTGGCTCTGAGAGCAATTTTTTTTTAACCTTTGGCAGACAGTGACTGGCTTCAGACACTGAAGCATGAGGATTTGTATTGCTGCAGTTTAAACAGAGGAATATTTAATACTGTTTGGATTGAAGACATTGAAAATCTTCATAGTCAATTTATAGTATCTTAAAAGATGAAAATTGGGAGGAACCCTCATATCTAGAATTGAAATTGTTTTCAGATTTGAAATGCAGGTTCTTCTTGGTCAGGCTGATGGAGAAAAATAGGTTTCTCTTTTGTGATCCAGTTTCTAACATGGTGGTCAAGGGTGAGATATCACATAGCCTTAGATTTTTCAGCTCTTTTTAGTAGCCCGTTCTAGTTATTACTCAGGGATTTACAAGCTTGACTTCCCCTTAGGATCAGAAACTGTTTTTGTTATCTGCTTTGCAGGGTAGACATTCTGTAGGATATTCTGTGTTGGGGCTTCAGTTGCATGGTTAATGACAATGAGTCATATCTTTCCTAGTCCTGTTGCTGGTACAGCTCCTATCTGTACTAAGTATCAATTACTTTCTTATATTCAAAATTTGTCAAAACCACATCTGCACTAAAACTACAAGCAGAAGCTTGTAGCTTAACATACTTGTGTATTTTATTCCTCTTCTTTTCCAGGAACATCTTCCAGAGCTTTATGTGCACTTTCAGTCTCAGAGTTTTCACACTTCTATGTATGCATCGTCATGGTTTTTAACTATATTCCTTACAACTTTTCCACTACCAATTGCAACGAGAATATTTGATATCTTTATGTCTGAGGTAACTACTAAATAGTAGTCGTATGTTATATTTCAAGAGTAGCTGTTGAAAGCAGTTATCTAGGTAGAGGTATAAATCCCCTCATGATGGACGAATCTCATAATCTTGCTTTTTATTTCTTATACTGATCAGATTATTTTAAGGGAAGGTGTCTGTGTGTGCCCTTTGTCAAGGAAGAGAGCTAAGTCACTGAATGTTGATATTGTGTGTAGCTTTGTGCTCTAAGCCTGTTGAAGTGTTCCCAAATCTTTTCTTTCTGGGTGCAGTGCACTAGCATTGCATGCAGCAGGGATATCCATTCCTCAGTATTATGTAGAGTTTGCAGTGGAAGCTAATGCTGCTTTCAGACCAAAGTTGAAGTTCATTGGGGATATGCAAGCCAAGAAGGGGGAATGTTAGTTCTTTTTATTGACCAGGTGATGATGGGGGCCAAAGAAATTTCGGGAATTATTCAGTGTCATCACAAAGACAGCTATGCTGTGTTTAGGATTAGAGCTTTGCACAATTGTAACTAGTAACAAATCATAGCTTATGCTTGCCTTCAGTCAGCTTTTAGAAAGCAGTAAGTCAAAGGTGGATCCTTTCAGCTTGCCCTCAGGAAAGTCCAAGAGGGGGTATATAGTGAGACATTCCTTTTTTTTTTTTTTTTTTTTTTTTTTTTCCCAGTAGTTAACTGCATTGTACTGTGTCTGAAATTAAAATAGCTTTTTTTGAGGAGTACTGGGGATTTTTCTACTTAGATATACTTAAAATGGTTGATAGAGCTGACCTAGAGAATTCCTGTCACTTGAGATTTTGCCTCATCACTAACTTCTCTGAGAGAGATGTCTGGCACCAGGACAAATAGCCAGATTGCTTGTCCTTGGAACAAAAAAAGAAACACAGAAGTAATTTGTTGAGAGACCTTTTCAGTAGCCCTTTTACTTGCGCTTACTTGGGTGAGATTTCCAATGTTAATAAATAGTAGAGAAGCTCTGTGCTATTGACAATGGCATGAATGATTGTTGGATATTTTTTGACTTCTCTTCTCAGGGTTTAGAGATAGTATTTCGAGTAGGTTTAGCATTACTTCAGATGAACCAGGCAGAATTACTGCAACTTGACATGGAAGGAATGTTACAGGTAAGCTATAGTTATAATAATTTTAAGAGATAGTAGTGTGTCTATTTCCTTGCAGCTGTTAATTATATGTAATCTTGTGCTCTGATTGCTTTTAGCACTTTCAAAAGGTCATTCCACATCAGTTTGACAGTGGTCCAGACAAATTAATCCAAGCATCTTACCAAGTCAAATACAATGCAAAAAAAATGAAAAAGTAGGTATTACATTTTAAGAAAATAGAATATACTGTTGCTGAGTTACTGTTTGTTTACCCTTAAGAATTGTTATTTGGTGTTTCATTCTGAATTTTCCATCTTTACATTTTTTGGGGATTTTATACTTTATGAACAGTTAAAACTGCAGTTCTGTCTGAAAACAAAAAGATTCTAAAGTAGTATTTGCTATTTTTCTTAAATATAATAAAGCTATATCTCATTTGCAAAAATAACTAAAAAAGCATTTGAAGAAACTGCAAGTTTTGGGGAATTACAGCACTTCTGTAAAAAGGAACTGAATAGGAACATTGGGTAGGGGGTGGTTTTCTGGTGGGAGGGGAGATTGTTTTTGGTTTTTTTCAGGGTGAACGGAGATGAAACTTTTGTAATCTGGCCTAAATTCTGAAGATGTTAGTTCTCAGGAACTGGAAGAATAATCATGGTGCTAAAGAGTGCATTTATAGTCAAAATTAGTGCTAATTAAAATATAAATTGATAAAACTTTGCAGTAACACTGACAACAGTAAAACAACTTTAATTTGGGGTTTGAAATCTTGAGAATACTGCTACTTGATGTTGTTGTTGTTGAGGTTAGTTGCATGTCTCTTCTGCCTTTGGTAAATTTTGTTTTGATTAGCAAGCTGCAGATAGTGTGATTTGCCAGGGTTGAGTTTGTTGGGTGACCCATCAGTTGTGAAGTATCCTGTGTTCATTGTTGCACTGCAGGTTGTGCCCAGGGTCTTCCAAACTGAATTTGTCTATCTTTTTCCTTTTTTCTTTTTTTCTGTCAGCAGCCTATGATCAGTAGAGTGAGCAATCTTCTCTAAAAAAAGAAGTAACAACAAAGCTTTCAGGAAAAATATTTTCTTTGCAAACCAGTACAAGTGTATGCAGTTGAAAATCCACCATTTCAAGTCTGAACTTCCTGATCTGCCTTCTGTAGAGGCATTGCTATCTCAGCTTGTGGGTTTTTCTTTTCATTTGGTTTGCTGGGGAAAGGCTAAAATTGGTTTATATTTAAGGTATTTTTCTTAGATTTCTTTGCATCTTTGTCTTCCAGGCTTTCCAAGCTCTGATTTCTTTTGGCTGAATCTATTGAATTGATGACAATATTACATGAAGGGGTTATTATAGAGTAGCTCCAAATTGCTGCCACTGTAATGTATCCAAGCAAGCTCCTGCACTTCAGAGTGCTGGTTCAGTCAGTTCATATGTACTGAAACCTGTGTTTAAATTTAAGGTCCTGTCTAAGCATTTACTGCAGTGTATTTGAGAGGAAATATCAATAATCTGTATCTCTGTTCTTCTGTTATTTGTTAGGTATTACACCACGTAAATTATCCTCAATGTTTCTGACCATAACTTACTATTTCTAATTTTTAGGCTAGAAAAAGAGTACACTACAATAAAGACAAAAGAAATGGAAGAACAAGTTGAAATTAAAGTAAGGAGCCCTCAACAAATATATTTATGAATAAATTTGATTCCTAGATGGGGGGATTACATGTTTGATCTCTGCATGTAGCAGGACATAATTAAGGCCCCTGGATTCTTTTCTTTCAGCATTTATATTTGGGATGTCTGTTCTAGAGGATACCTACAGTGAAATTATTGAGACTTCTGGTGGACGTTAAAAAAAAAAAATCTTTGGGGACCTTCTGTACTTATTTTTTTAGTATTTCCTGCTGACAAAAACTTAATAATATATGCCCTCATTTATCAGAGGTTCCAAATATGCTGGTTTAGATGTAGGTGCTCCACACAGGAGGTTTGTTTGACACATGTTAAGATAGACTTCATAGAGTGCACTTGAGTGGTTTGTCTTTGATTTTAATATCTTGATTTTTCTTATGCATTGGACTCAAATTGTGGCATCTTCTGTCTGCAGTAACTTTTTCTTTTGGAGCTTTTGCAGTTAATACAAACTGGGGGGAAAAAAACCAAGCTGCCAGTGGAGTTTATTTTTCCCTTTTTACTAACTGACCTACTTCCTGTATGTACCTAATCACTGCATCTTTTTGCTTTTGTGACATAAATAGGCCTTTGATGCCTTTTTTTCCTATTTCACTTTTTTTTTTTCCACAGCATGTTGTTTGATCTGGATTTTCTTCCTTGTGGTTTTAGCCAGTTCTATGAGAAAAGACAGTGGGAGAAATTATGTGCAAGTGTATTATATAAAACCTAGGTGAGGGAGTTAGGTACAGCCTTCCTTCTTCCTGTCCACTGCTAGTCATTTTGCCTTTCAATATCAGTTTTTGAGGCATCAGTTCTTCAGAAAAATGACTGTGAGATGCACCTGGGAGCATAAAGGTATTAGGAGGCTTTTTCAGGCAGTTAGTTATTGTAGCAGGCAGTGAGGCAGTTAGCAGCAAGAATATCTGGTGTAACAGCAGCTGAAATCAGATTTGCAGGGCTCAAATGACAGCTCTCTGCAGAACAGGACAGAGTAAAACCATATGAAAGACAACTATAACTTTAGATTCTAGTATATTAATTCATTTCAAATCCTTTCTTGCTTCTTGCCACCATTCCCCCCCAAAAAAGGAGAAAGCAAAAAACCTCCCCAAAACAAAAACCATGAAGCCCACCCAAACAAAAAACAACCAAAAAACCCCAACCAAACAATGCCAAGCTATCTGTTTCCAGGGCCTACTTTGGGACATATGTAAATAATTTCTAATTTAGCAGAGATTCTTAGCAGAAGAAACTATTTTAGGGGAGATAAAACCATATTTTGAGTTTGCCTTTTAGCCTGGCAGAATAAATGCTGAACTGATAGCCAGTCTCCTCTTCTGAGGGGTGCGGATCTCTTCTGTCTGAATGCTGACTGCTAAAATTTACAGGAAGTGCACTTGTATAGAGTTCAGTACAATTCTTTCTTACTTCTGGCACATTTGAGGTAATTCTCAGTATAACCTTACAGATTAATGTAAATTCTTGTGAGGAAAGGGAAGGAAACCTTGGAGCTGCCTCATTAGCCTGTCCTACTGCAGGGAGTGCACTGTCATGTCCCTTAACCATGAAGACTTTGACCCTGTTTATGAAGGGGAGGCTGTCCACTCTGGTGTGGGTTAAGCCCCATGGTTCCCCTGCAGACATCCAGCTTTCAGCAAATGCAACACAGATGGTTTCACATAACATGAGATGTGTTCTTGTTTTTGCTGTAGCAAGCTGTTCAAACTCATCTTTTGAGCTAGTGCATAATATGAATGGTTAAGAAGGTCACAATTTATTTTTGCATTTATATTGATTTTCACGGATGTGATGAGATAAAAATGTTGGTAGTTTGCTTTGCTTTTATCAGACTTTCAATTCATAACTTGAGAAATGGATTTGTGAACTGTTTACCTTCCAGAGGTTAAGAACTGAAAATAGACTCCTAAAACAGCGCATTGAAACACTAGAAAAAGTAAGTATGTTGGGGATTAGATTTAATCTCTGTTAATTTAGACTTCATTGATGGCAACTTCATTATATGAAATGGGAATCTCAGAATTATAGTTTACTGTTTTCCTGATAATCTCCTGGTGTTAACGAGCAGTGCTTCGCCAAATAACATGGCTATCACCAAGCAAATAAAGTCAGTGCTTTAAATATGTAAGGTTATGTCTTAGTGATTATACAATCAAACATTTTGACATACTCAGCTTATGTTGTACTGTTTTCTTTCTGAATTAGAAGCATGTGTTCAAAGTCCAGAAGATTCCATGAAATAGTGGACTGGTTGTTTGGAAAAAAAGGTCATTGTGAGAGAATCCTCAGTTTTGAAAATCTGAAGTTGCTTCATGTTTTTATGTAGGAGCAAAATGACAGACCTTCCAATGACCAAGAGATGTTGCAGCATTTATATTGAGAACAGGAACACTGCCATTCATTCGTTCTATGTGGCTTTCAGGTTTTGTGGCAATTTTGGGTACTTGGTGGAGAGAATATCAAAAGACTTATTTCTCTTGTGTTTAGTCTGGATTAGAGTTTTGTTAGGTTTTTTTGTAACTAACTGAAACTTCAAAAGTATGCATGAGTACTGCTGTGGATACATTGCCAACTGTTCTCCAGTGGCCTCTGCTGTATCCTGGTATGACACTTCCTGTGGCAAATTGCATCTTAGCTGCTCTAGAGGCTCAGGAATGAGAGCATTCCTGCCCGTCTTAAGCACCAACAGGGACCATCTCTCAGCAAATGGAATTGAATGCTCTTATGAGCTGCAAACAGTTGTTCATGTTTCACAGGGAAGAAAATGGTAATATTTCAATTAAGAGTGACATAACTGAAAGACGTCACACTTAGGATGTTAAACCCTAATGCAATTTTTTGAAAAGAAGTTGGTCTGTGTCAAATTCTAATTAACTGGTTTCAGAATTTAGTTTGGAAAAGATGCATAATAAGGGCACATAGTGAAAGTTGTGACCAACGATACAATTTTATTTCTAGTATTGGAGATTTATAAAATGAATGGAAGAGAGTAGGTTCTCTTTAAAAAGCTTGAAGCTGTAGTGAATCATTTCAATGACCTTGGTAAATATGTAATAGTTAATACCCTTGTTTATACTTAACTTGCAGAGGTTTGAAATCTTTTCTTTTTTTAATTCTAAAGTCCAGGATGAACTGCCGTATGCTAGTGCTTTTGCAAATTCTGTGCTTAGAATTTCAGAATTCACCTTCAGATTATCCCAATCTGATTGGAATCAAAACAGTTCCAAATTGGAAAATATTATCTATTAATAAGAATTCCTGAAGATCATTGTCATCGCAGCATTTGAAGAACATCATAAAGTGTGAAAAATACATTAAATTCTTCTGTTGGAAACTTACTTTAAAAATATTTTTCCTTTATTCAAACCCACCTGATTTAGTTGTGATTTCCTTAGTGTACCTTAACTTCTAAGAAATAGCACTTATCTACTAGCTTGAACTTCAATTTTATTAAAAGCTTCAAGGACAAAGAAGGTCTGTGAATAGATGTATTTCTCTTGTAGAATATACAAAAAAAATGATTGGTTTCAGGGGTGATAAAATAGAAATTAATTAAATGCAACTGCAGGGCGGTCGGGCTTATCTGTGTGCAAAAGTGAAAATTTTTTTGGCAAAACTTTGGCAAGAAAAAAGACTCTATGAACTGCTGAGTGTGTTAGTGCAATAGTTCAGTAAAACAGAACATTAGCTGTCATAGTTGACATTTCCTACTTGTCTGTCAGTTTGTACCCTTTAACTGCCCTGCTTCATCTTAGTGGAAGCTGAAGTTCTGCATGAGTGCCTCAGTGCTTAGTGGAGTTCCCTCAGTGCTCAAATTATGCCTTTGTTTCATGTTGTGGGGGGACTGTAGATGCATCCATGTCTTGCATCCATCTGTTCCATCCTATCAGATAATGCTTTGGTAACGTTCATTAATTCAGGAGCAAGCCACTCAAACAAAAACAACCAGTCTTCTGTAGGTGAATTTTAAACGTTACAGAAATCTGGCTTTGAAACCTTTTTGTATCACAGATGAACTGTGTTAAATCTGTTGCAGAAAAGGCTGCTTCCTGGGATCTTTGGACAGAGTTGCCTTCATTTATATGAAGAGTTGTTAATTTTGCAAAAAGAGTTTGCACAAAAAATGGGTAGAATTTGGGCATTTTCTTTCTATCAGCTCTTAGTCTTTTTTGTCACTATTTATCAGTCCCTTGTATTTTGGTTTCCCTTTTCCTCATTCCTGTCTGAATTTTTCCTTTGTAGGAAAGTGCTTCCTTGGCAGATAGATTGATACAGGTATAGTCTTTTAGTCTTTTACTGTATGACTCTCTTCCTACTCATAAAAAAACCCAACTGCTTTAATGCATGCATTTTGCATGCTGTATTCTATCCCTGCTTTGCTGATTTGGAATAAATACAGAGCTAATACATCTTGCTAGAAACTTGTTTAATTTTGTTTACTAAAAATATATAAACCCAATACCTGCACGTTATAGTAATTTTCCTAACCTATTGTAATTTTTTGTACAAATTCCTGTGGCAAATGGATTCTATGACACTGTATTAACAATGAAATTGAATATTGTGAGCCTCAATCTGTGCATGTACAACTGAGTAATAATGCATGAAAGAAATTTTATTGAATGCAAGTGCAAAGCTGTGCTTGCTAAATGAATGCTGAACTTTGTAATAAAGTACTAAAGCAGCTGTTTAGTACTACTTGGCCTAAAATTTCTACCAATTGTACTCTGTGCTGTTTGCAAAACCAATCTGATAAAATAAGCAACTAAGCATCAAAAAGGCAGTTTTCCTTGGATTTGTCATCAAGTGCTTAAAAAAATAAATTATGTCCTAAGGGACAAGTGACAAGGGCCCAGGAGGCTGAGGAAAACTACCTCATAAAACGGGAGCTGGCCACCATCAAACAGCAGAGTGATGAGGCCAATACTAAGCTGGAGCAAGCTGAGAATACCATCAGGGAGCTCCAGCAACAGCAGCAATGGGTAAGGAGCCTGGCAGCACATCATCTCATTTTTTCCCCTCACATGTGTTTATTTTTCCTCATCGTTACATGACATGGTCTCTGTGCTGTCTGTTCACTGTGATTTGCATTCTTAAAATTACACAAATTGGATTAAATGAAATTTTGCTCTGTTCTACTGATAGATGAGATTCATAACCCTGGATAGGTGTAAGTTATGAGTTAATTAAAAAAACTAAACAACATACCCACAATGAAGCACACAGAGCAAAAAACCCTACAAACCAACCCAAAACCCTTCCACCACAAAAGAAATACTAACAAAAAGCACACATACAACCTCTCATAGCTCTTAATGGTAAGAATCTAGCCATTGCAAGTTGTGTCACTCCGAATACTCAAATTTGAGGATTGGTTCACAGTGCCCTTACCTAGTGTATAATTAAGGTAATTTCTTTCATGTTGATGTTTCTTCTGGGTACCCGTATTTGGTTTTTTCTGAGTATGCTAAAATTGACTGCTTGCTGAAGTAGAAGAGTATCATCCCTGATTTTGCAACTACAAAACTTGATTAAAAGGTATGGGTTTATGGGCATGTGGAGCAGGAAAATAAATTTTAGTAGCCTTTTATAGTGCTGTATTTGTGTGCACTCTGTGTTTTAGGTAGTGAAATGTTCAAAACTTCTGACTGTTGCTGTAGGAGTGAAGTTACTTTCCCTAAGACACTTGAAATGCTCAGTATCTTCTCTTTGGGGGATAGGGGGAAGCATTTTAGCATCTTCACTTGCTGAATAAACTGTGCCCTACTAGTGTTGATGTGAATGGCTTCATATTGTTTTAAGTAAGTGGTATCCAAGTACTTGTCTGGAGTCTTGGGAATTTCAGGTGTATGAAATACGACTTACTACAACTAAGTATATTGCAGCTCCTTACCAGGTTTCTTAATGTCAGTATGGCAGTTTGTTTTACACGTCTTCTGCCAAAGCTCTAGAATTACCTGTGTCTCATATTGGAAGGTAAAGATGAGATTTATTGTTAGACTGAAAAGAAATCACAACTTAAATGCAACATTCTAGAACTATTTTATTACTTATGTTTAATGCATTTCAGTGTAAAAAGATATGTATTTTGGAATAGCTGTAAGAAGTGATTAATGAGCTATTACTCTCTCATGTGAAATACTGCTTTTTATAGAACTTGAACAATTTCTTTAGGGGGAAAAATATGAAGAAATTATGATTAAGATGGGGATGGTCTAGTAATACTTCCCAACATTTTTAGATAAATTATAATCTTTCAAGTGAAGTACAGTGAGAATCATTTATAGACTTTTGGATATCCAGCTATTTTATCCAGCTGTATTGTTTGATTACAATAGTACACACGCCTTTGGAATATATTTTTCAGAGACATCCATGTTAATGACCTGTATGCAATGAAAAGTTTTGAGAAGAAGACTGAGATACTATATTTATTTGTCAATTGGTGGGAATATGACCTTTAAAGCTAATGCCTTTATGCTGTGGACCTTACTGAGTATCAGTGATGGGGAGGCCTGACAGGTTGCCTAGGTATGGAACTGATCCTGAGCAAAACCTTAGATAACTGTGGATTGTAAATTTGGCTGGGTTGGAGCTGTGGGTGCAGACAGCTGGATAAGTACTGCAGGAGTGGAGAGGAGAGTAAATTAAATTATGAGCATGCTTTCTTCGTTCCGTGCTTGCAGCATTGTTTTCCTCCACTTAAACGTAAACATGGCTATAGGAAGTTGTCTGACTCTGTGTGTGGAACTGAGACTGTAAAACCATATGGTTATAGACAGATTTGTGCTGGCTTTTTCAGAAGTGCAAGGAATAGCAATATGGCTTTGAGACTCATCAGAATTAGACAATGTGGTGAAAGAGTTAAAATGGTTTAAGTGAGGAGCGTTTGCGAGATCCTGCTGCGTCAGTAAGGCGTGTAATCGAACAGGCTTTTGACTGTTTCCAAGCATGGGAGTGGGAGCAACAAATATAAGCAGCTGCGTGCGTTTCGGGCGCCACCTGGTGGGAATGCATGGATTTAGTGGAATTTTGGCGTTTTACTGTACACTTGTTAATTTTTTGCCGCTTGCTAGTGCCAGTAGCTTTGTTCTTGGCAATACTCCTTTTCAGTACTGTCTTGTATCTGTTTTAATGTTTTCTTCTCTAATTATTTCACCTTTGTTTATTGTCAGCAAAAATGATTGCATTGTAAAGCTGTAAATCACTGCATAGTTTCTGTACTTATTTAAAGATACAGCATCTATTGTATATATTTTATCATCTACACCTTTTTCAGTATTGAATTGTATTGAATTGTTTGGCATGATAAACAACTGTAATGTTTGGATATGAATCTCTGAATAGAAATGTATGGAAAGAACTGCCTACAGGTACTTGCAACTGCCTCTTCTGAACAGCACTGTGGGATTTAAAAAACCCACTGTTTTGTTGGTAGCAAAGAATTATCAAAACAATAGTATTTCTAAGAAGGTTAACATAGCCTTTGTAAAAAGGCTATTTGTTTGTATTTGAGTATTATCAAGGGTTCATTCCCTGTTCTATGAGATTGGATAGCATAAGTTGGATAAGGGTATATAAGTTGGATAAGGGTATAAGATAGCATAAGGGTAAGTATTTTCAATACTTACTGGATTTGTGTCTGAAGAAATTCTCCCCTGCAGCACTTCTGAATACAGAGGTGGGTAGAGGAATATTCTTTTGATTGAAGCCCAACACCAGAAGCCCAAATTACATACAAGTTTATTTTTTCCTGTGCTAAACTATTTATAGAGAGTTTTTAGTTTTAATCAAAAAGACTTCATAATGAAGTGTGGAGTCCACTTAAAGAGGTAATCATTATACTAACAAATGATACTAACCTCTCTTTGGCTTGTCTGGTTTTTAAATGTGGAAGCTTGCCAAAGGCAAGTCATGGTGTGCTACCAAGTGATTAAGAGGGAGGTGGCTTCTTCCTCGTACTGCTGGTAAACCAAGAACTGCATAGAGGAAGTTTTGCGTGACTTGAACAAAATACAGTTTTCTTTTGAGGCATGCTAAGAGCAATGGTATTTAAGGAGTTAGGGGAAGGGGTAATCAGCCTGTTGTAACTTACTCCTGATAATTATGTGCTGAAGGTTTTATTCTCTGTTCTTTTCCCCCTTGTGTTTCTAAATGAAAGGGGTAGCTTCTTGCTGGATGTAAACACCTCCAGAATGCAAATCTTGTCTTTCTCTGTGACACTGTAATTGTCTATGATTATCCAGTTCATCAGTCTGAATGCTTTAAAATTGAATCTGATAAACTGGAGGCTAATCAAGCTAAAATTAGTTCACATCTTATTTTTAAATAGGCTCTTCAGCTATATTATGTGAAGATAGAATTTTAATTGACTAAGCATTCAGATGGAAGCATATGCATTTTGCAAGGTAATTTATAGTGATGTATTTGGTTATTGTTACAGCAACTTCATAATGCATAGTTTCTTTTCAGGAACTCATGCTAAAATGACTAATAATTAAGAACATAGTAATTTATATTGGGGATATATGCTTGTAAATGGGTGTTGCTACTTTATGAAAGTCTTCACTTTATTTTACAGTATACTTTCCTAATACTGTGTTCTGATTTGCAACAAAAAAAGCAGGAAATAAGAATACTGTATTTAGGGAAGTACTACAGTTAGTGCTCAAATGTATAAATAAAGTTAGCTGGGTGCTGCTGAATCATCTGTTATGGGCTCTTCAGTATAGTGTACTGGAGAAACATTGTGTAATTACATCTGTCATCAGCCAAAATAATAATTGGTATGGTTATGTTTAAGAACAGGTGGGTGGAAATAAATTCAGTTGTATGAAGCCCAGCAAGGACTTGTTTCTTTTAGAATTAAATGGCTGTAGAACTACAGTTTTAGTCCTTTATATTACTTACGTCTCTTCAACGAAGGCAAGAAAATGTTACTGTGGTTAAAATGTTTGGTGCCTGAAAGTCTGTATTTGCATTGTGGCTTTTGTCAGAAATTCTAGGGCTTAAGGCAAATATATAAAAGCAGATATTTTTCCTGCAGTCAATTTAAAAGTAGTTTTAAAATGCTGTTTTAACTATAACTTGTGTTACTTTTATATACTGAATTATTGAAAATGTGCTTTGTTTTACTAGGTAGCAAAATGCACAACTTATGATTTGTGAATCTTGATTTCTTCAGCCTGTTTTGATCTTGGCTGGGGTTTTTTGTATATCAAGACTTGACTTAGAGTTTGTTGTGGCTAAGTAAATAAGTACTCTTAACGTATTCCTTAGGCAGGCAAAATCTAAAGACATATTTAAAGAAGTCATGGCTTATGCTTGAAACTGCATTAACATTCATTTTCTTACATTCTCCATTACTTATTATTTGATAAACATCAATTAGATTTTTATGGAATATACTTACATTATTGCAAAATCAGCATGTATTCAGTTCTTCAAATCTGCTGTTTTCTCTCAATGTCCTAGAGAACACTGCATTTGCTCTTATTCCGTATGTGTCACAGACAAAAATCTGGAATGTGAAATGTAGAGTCCATCTAAGTTGCAGTGTGTATCGTGGGATGAACCTGTACAAACAGCCAGGGAATAAAAAAGAGTGCTTGCTTCTTCTCTGCCTCTGCATGGTGTTACATATGGTACTTGTGTTGCTACATGATGTAAAACAACTGTAGAAATGAATCAGCATTGTCCACCATCCTCCTCCTTACGCTCAAATCGGGTCTGCCTCCACTGCTTGCTGAGGCAAGAACACTGTGTGGGTTGAAAATTCTATGAATTCAAGTAGTGTTGTATGAGGGAGAAATTATTAATGTACAAGGATCATAGTGTATCTGTGTTCCATGTTTGTTCACGTGCACACAGTATGCCAAGTGCTTAAGTGGACAGTGTCAGTGACACTAAAAACTGCCTGCCTGAGCTGCCTTTGCCTTTTAATGCTTTGTACATATCCCCTTCATTACAGCTTCCTGTAGGCACATATACATTCAAGAAATATAGTAACACTAAGAGTCGGGTGTACATTTTGAATTCAGATTGTACTGTAAGTCTTGACGAAAGGTTCAATTAGCATGCAGAAGTATAAAAAAAAAAAAAAAATCCTTGACTGTATACATTTAAATCCTTGTTTTGTCCTGTTTGCCTTTTATTTATACATAAAAAGTCAGAGAGTGTCGCACCCTAACAGAAGCATGTGAAACTGAAGAGTTCTGTTCATTTTTTTACTGTTTTTTAGATGCAAACTATGATGAAACTTTAGATTAAATTGTTTGGTGCAAACATAATGTAAGACACAGCTGTATCTTTAGTATAATGAATAATCCTTAAAAAGTTGAATTGTTAATTAAAACTGAATCTATGAATCCAAGCATAGTACTTATATTTCACAATGTAGTTAATGACACCAAAAATATATTGTTTTCCTCTAAATGTAATTTTCAGGGTAGCTATGTAAACACAGTATCTAAACAACTACGCTTTGAGGATTTCAACGCCCACTTTTTTCTTCAGTCAGAAATTTAATGCCTGATTTAGGTTGGTGTTGCCCATCAAGCAAGTTTGACAATCTGTTAAACTGACAGGTCATTTTAAAGTGACCCAGGAAAGAAATAAAATGTATTTTTTAACTATTGTTTGGGGGAAAAGAGAGTCTTTTAAATATAAGTGCTTCAGTTGGATGTATCTGAATCTCAGAAGGAATATATAGTGTGTGAGCAAACGAGACCCAAGAGCTGGATTGAAGAAAAGGGCAAACCAAAGTCACTGAAGTTTTAGGACTTTGTAAAAGTCATTTAGTTTTATTTTAAAGCCAAGATTATGGAAGGATTCTGTTGAATTGGAGTTCAAATGAACAAGGATTGAGTGATATTTGTACTAATCTTGTAATTAGCTAGTCTTTCCCAAACATCTTTTTCTGCAGATCACAAAATAATCACAGATTGTTTGAGAATCTTTCAATTAGGTTGACAATGAGAGAAGAGTGTGAGTTGCTGCTTGTCAGTACTGGTGGGGGGGGTCTCAGTTTTGTCAGACACATTCGGCTGTGTGCAGCTGCAGTTGTTTCAGTAGGGATACGTTAGTTAGCAGTCTGGACTGCTAACTTGTATATGATAAGCACTTATGCCTCTACTCCTGATATTAGACATTTGAATGTACTTGTCCCACCAAATCTGGTGTATAAAACCCCTTTCAAACAATCTGTACTTCATACTAAACATATTTCTGCAAACTTTGTAGCATAAATGCAGTTCACGATACAGTGAAGACTTTGTGCTACAGCTGGAAAAAGAGCTGGTCCAAGCCAGGCTGAGTGAAGCAGAATCCCATTGTGCCCTGAAGGAGATGCAAGATAAAGTTCTAGAGATGGAAAAGGTAAATCAAACCAGGACCTTCTATCCAGAACAGCACTAGAAACAAACTACAGGTCCCTGTCATTCCTAGCAAGCAGAACTGTGCTCTAGGACCTTCTCTTCTATGCTTCTGTGACTGCAAGATGCTTTTTAAACCTGGAAGTACAACAGTAAAACTAAGGTCTCTTAGTGCTGGGAAAGGTTTGTGAATAACTGATGGCTTTTCTTCTATTCCTGAAGCCTGCTGTAGTGGAAGACTTGCATTCTGGTGAAGTCCTGACAGGAAACATCAGTTGTTTCAAAATTACATCCTGCAACAAGAGCAGTGGGCTTAGAGTGAGCATTGAGATGATGTGAAACTAAATATTTTGGAAGGGGAAGAAGAAGGGGTTCAATATTACCATTCCCGTTATGGGCAGGGAAAGAATCCCTTATCCCTTCACTACTCAGTATCAGAATCTCTACTGCTTTTTGGGTGCCATGCTAGCTTGTAACTTATTGATGCCAGAGTTCAACCTGTACTCAAACCTACTGTCAAACATTTACCTTTCTTTGAAGCAAAGTTTAACTGCAAGAGAAAAAAAAAAAAAAACCCCAAAAAAACCCCCAATAACTGACCTGATATAAAGCAAGCTTTTCAGATCTTGTTGTACTGACTTTGGAATTAATTTCCTTAGGAAATTTTAATGAGCTATATAGCCAGACTTTGGCTAGAACTTACTAGCTAATTAGATTAACCCACTGGAGTCAAGATTTATTTTTCAGTTATCTGATGGGCTTAGTATTAGTAGTGTGGTATTTTTTACTGTATTGACCATTGGTAAGAATTCAGGATATAAAGTATTTTTCAAAATTCTGGAGACTCCTTGATCTTCATCAGCATGGAGACAGCATACAATGAAAACTTAGCTGTGAAGAAAAACTGGAATAGTGGGATTAGTTCTGGTGCACCAGACAAACTCGGGCATACAGTAATATCTTAGTCTGTCATAATGAATTTATGCACATGAACAAGCGGCTGAAGCCCCTGACATTCCTCCAGCAGAGCTCTTTACTGCCGGTAGTGATGAGTCGTGTAACCTGGGGAGCTTCTGCTGAATGAGCTGAGATTTGCATGGCCACAATGACATTGCCATAAGCATTGAGAAACAAACCCTCTCCTTTCCTGTATTTGCCAATACTCACATCCCAAAATTCCCATGGAATGCTAATCAATGGTTGTTGTGATGTGTTCTGTTAATGTTAATCAGGTGCTTTACTCAACTCTCAAGAAAACCTGACAACAGTCACAGTATTATACATCTGCAAAAAACACTTGATTTTGCTGAAAACAACTACAGGGAAATAAAGTGATGAAGAACAGTTCAGCTTTGAATATTTGGTGAACAGTGATTTGTAGTAGGGATATTGTAGATGGCCTGTCCATTTTCTTCCCCTCTTGTTTTTCTCGCACATTTCCATCATTAGGATTTTGTCTCTGTTATGCTTTTCCTGGTGTTTTCATGTTTTCTGTTTAGCCTTCTCTCACCTTTCTGCTTTTTCCTCATGTGTCTTGCACTGTTCACCTCTAAGACCTCTTGACTGGTTGTTGTTTATAAATATTAACAGGTGGTTCCTTTGTCAGCATATCTGTTCTCCTTTTCAAAGGCTGATGACCTACTTCCTAAAAAATTGCTTTCTATTTATTATTTTTCCTGTAAACCTAAATAAATGTTATAGCTTTAAGGTGTAATTTCAGTTCATTGTTTGTTTTACTTTTTATCAACTAGATCAAATCAATTCCAGATTACTCTCCATATTTTGATAGTGTGTGCAGATATTGTAAATGTAACATTTTGTTAGGGATAACATTCAGGGAAAGCTTGAAGTAAGAATACCTAGAACTACTACCTTATAAATTTTTTTTGTAGTTGGCAGTTGGAAGCTATTTGTACACATGATATCCAGAAGCTTAGATTTTTTTGATGGCTTTTATTTTGCAGAGGATGTGCATTAAAGTTTCCTTAGCTATTTTTACATGTCTGTGTTCTTGGACTGGGTTTCACTAAGCACAATTTTATTCAAATGCATATTTAAGAGGATGGTCCTTGTTGCAGAGGAACAGCTCCCTCCCTGATGAGGAAAATGTTGCCAGACTACAAGAAGAACTGATTGCAGTAAAATTAAGAGAAGCAGAATCTTTGATGGGTCTCAAAGAACTAAGGCAGCAAGTCAAAGATTTGGAGGAACACTGGCAGGTATGGGTTGCAATACAATTTTATGAATTTTTGTTTTCAGTGATAAAGCATAAGACTATAAAATTTTGAGATACTGAGATCAAGTAGAAACTAATGATTATGGATCAAACTGCTGATGTGAGAAAATCCTTAAATTCAGCTGTCAGAAGAAACTTAACTTCAAAAATATGTTGGAAATCGGTGCCTAGTTGTTAACCATGGCAGAGGGCCTGTGCAACCAGGTAACTGTTATGGTAGGAGGTAGGAGGGAAATAATACCTGATCAGTACTCCCACTTTTCTACATGTTAAAAAGAGCTAGAAATAGATGAAAGTCTCAGGATATACTTGCAACTCTCTGACTTAATGTAGTTAGGAATGAATGTGTTCAGTTTTTTAATTGTCTGTCCTTAAAAACAGTGAGTTTCCATGGGTTTTTAGCTTTTAGGATCAACAGGGGAACTCTAGCTATTTGTCCTCATATAACTGAGACCTTAGATGAAGTAAGGAAACACCAGGAATGATCAGGCATTGCCAGCAAAACCATGCCGTTTTTCTAGCGTCACCTAGCTCGTACCACTGGAAGATGGAAAGATCCTCCCAGAAAAAATGCAGTGAATGAGCTACAGGATGAGCTGATGACAGTGCGCTTGAGAGAAGCAGAAACTCAGGCTGAACTGAAAGAGACCAAACAAAGAATGATGGAGGTGGAGACACAGGTATGTTATTGAACACTAGGATGTGTGAATTGAGCTGGGTGCTGGCAGTTTGGTGTTAAATGGTAGATACCTGATGATGATCTTCACTATCTACAGGCAGGACTTCAGTTCCAAAATATGGGATGTTTTTACTTATCTTAGACAGGGATGAGAGAATCTAGTGCATGCAGTCTAACTTTAATGTCTCTTCTTCAATCTTTTTCAGGACTATGCTTCTTGAATTTCTAATTTGGGTTAGTTGTTAGACACTGAATGTGTATCTTAAGTCATTAAGTCTTAACAGGTGTAATAACAACAAAAGTATATTTAAGGTGTTTTAAATTTCACAAATCGGATTAGCAGTTCTGATAACAGTAATGTTTAGGTGGCAGTGTGTGCTTTCTTTTGATGAAATTGGTGATTGATTTTCTGCTGAGGTAATGAATCTGGTTACTAAGTTGTGGATTCAGCAAAGCAGCTGTTTATTGGTCAGGGGTTTTTAGCACGAGGTTTGCCTTTAATGTGCCAGAACAGAAAAGCATGGGTTTACGCCTGCTGAGGTTTGTGAAGAAATATACCTTGACTGCCGAGATTCTTTTTTTATAACTGGGGAATAAGTTGCTTAGCACCTGAAATGAGAATGCACTAAAGTGTTGAGTTTGTATTCTATTAGTAAACTTTCACTCAAGTTAATAAGCACAATGTGCTGATGATTGAGAAGGATTTGTATGAGGCTTCTAAGAAATCGTCCCATGAAATACCTGCTAAATGTTACTTTTTGAAAGAGATCTATGCATCCAGAAAACTAAACATCAACAGCTTTACTTGAAAAGGTTCAGCAATTCCAGAAAGCAGGAGAGCATGTAAGGACATGCTCCCGAAGACAGATGAACCAACTGCAAGGCGTACGAAGGCATATGAAGGCAGTTGGTATAGACAAAGAGGTGCCTTTCTGACAGAGGCACCACTTCGTCTATACCAACGGAACAAGTTTCCTCTTGCCTTACCTTTTAAAATTTTCACTAACGTGTCAATATTGTTTTGGTCAGTAGGGGGCGGAGAGATCCTGCTGTTTGCCTCCCATGTACTTTGGTACTTCTCTCTTCAGTGTTACACGTGGAGTCTTTGTACGTGCTTAGGCTGTTCAGCTGTCATCTGACAAAAATACCATTCTCGTGGTATGGTGTGCACAGCTTCAGGTACAAATGCTGTGACTTGTATTTGTGCACTGATCTCAACTAAGGTGCCATGTGGCTTTCAGGAATTCACTGGGCAGGGAAATGTGCAATGTCAGTATTTCTGACATACCTGATCTTTCCTGGATGCATAGTGTAGTTGGGATACAAGTTCACCAAATCTGCCTTACTTAGGCAACAAATTAGGAAAAAGAGATCTAGTGGATTGTGGTGGAGCTTTGCAATAATGTTCTTACAATGAGTCTTCTGTTTAAGAACAATTTGATTATCCTGGTGATAAGCAAAATGTTATGCAGTCTCTTCTGATTACACTTGGAAAACTCTGAATGCTTTTTCATCAAAGGTCTGTTTCATCTCTAAGTCTCTTTTGTCAGACGTCAGGGAGTTAGATTAATATCCTTTCCTTAACATGTATTTTTTTTCCTTTTTTTGGCCATATATTTCAGAATCAGATCAATAGTAATCACTTACGAAGGGCAGAGCAAGAGGTTACCAATCTACAGGAGAAGGTGCAGTATCTTTCTGCACAGAACAAAGGACTCCTGGCTCAGTTGAATGAAGCAAAACGTAGACAAGCAGAGATTGAATGCAAGGTAAACAATATCCTGAAAAGAATATTTGTGTGCTAATATATGTATATTTTAGTCTTGTCTGCCATTATTGGATAAAATTGTGTCTTAACTGAGAAGCATAAATCATAAAACCAAAATTCTTTTTACTTTTACAATATCATTTTGAATTTACTATCTTTTACAATATCATTTTGAATTTACTATCTTTTACAATATCATTTTGAATTTACTATCTCACAAGAACCACTTGAGGTTTTGACAGAGCTGCTTCTTTGTGGTCCCATGAAGATAAACATTTACTTTAGAGCATGGTTCTACTCAGAAAAGTGTCTGTGTATAATATAAAAAGACACTCCTCAGCAACAGACTCTTTCCAGTTTTCATTTTTCTTTCTGTTTTGCTGGTTCCATTTGTTTCTAGTGGGACTTGAATGTACAGCGCAGTAAAGAAGTAACTTCTGATGACCAATCAAACTCCATCACAAGCTTTTAGGAAAAAAGACACTGAATCTTAACTAGAAGAAATTGCTTCTACTGACTTTCTTGTTTGCCATAACCTCTGGTTTCCTAAGTGCTATTTTTTTAATGCTTGGATTAATTTTACTGATTTTTTAATAGTAATCATAATCTTGGTGATGCCTTTTTCATATAACCCATAACTTTCTTTGTTTGATTAGTTTTTTATACTGAAGGTGCTCATTAATCCTTAAGAGATTGAGGATTGAGACTGTGTAATCAGTATTCTGTTTTATGTTGACTATGTAAAGAGCAATATGTCTTTAAGCTGATTAATGAATTAGTACCCATAAGTATTCTCAATGGGATAATACATTTGTAGAACAATGTTCTAGCATGGGCTGGAGAAGAGTGTCACAATAGTAGAGCACCAGTCATACTCTTTAGAGATTCTGTGAAGTTCTGAAAGTAGCTATGGTGAATAGCCAATGAAGTATCTTCACTGACATATCCTAACATTAGATCCTGAAACATTTTTTGCAGTTAATAGAAAAAATATTACAATTTACACTGTAAGATGTTTAACAAGTTGTATTTGATTATATACCAGAAACAACAACAGTTATTCCTGATTTCTATTAACTGATGTTGGATTTTTTTTTCTTCTGTTTTTTCAAGTTGTTTGAAATCATGCTCTAGTTTTATTTTTGTCTTGGCTAAATAGCAATATTTCTACTGTCTCAAAAAGTATATATTTAGATTTTCAATTCCAAATATATGCATAATAAACTGGTATGTTATTTCAGGAGCTTGTATTTTTCTTTTAAAAGATATCTTGAAATGCTTAAGCAGAAATTAATTTTTTTGTAGCCAGTTGCATCTCATACCACCTGTATGGCAACTGTTTTTGCCACAGGTGTGTGTTGTTATGTTTTTCCCTTTTTTATCTGATTACTACTTCTACAGCAAGGACTCAATTTCAAATTTTTTCTTGAAACTCACCACTGATCTTTCTAATCAGTTGTGCTAAAGACATTACAACTTAAGGTTTGTGCCCCGACCCAATCTTGTCTTTCCTACTATATCAATTTCTGTGGTAATTATTGAGAACATGCTCTGTTTCAGAGATAAAGCATTAGTGCCATCTAGAGCAGCACTACTGACTCATCTCTGATCCCAAAGTCAAACCAAGCCAGTCTTTCCTTCAGCTTTCAGTTAAATACGTGCAATCCTGTGGACTTGTCGGTTTGGCTTTATTTAAGCAATCATGCAACAGAATTTAGCAAGAATGGCTAAACTTTGTAGATGATAGATTTCTCTGAAATGGGCTTCACTGATTACAAGTGCAGTTAGTTGGGTCCTGTAGATTATATACCTCCATTACAGGAATATTTAAAAAAGGAACCAAAACCAAACAGGTAGCATGTTTAGATTAGCTACTATGGATAAGCTTTGATATGTTTGATTTTATTTTAACTGTACTGTCTAATGAAGGGTGATTGAGTACTGTTTGGTTGAAGCACACATTAAAATAACTGAAGTACTGGAATTGATTTGCAGTAAATGCTGTTTAGTTACACCAGTCTGCTATAAAAGTAGGTGTTCCTGAACCTAATCAATCTCTTCCCCAGAGCTGTTTGCTCTTCAGCTGATAATTATCTAACACTGCTTTTTCTCTGTAGTTGTACCAGGCTGCTGACAATATAATATTTTTATTTTGTTTTATACTCTGAAGTCTTGAGGACTTGCCTCATGAAACTGGACATTTTTTCTCTGTTTTTCAAACTCAAATTACCTGTCATTTATAGACAGACTAGTAGGTTAAGCTTACAGTGGGAGGCTGATTGTAGGTTACATGCATTAGTATTTTGTTGTAAAATGTCTACTGTGACTAAGATAGCTGGACTAAATGAGGTTGAGAATACATTTGTTTTTGTATTTAATTTATTTTTTAGGACAAAGGAAATGATGAAATAAGTAACACTTGTGTAGCTTTGCTGTTTCTCTATATATAAGTCCAAAATTAAAGCATGAGCTGGTTTATTTTATAATGTTGATTCTTTTTCTTAATTTACAGTATATTATTTCTGGAAAACTAGACAGTTGACCTTGAAACTGATAACAGCAAGTTTTCACATCTGCACAGATTTTTTTTTTTTTTAGATTAATATACTTTAGAGTTTATATTAGATTATTACATGCTCCTCCTACGGGTTCAAACTAAATTTAAGTTCTTTAGAACAGTGGTAGTTTGCAGAGCAGTGTATTAAATTTTCTCAGGATTTTGAGTAAAAGCAGTGCACAGTCTTTAATCAGCTAAAACTGGTACTAGTTAGATCCCATTTCTGACTTCTTTCAGAGTAAAGAAGAAGTGATGGCAGTACGGCTCCGTGAGGCAGACCGCATTGCAGCTGTGGCAGAACTCCAGCAGCAAATTGCTGAATTAGAAATCCAGGTAATGAGTGATGGCATTAAATGTGAAACTTGATACTGATTAGATTTTGTACTTCGAGTTTTTTTCTTCCTCTGCTGTGTTTCTTTATTACTGTACTGTGAATACAAGACACTGCTTTACCAAGTGGGATAATGCTATATTGCTGAATTCCTGTACAAGCCTTAAATCTAACTTAGGCACATATTTGTGAGGTGTTAATACTTCCTTATGTACAAATACCATGTAAAAGACAACACTCTTTTTAACTCTGACTTCTGGGTTTTTTTTCTTGTAATTGCTACTTCTTACCAATTAATAGATGAGATTAAAAACATCCTCTGTCCAAAAAAAGTTGCATACAATTTTGATTCCAGCAGCTTTCTTTTTCTGTGCTTCCTCTTCTGCTATGATCAGTATTGAAGGATTTATTGTAAAACTCTTGCTCTCTTCATGTAAATCTTGAAACCAGAAATATTTACTGCTACCACGTCAGTGTAGGATCTCAAGATGCATCCTTTGGCCTCTGTGTTGTTCCTTACGCTTTCAGTTCCTTTTGGAGCTTTCAGCATCCCATGAACTTGCTGGTCCCTCAATGAGAAAAACAGAGATTGCTGTGCTTTAAATTTTCTTGGCTTTGGGAAATCATGATGTCTTATTGTAGTCTGACCTTTCTATAATCATAAACTTTTGTCCTGTCTGAATTCTGATGCAAAGTTTTTCTTGGTTATTTTGACTAAGTTACAATCTAGTTACTCTCTGGTTTACTTTTTTTAAACCTGGTTGCTGTTGTGTTTCTTCCCTCTGAAATCTTTCCTTTGAGGTGATGTTATTATATAGTTTCAAAGCCACGTTTTCCTTATGATTTCTCAGCTAGTTGTGTCTTTTTCATCTCTTCGTATATGGAATCTACAAAGAATTTTTGTTATATTTCCTCTAGTTCAGCAGGCACTAAACTTATTGAAAGTTAAAGTAATCATTTCTTTAAATCATATAATGCTTAGATAATGCTGTGATCTCTACATTAGAAATGCCTAGATAAGTATGGTAAGCATTGCATATGAATCATTTATCATCTAGTAAGATAACAAGAGTAGCTGAGTTAAGGTCAATCTTCTGCTCAAACTGACATTTTAAAAAAAGAGAGGAGAAGTTTAAAGGTTACTTCAAACAATGTGATTTAGCAGGTAAGAAAGTACTCATTTTACATTATTTTTACTTTAGCACAGACTTCAAATGCCATCTGCTTCCATTGTTTGATAGATTCACATCTCTCAAAATGTAGTCAGTATCTTATGAAATGGTGATCATTCCCCTAATGATCAGTTGGGAATTTTTGGATAGCTGTCACGCAATTCCAATTGTGTTCATTTTTTAGTGTAGATACATCTGACTTGGTTTTCTGTTGTGTAACTGATCAAACCATCCATGCTCCATCATTTTATTGCTCTCTCTTATTCCTATTCCATATTTCTGCTTAACTTAGGGATCCAGAATTGCATATGGATTTTTATAATACCTTGTCATGAGACAGAAAGAGCTGCAGGAATGTAATCTATTTTATGATTCTAGCTAATGCATCTAAAGATCACACTGTTCCTGTTTTGTCATAATGTTGCACTCTCTCAGGTTCAGTTGTTTATTCACATCATCTCTCCTTTTTCACAAGTACTACTTTGCACAATGCAATTTTTATCTATGTTTTTATTGTTCTGGGTTTTTTGTTTCCTTCCAAAGTGCACTTCAAGTCCCAGTCTTTATGGTATTCTCAGATTATCACCTGCTAATGATTTCTTGAGTTTGATCTTAGTAAAATTCTTTATTTTCTTCACAAAAGTGAGAGTGGCTGTGCTTTCTTTGTATACAGGAGTGGAGTATGGAGTAATTTTGTGGCTGAGGTTCACGTTCATTTGATGAGTTTGCCCTGTTAGGTTTTTGGTGGACATCTGTTCTCAAACTTAAACTAGCAGGGATGATCATTTCTTCAATTGTGAAATACAGATTTTAGGTGTGAACTTTATCGTATTTAAAACAAATAATTTAGCAGAATTAAGTTCTGCTAATGTTAATTTATTTATTTTTGACACTATGGACATTACTTGAACTGCTTTTATTGAACTGTGATAGATGTCTGGGATTTTTTAAAAAATCTAAGCAGATATTTTTCACCAGTGTGTTTTGCCAGCAAATATGAAACTTATGATCAAAACTTCCTTTTTGGGTACTCATGCTCAAAAGCCTTTGAAACACTGCACCAAAAGAAATGTAATAATGGAGTTGGAAATCCTGAATTCCCAAAGCTTGTCAGCCATAAAACATGCAATTGATAATAGGGTTTAAACAAAAGGGAATTTTAAAGGAGATTGAAAATCTAGATAATTTCTTCATCACTGGAGAAAGAGCTGCCTCCCGCTCTCTTCTGTTCAGCTTGTAATCAGGTGACAGCTGTAATTGGTGTCACCTGATGTGGGGAGCAGAGGCCCTTTTAATCAGAAGTTGCCTTAATGACTTGAAATGCAATATTTAATACCAGAAATACATTTAGCCAGTCTTGGAGAATAGGCACCAGCATTAAAGAACAGATGCACAGTGCATCACAAATAGGTCTGCTTGTCAAGCTGTTTCAAAGCTGATAAAAATGAAGGGGGGAAGTTAACCTACCACATAACCTTCCCTTTTTTTTTTTTTTTTTTTTTTTTTTTTTTTGAGGGGGGTGGTGCTTTTCTAAGAAGCTCAAGGGATTCACTGCCAGGTCCACATGGGCCGTAGCAATGCTTAACCTAAATTGCAAGGTTTTCTTTTAAAAGTTTATGTAGGTGTAGGTGCAAGACAGTGATGTTAAATTTGTAATGCAGAGTATCACTACTCCCACATAAGAACTGATCTGACATCACACACACACACATGCTAGATTTAAATCACAGTTTCTGGGTCAGTCTTAGTTTTGGTTAGTAATAATGACTGGTATGGAGAGTGAACTATCATTCAATAACAGATGTAATTCTGCAACAAGTTGTCAGTTTATTATGTTGTTAAGAAGTTATTTCTTAATATTTTCTAAATGTCACCTTGTCTTGTTTGAGCATTCAGTTCATGATGCTGAGCTTTTAAACTTTTGTGTAAGTATATTGAAATGCAATGAGTTGTCCAATACATGATGGATATTCTAGGTCTTTCTTTACACTTTCCATGCAAAATTAGCACGGAATTGAAGTATAACTAAAGCTTAACTTATGTTGCACATACCTAAGCCCCAGAAGTGACAAAGAAAAACCCTGATGTTATAACCCTGTTATGTGGAAACAAAGGTTTACTTTATCAGCATTTGTTTACTCCTCTATTATGTCTTTATTTTTCTCTCACTTGCCAGTTCAGTTTATGTGTGGGTGGTAAAAATAGAATCACAGAATGGCTTGGATTGCAAGGACTCTTGAAGATCTTTTTCCAACCTCCCTGCCATGGGCAGGACAACTTTCCCTAGACCAGGTTGCTTCACTATCTTCACATTAAAGAATTTCTTCCTAATATCTAATCTCAATCTACTCACTTTCAGTTTAAAGCCATTGTCCTGTGACTACATGCCCTTGTCAAAACTCCCTCTCCAGCTCTCTTGTAGCTGCCTTAGGAAAGGGCTCTAAGGTCTCCCCGGAGTTCTCTCTTCTGTTGGCTGAGCAGCCCCACCTCTCTCAGCCTCAAGAAGAATAGAAAAATTCAGGCAGGGTTAAATCAGTTACAAGCTGCAGTCACTCAGCTGCCTAGGGTGAGGAGCAGTAGACCAGTGGAAGTGTGGGCAGGTTGAGGAAGCAGAGAGGGGCAGCTGTAGTCTCTGCTTGGCAGCTTAACTCCTTTCCTTCCATTTCTGCAGGCTGGTGACATGTAGTATCCTCTTAAAATTAACCATGGCTGGCTTGAGTTGGGCAGTATAGAGCATACTCGTAATATGAAAAACTAGTTTTACATCTGAGTAATCTTAAAGCAAAAAATATCCATAATAATTAATTCTTCTTTTGGTTAGGTTGATCTGGACAGACAGTAACATCACTTCTTCCTGCTGTGTTTCCTGGCAGATTCAGAGAATTTTGTCACATTTACCCTATCTCTAACTCGGTCAAAGCAGCTTTAAGAACAACTGTAAAAGAAATCCATGATTGTGCTAGTAATTTCTCCACAGCTTAAACTTTTAGCACTATTTCTTTAGAACTAAGCCTTTCTATGACCTCTGTTTAATAACTTTTCCAAGTACTGCCTGTTCAGTAAAGAAATTGTTTCCATCTTTTCAAATTACAGGAAACCCTTTTTTTACTCTTATCAATAGTGGTGTGTGATGTTAGTGATGTGTTTTTTGAAAGTCTAGAATGAGTCACTGTAAAGTCACTGAAAGGACACTAGTTACCACATCTACTCTTCTGAATATACTTAATTTACATTTTTAATGCAGTGTCTTTTGCCACAAAGTAAGAATTTTAAAGCCTCTCCTGAAAAGAGGCTGAGGCTAGTTGTTACCAAGTAAATATTTCTAAGCCAGAAAAGATCAAATTAAGGGTTTTAGGGAAACATCCTATCTTCCAGTCATTTTTAGTAAAAATGTTATCTGAGGAACAGACAGTTGTCTAGTGTGCCTGGAGTTTGACTGCCTATGTAAACATTTTTTTTTCTGTGTTTTTAAGTTCACAGTTATTAAAATGAAAACAAGCCTAGATGTTTCCTTATTATTTAAACCAGCTTATTTTCTTATTGACGTATATTTCCGTTCCTATCTGATGTGATAATTGAGTGTTTTAGAAAAATTGTACTCCTCTTGGGATGCAACACCTGCAAATGGAATTTGATTACACTGATCTTCTGTATCTTAAACTTTGATCAAGCAGCAAAAGCCAGCTTAAGGCCTCCAGTGTTTTTCAGGTGCTTTCTGGTGATTTATTTATTTGTTGTATAAACCTTTTTTATTATGAGTACTAAACTTGATTTTGGGAGGGCATTCTACAGTAATGGTTTCAGGTATTTTAAATCAGCATTTTTTTAAAGCAGTCTGTTCCTGCACTCTTGTGTGGCCAGCTATACATCCTGGCCTGATGCTAAACGAATTTGGAAGGTCTCCATATGTTCAGGAGTAATCAGTAGCATCAGGTGGCTTTTTGAGACTAGCTGTTGCTTTTTTGCAAGATGCTTTTTTCTTAGAAAGCCAGACAAAAGAGGATTTAAGTGTGCTATGAAATCCATGATTCTCAGCTGATAGTTTTTGGTGGACAGAATTTTTTAACATTTTAAGGAGAAAATTTTTGGAATGTAGATTTTTCCTCTCAGGAGCTCTCGTGTAACTCTTGGTATGCACACAAGTACAGTCACTCTACTACTTCACAGCAGGATGAGAGAGGTGAGAGCTTCCAAAACTGTGAAGGGGCCTAAGTGAGTTCTGTTTTAGCAGTGGGTTTTTTTGATCTATAGAGCTCATTTCCTGCTTTGCTGCCCATGCTACTCCCACTATATACACAGCCTCTGGGGCAGGGGGTTGGACTGTGTATTGGCTGAGTACACTGCTACAAACACCTGTCCCTGGGGTAGAGGTGATAGCTGCCATGAGGGTGTTTGTTGCCCTGATACAGATTTCTAACCCTGGTGGTGCTGTTGGAGCTGGTCTGTCAGAAGAGTCTAAAAAGGAGCAATTAAAAATCTTCAAAAGCAGTGAAATCAAGATGATGCATCTTTAATTACAGTATAACACCAGCTGGCATTGCTGTTCTAAAAGTCCTTCTGGGAAGAGGAGGTAGGCACTGCAGCGGTGCCAATGGGCAGATGCAGTACACCAGGGATGTGGGTGTAGAGATTAATTCACATGTGATTGCAGGATGCTTTAAACAAATTCCTACATTCTAGAATTGGCTAGCTTTCATTATTTTGCAATTCTGATAATACCCACACTTTGCTTATTTATATGTTTTCTAATTTTTTCTCTGTATATTAGTTTTAAATTTAAAATTACTATGATTTGCCTAGCAACCAGCTAGTTTTTGTGTTGTGACTTCTCCAGATATCACAGATTTGTTATAATAGTGCTCCCCCTCACCCCCAACCACCAAAAAACTGAGCCAGCAACCCACATCCTATGTGAATAACTCTAGATTTAAAGAATTTAACGTGGAGATTATTAATTACTTAAGGTGTGACATTTATACCTTAAAGACTTCTAAATTGTAATTCAGTTTTGAACCCATACAGTTGATTTGAGTGCTTTCCTCAGAAGTACAGAGCTGCTCAAGCACAGTAGTCCAAAACTATTCAAGCACAGTATGCAAGCAATGCAGAGTTAAATGTCCAGTTCCTACTAAAGTAAATGCCACAATAAGAAGCATTAAATGAAATTAAACTGCATGAAAGCAATTTAATTTTTCTTATGTCAGTGCATCTGTGTAGTAACTGATAGTATGGCTGCTTCTTGACTACTGTTGGCAGTCCTGGTCTCACCTATTTCAGAAGGATATGAAGGTCCTTGAATGTGTCCAGAGGTAATAAAGCTGGTGAAAGGGCTGAAAAGAAAGTCCTGTGAGGAGTGGCCAAGTATTCTGGGCTTGATTTAGTTTGGAGAAAAGGAAGCTGAGGGGTGGTGGTGTCAAGCTCCCCTAATGAAAAACTACTGTTAAAGAATGTTACTACCAAATTTAAGTTCCTCACATTCAGATTTGCCTTTGATTAATGAATGCTCATCAGAAGGTGGGAATTATTTGCATTAAGATCTCACATGAAATGTCACTGGAAGGTGAAACAATTTGGAAGATCATGGTAATACTTTGTACTTGTATAAAAATGTATGTGTTGATGAGAAAGATCAGTCTCATTTCACAGTATTAAAAACATTGGGTAGCTTAAAAATCATAATCTGACAGATAAAACTTTGAAGGCCTTTTTTGTCCATTAGATAGGTAAGCTTTCACTGTCTATCATTTGTTCTCTAAATTAGATTATTTTGCTAGAAATTAAAATTTATTTTAATGGTGTGGTGTATGACTCCTGCATGTTTCACGGTGGTTTGCTACCACACTTGCATAAGAATCTTTAAAAGACACTGGTGTGATCAACTTATTAGACTGTACTTTTCTGTTGGTCAGGGATGAGCAGCAGCTGTAAAGAAGACTCTGATATCTTGTCATAATTTTTTTCTATGTCATCCTTCAAATTTATCCACTGTAGACAGACTAGGTAGCCCACAGAACATGGAATTATTTAATTAGGAAGATGATTTTTTTTATCAGCGAGTTAAAAGGATCAGCTTCTGATCACTTGCATTTTGAATGTTGCAAGAGGAAGTTACAGCATGACCTTCTTTAAAGTATGTTTGTAGAAAATGCCATTGCAGGGTTACTTTTTTTTTTTTTTTTTTTTTTTTTTTTGGTGAATTGCTAGCTCTATAAAATCTGTAGTTCTGAAAGGAAAACTGAAACTTACTTGCCTTTCAGTAATAATGCCATCTTGCAAGCCAGGCTTATGCCTTCCATTCAGCTCTGACTGTAGCTGCAGCCAGCTCTTCCATGAGCAAATACACACAATCATAACACCACTTAAATGTAATGGAAGTGTGGAATTCCCATATGATATATGCAAACAGCTTTCAGCTATTTTTGTGCCAAACCCAACCTGCTAAATGTTACTGCTTCTGCTGTTAGTTTATCTGGACTGACCTTGGCAGTGCCTGTTTCACAGCCCCTTGTGCACCCAGTTTCTACCTAAGTTCAGCTGGTTTTTACACTTCTGTTTTAGAAGGGCTATGGCGCCTCTGATCTACTTCTGCTAAAACTTTGCTTTACTGTTGCATTTTGATTGCAGAGTGTGCTGTGACATAGTAGAGTCCATAGAGTAAGAGGCTTAAATGGGAAAGTCAAGGTTTCAAGCAGAGGGAAAGGGCTTAATAATTTCTCCCATATCTTCCTGCTACCTCAAGAGATCAGGTCAGGCTCATTGTGTGGAATCTTAGTGTCTGACAGCAAGGAAGATTTTTTTCACATGCTGATGTATTTTTAGCCTG
Source organism: Serinus canaria (assembly GCF_022539315.1). NCBI lineage: Eukaryota > Metazoa > Chordata > Aves > Passeriformes > Fringillidae > Serinus > Serinus canaria. The sequence goes on along the minus strand of NC_066322.1, from coordinate 16,502,816 downwards.
TAGATTATGTTGCTTTTGTTTCACAGGCCAGTAGTCATTCTCGTAGAGAGAGATGATGGGGTCAGACTGCATTTGGATATTTTTAATCAATTTAGGACAGGAACTATTGTTAATATTAATGCTACTTTTGTCTATGTGTGTGAATTTGGCCATAGGTTATCTTGGAGATTAGGTTCAGTATGGAAATATGCATTAAAGGATCTTGTTCTTGTTACAGATTGTGGGAATTAATAGTGATTATGACAAAATTATTTTTTGAGTAATTATGTAATGCATACCTCACTGCAAGAAAAAGCCTGAAAAAAAGAGAGAGTGATTCGATATTGCCATTACTGACAGTGTTCTAGATTGTTCTCTTCATCCAGCAAAAGGGTTTGGAAGGTAGTATGTTACCTCTCCTCATAGTTTTGGCCTGGGGTTTATATTTCAGAGGGAAATTTTAAAGGAACCTCTCCATTAAAGCTTTTTGTCTTATCCTTCGATCAACAGTTAACACTTTTCATTCTAAAAGGTATTTAACCTCTCTTTGCTAATGACTTTCAATTTGACTATTAAAGTAAACTGTTTGCTTTCTTCAAGTGTAATTAAAACTTCAGCAAAATGAGCTATAGTCATGTCTAGATACCTGCTGTAACTTCAACCAAATGAAAGTGCTGGGTGGTGTCTGGGAATACCTTTAGTTCATGACAAAAATATGCAGACAGTTAAAATAAGATTTTTAATATATTAGATCTTTGAATAATTTGAATATGATTTCTCTTTTTTAACCAAAACAGAAAGAAGAAGGAAAAATTCAAGGGCAGCTTAATAAATCTGATTCTAACCAGTACATCAGAGAACTGAAAGATCAGATAGCTGAGCTGCATCATGAGGTGAGTGATATTATAGTCTCTGATCACTTGTACTTTTGTCCTCTCACCTGTGGCAGGTTTTGCTTATTTAATAGTTATTATATCCTCAGTACCTGTTTTTGCTGAAGTACATTATTTTAAATGAATGCAATAAAGCTCTTATACATGAATCTTGCCTTTATCTTGGAATGTAAGAGAACATGAAGTGATTAGTTTTGTGATTTGACATTAAATGAGATTAGCATTTATGTTCCATCTTGACTTTTTCCTTAATTTCATGAATTGATCATACTCATGTTGCATTTACTCCATTTGGAGCTGCATATATGAAAATAAGCCCCTTGATGTCTTTATTTGCTACAGCTATTAAGGCCACTATAGTTAGAAGCTAAACCTCACTTGTGCAAGTAGAAGAATTCATGCGTAAATTTTCTGGTTCTTGCTGTTGCAAGGACAAATTTTATGTGGTTGTATACTGAGATTGCTTTAAAAAAAAAAGAAAGGATGCTTGCTTAATATCAGTTAACAGATTTTTAACTTTTAAACTGCCAAAACCTTCAATCTATGAAATGTCTGTCTTCAAACTTCCTTGCTCTAATAGTTGTAGCAACTTTCTGTTAGTTAAAAAGATCAGAAGGTCTTGAAACCAAAATGGCTTATGTAACTCCTGTGCTCACTGGCTCATTTCAGTTCATGCTGCATTGTGAAGTAAGGTCTTTACCTAATACTCCATCATGTGCAAAATGTCTGGTCATCTTTGCAGTAGAGTCTCTTTCTAGCTTTTCATACACAGCTCTGAGAGTGTTGCTTAAAACCATAGATTGAAAAGCAATTCAACCTAATTGTTTGTTGCCTTTTTGCTTTTATTAAATGAACACATCCTTTCTTTGAGCGTAGATACTGTTTTCATAACAATCTGGGTAGATCCAAGCTTTTAGGATCAACCCCTTGAGACTTATAACACAGTTGAGGATCTTGGAATGTTGTCTGTGCTATAGATCACTATGCAATAGATGGAGGATAGTCTCTAGGGTCATCAGTCCAGCACCTTTACTAATCATTAAGCTCACTTAAAAACCGATTTAAAAATCAATAACCTGGCTTTCTCCATTAAAGCACTCTAATTAATTTTCTTTGTTGCTTTCTTGAAGAATTCCCAGAAAGCCAGATATTTAGTGTATTTTTGCATTATGAACAAAATAAGGCACTGTACTAACTTTTTCCTCTGTTCGCTGTAGGTTTTAAAGGTAAGAAACACTGCTTTGGGGGAAAAGTAGAATTTTCATAATTTTCTCTATACAATCATCTGTGATTATATGCCTGGCTGAGCAACTGAATTGTCATAAAGGCAGGCAATATCTTTATCTACATCTTTTATATCTATATCTTTTATCACATCTTTAATGTGTATAAGGTAATGTGGACAGGTTGGAAAGAAGATGAGAGATGATGTTCATAAGCTCACAGAATAATGATAATTCTAAGTAATACCAGTGATTTCCTGGTTCAGTTCATTCTAGTCATTCCTGGTTCAGTTCATTCTAGTCAAATCTTTATCAGCATTTCAATTTGCAGAAAGGAAGTGCTGTGAAGAACATGAATTTCAACAATAGCCGAGTTTGAGTAATTCCATGTAGAAAAGAACTCCTCTTCCAGATATGTTCTTTGTGGTGGCTAAATTTTTAATTTCCAAGCTAGGTAAACACTATAGGAAGGAAATAATTCCAGGATATATAGGAACAATATGAAGAAATGGTTTGACTTGATGATTTTACAGATATTTTCTGACTAGTCATTCTATGATTTTATGAAACTGTGTATGTATTAGACGTGTGCTACCTTGGCAGCATTCTGCATGCTTTTTACACAGACTATATTCAGGCGCAGAAGACTTTGTTTACTAATGACTTACTTTTCCCTTTCCCCCTTACTGTTACCTATTTATTTGTCTAGTTTTTAAATCAAATCTTAAGAGGGAAAGCAGTGTTTCCTGCAGTGTTTCCTCAAAAAGCAAAATCTGAAGAAAATGACAACAGGAAGAGGCAAAAACATTTGCTCTCAACTGCTAAATGTTAGAAATATAATTAGTCAATGCTAGTTAAATAAACAACTTCCTTAAATCTGCACTGAAGTGTCTTCATGCATGCATCCATTAATGGCCATGTTCTTTGTTTTTTGGCTAGCTGCTTTCTGATTCTACTTCTGCAAAAGCTAAAAGAAACGTTACACATTTGCAAATGCATCTTCCTGAAGATAGGGTGATGGTGTATGTGACATGCTGACCACAATCTCCCAACTGGTTAGCATGTGAAAGGCACTGGAAAAGGAACAGAGCTCTTGGTGACTGTAAGGTTACCTTCTAATACTTTGCAATTGTATAACTTTAAACTGCACATAAATGCAAATGTTAATTAAAGCAAAACTTATAATTTAAGGTAGGGGTGGGACAGATATGTGTGAAACAAGGTGAAATGTCTTGTCATGGCCATCAATGTTGATTCTGCATATTTAACTTTTTTTCCCCTCTCTGGCACTGCATTTTTACAGATTTTTACACCAGAAAAGTTGCAGGTTCTTCATCTGAAAGATGGAACAAAATAATGACCAAATCTGTATTGAATACAAGTAACTGCTGACTAAGTCCGTATTCTGGCCTTTGGATAAACACTATTTCGTGCCTTTAGCCAGCAGTAGGAATGTTAATGTTTCTATGTCAGTGGAGCCTGGAAGAGCTATATATTCTTTAATTCTATTCTATGATATCATCCATCAGATGGCAGTGATACCAAGCTGTGGCAACAGCACGATCCATCCTAATTGCAGAATTCTTGTGAAAGGTCTACTGTTCATCAGTGTTTGCAAGCCAGGCTAGTAGCCAGGCAGAGGGAAATCTAGAATATCAGAGAGGGACACCAATAAGGACAGCAGAGAGTCACTATTACTGAGGAGTGTCTAAAGGTGAATTCTTCACTAGAAGGTGGGTTGGGGACTGGAGTTTGCTATAGTACAGGTGCAACAAGCTGCTGCTGTACCATCTCTCGGCTTTCAGGGTGAGAAAAGTTTGGCCCTTAGTATTCAGATATTTCTCTCACTCATTCCAATGTGATAACCTAAATCAGCTATGTATTGGAACTCTGCATGATGTATCAAATAATTAATCAATGGATTCAGATTACAAAGTGCAATTGATTGGAAGTTTTTGTAAGTATAAACAAAACTTCTGAAAAATCAAATTAATTTTGGTCATCTTTTGCTGAGTTCAAAATTTTGCATGCTTCTTAAGAATAATGCAGCTTGCAGCAAAAAGGAAAAATTTCAGCTGGTTTTATTACTCACCTAGGAATAGTAATGCTACAGTCAGTCTTCAAATAATATTATAAGAAGACTTAATTGTAGTACATTCAAGTTGTGTTCCTGTTACTGAATAAAACTACACATACTGGAAATTGGTAGTATGGCACCCAAAACTGAACTGATGAGCCACACTGGTATTAAATGTACAAGGTAATTAAATAGAAAAAGATGCCTTTTTTCTTACCATTCAAACACTTAAAAATAACTATAAATGGAATTATTGGATTTTTGGCTTGTTCTAACAAGCTGCCTGCCTGATTCCTTTTATACCTAACCAGAGGATTTCTGAAGCATGGTAAGCTGAGTTGAATATTAACTACTTCAGAGTAAGTGTTAAACATGTATTTGATGAACACTTCAGGAGAACAGACAAAATTTGGAGCTTTGAGAATATTATAACCAGAAGTTGTCAACTTCTGCTCTATTAGGCTCTAGACTTCTGTAAACTTCTGCTTTACTGATGAACACTGCAGTGTTAGGTTAATGGTTGGACTCTCTAGAGGCCTTTTCCAAACTTTACAATTCTGTGGTTCTATGCACATTGTCTTAAATCTATTTACATGCACCTCTTTCTTTACACTGATTTGAACAACCAAGTATGGGTTAGAATATAAAGTATAATTTGTAATGTTATGTAAAATAGTGAATTAATTCTTAAATTCCTCAGTGCAACCATAGTTCCACTCAAAAATCAAGTACATGTAGATCAATTATTACTTGCATTTTGAATTTTAGTAAACATATCTGGTTTTATACTCTTTCCCTAAAAAGTTACTGACAGCTATCCTGTAATCTTTTACACAACCTATCAATATTTAAAGAACAGCTGATGCATAATGAAAGGACACTCAGATTGAAGTATTTCGAGTTAGCCAGTAGCTAATCTTGTGATCAGTCACGTATATTAAGTGCTATATTTCCTTTCCTCCTTATTGGCTGAGTTTGTGATTTATTTGGCGCAAAGTTGTTAGGTGGTTGTGACTTATTACTTTATTGTTGAAGGCTGAAACTATTGTGAAAACCTGAAATCATCAAGGATCATCACAAACATGACATCATGATGTAAACTACTTTGAGAGCTTTCAGAATGCACTAGCCTTAGACACTGCCTTCTCAGAATCTTGTGTCCAGTTGCCATTTGTTCTTTTCATTAATTGAAGTCCTTCCACCTAGAATTTTCTTTTTTTTTTTTCTTTTCTCTCCCATTCTTAAAGCTATGTCTGCAGCATTCTTGACTTCTAGCTTAGTGGGATTTTAACTTAAAAGGCCTTCTCGTTGTGCAGCCCCAACAGGCTGTAGCTTCTGTGAAGCAGCTTTTCTTACTCTTTGTCAGTAAGTACAGAAGCTTGGCTACCCTATGTTTGGCACAGGAGAAATAAGGTGTACTGGTCAGTCTACTCTGTCACTTGACCTCCCAGTTCACATGCATTAACTGATGTGACATAAATGTCTTGAGCACACAGACCCTTCAAAGTTGTCCTGTGCTTAGATACTTTCAGGCTGCACCAGGAATGCTAGCATGTCACAGAAGTTGCCTTTCATTAGATACGGAAATGTTATGTGAAAGCAACTTCTGTGGGACGTTTTTACTGTTGAAGAGAATAGATCACTAAATAGGTAGTACTGAAGTAAACCTGTTAAGCTATGTGGAAATGAATACATTGGAAGTTTGGCCTGTTACAAGTTTCCATTAAGTAAATTTGAATGCTTAAGAAAAACTATGACTATTGAACAAGCTGTTATTCTTTTAAACACATATTCTAGAGAAACAAGGAGGAGGTTGGTTGTAGTTTCCCACCTTTTCCTTTAAATTCAGACTGAATGGAATTAAATGATTTATAAACTGCTGAAGTTCTGCATTTCATGCACTACCTCTCTGTATGTGCAGTCACTTTATATATATTACCCAGCAGCTGCTTCTGCTTCCTGTTAGATGTTGCAAGGCTTGTATGTGTTACCTAGATTACAGGGGTGGTACAAAAGATTAGAATTGATGTGCTTACCCACAAACTACACTGGCAGACCACAAGACACCTTTGGAGACAAAAGCAAGTGGTTTCCAGTCTTTCAGACTTTGTGATTTAGGACTGAAGTGCCTAAGTTGTTTGAAATGAAATTTTACAAAATTTGCCTTTGTCATACTGTTAGGTGATTTTTGTTGTTCTTGGAATCCTTTAATGTGTTTGTTTTGCTGTAAAATTTCAGGTTTTTATCTTTATGTACTATAGTATTTCAAACATAGATTTGGTTTAATCTTTCGACAGTTTTGATATTAAAAGCTAAATTCTGCCTAACGTTTTTCTTTCTAGTGAGATATCCTCTTGACAAATAATTAGTTGCAATATTCTGAGAAGAAGAAAGGATAATGTGCAAATCTTATGCAGGTGTTTGATATTTGAATGAAAACCAAAAGTCTGATGTTAGTGTGACATACTGGTCCAACATTTGGAAACGGCAACTTGTCCAATTAATGATATCTCAGCATGGCTTATGGAAAAGAAGAAGATGGCAAATAACTGGAGCATAACTATTCTGCCAAAATAATTTTCAGGCATTTAGAAGACTTTATAATAGTACCTTTAAGTGAAATTCTAGAGATTAAATTCTTGGATATTGACAGTACAGAAAATGGGGTGTTTTTAAAAGTATCTCCCATTTCAGTATCTGAAAACTTGATGGCTCTTTGAAGAAGTAATGAGCATTAGTTTACTACTCTTCCATTTCCACATAGGTATAATTTATCTAGGAATGGATCTGATATTATGTCTAAAGAACCTAATTCAGTCAGTAAGATTCTGATATAGGTGTTATCTCTTGGTCTGATCATGCTCCTGGTGAGCTAACATTTTAAGATTGGCTTAATGAAAAGAGATATAAAAGTTGGAGATTAAATACTATGCTTTTAAAAGATTTTGCTTGTGTAAATAAAATTCAAGACACTTTAAGTAATGACTTTGAGGATAAATAATGTATAAGTTGTGACCAACAGAGTAATTGGTTATATGGCTAAATTAAGGATACATCTTGCAAGTGGCATTAGGTTTCTAGGCTTTCACTACTGAAACTAAAATGGAGATGGTAAACTGAACTTGTAGCTCATTAGTGTGAAGGATTAAAAAAAATTCATCTATATGGACCACACTATTAATACCTAAGTTAAATAAAATTCAATGCACTGTAGTGCACAGACTGAAATAGTAAAGCACATCAACAGTTCCTTTAGTCTTAAATACTATAAATTTATATGGTAGGTAAACTGTGTTTTAAAGCTTTTCCTCCTTGTATTTTTTATGGTTAGCTAATAATCTTAACTCAGTTAGTGGTTCTAGGCCCCAGCACAGACTGATCAAGGTTGTCCCCTGAAGAGATGAGGGTATGTCTTTACAAGCTGCAAAATTATGATTTCTGCATTGGCCATAGGTGAGAGCAAAATTAAGATACTGCTTGTGGCCCATTGGAGTAGCACAAGATGGGCTGACCACTTCTAGCAGATTCCTAGCTCCTATCTCTTTCATAATAACTGGATCTGGGCTTGATGATGGGATACCAGTGGGAAGCAATATTCCTTTCCTCTGTTAATTTTATTATTATCCTTCCATTGAGTCAAATTCAATGCTTACTAAATCAAATGTTTTCTTATCTGATGCACCACTAGACTGCATTCAGAAGCCGAGAAAATAACTTGGAGTAAGTAACATAGCTTTGCATAATAGAGATGAGGAGTGGCTGAGGAAAGTGAATTCTAGTTGAAGTTCAACTGACCAGAAATTTTTTCAGGTTCTCTGAGGACATATTTAGAGAGTGACGGATAGCAGCGGATCAGATCATATGTGCAAATGAGAATGAGAGAAGATCAAATTTATCACCATTTAAGTACCTGAGGAGCAGAAATAGGTCACATTTCTTTTATCAGAACTAAGGTAAAACCAGCAAAGCCCAAAATGTCTCATCCTCTTTCAGTAATATTTGCAATTAGATATAATGTTCTTTTACTCAGTCTCTTGCCAAGTTATTTCCCACCCCTCCATTTCTTCTGGAAGAAGAGTACTATTTCTTTTTCATGTAGTGCAAGCACAGCTACATTTATCTCTTGGAAACTGTCATTTTACTTGCTCACTTTGATAAAACCAGCTAAGATCTGTGGGATTTATTCCAGTCAATTTTTACTTCAGTCAATTGTTTTCCCTTCAGAGTTCTCAGTAATGTTGGTTGAAAGTCCTGTATTAACTCTTGTTAAGCACTTGTTTCTCAATCCAGATTACAGTCGCATAAACATCTTCTAATAGATTTTTTTACTAGACAAGTGCTTTCAAAATATGTGATTCTTTATAAATGTTTTCTTACTTGATAAGAAATGTTGTCCCTGAAAGGAAATATGTTAGCCCTCAGATTTACAAAGTAAGCATTTCAGCTTGTCGTGGAAGTTTACAGCACAATAAATCATGTGCTTTTCTTTTACCATATCTTGCAAGAACAGTTGGACAAGAGATGATCAGATTTTTCCCTCCCCACAAATAAAGCTCTTGCAAGGACAGCTAAAAAATGTAGTTGCTTTACTAGTATGTGTCAAAGTTACAGAATGTCTGTGCTGGCAGAGTCTGATTTAAGTGGTTGTGGTCAGTCTGAGGAACCTGTGATGTGATAAGATAGCGTTTGTGAGGTCATGTGGTTTGCAAACACCCAATCTAATGTAGCAGCTTTGTCTATACAGGATACTTAAATATATACTCTATACTTTAGAAAAGTGAATTGCTTTATTGCTTTAACTGAGCTTGTCCTTAAAAGAGTTAGAGATGTTATACTGGCTTGATAATACCCAGATGATTTCTAAAAGACTGAACTGATTGGGAGATTTAATTATTCAGTAGCTTTCTCCAGTTTAATTGTCCTTAATAAAGCAACTACCTTTAGAAACTGTCTCACTTAAATAAGCAATCAACAGGCAGATTGAATATACAATGGACTCTCTGTGTATTTTATAACCATCATTTTAAAAATTCAATTAACTTTGAGTGGTCACAGTGTAATTAACACAGACGTGTTACACTTACCCTAAATGACAGTATTGATTCCATAATGGTGGTGCTTCATTCCATGAGTCATCATCTTTGTGTCAGATATGGTTGATTCCTTTCCCTTCCCCCCAGTAACACCATCAACAAAATATTTTCCATCCCTCGTGAGGGTGAAGAAAACCTCTAAATGTGATCAATATAACCAGAACAGTGGTGTAGTCAGTCCTTAAATGGAACAGGTATGACTTTGTTTACTTGGATGAGTGCAATGGTTTTTGGTATGAATCTTAACTGTTTCACTGCCACTAGTGACAGATTGAATTCAGTGCTAAAATAAATGAAGATTGGTGATTGCTGTTTTTATAAACATTTTCCCCCTTCTTTTTCCTGACTGTATCCTACACATCACAGTTCCAAATCTGTCTTGCTGAGCAGTGTAATAGTTCTTGATTGCAGCATTAGTGATAAATATAGCTAGCTATAATTAATTACACTGTGTCCTTTAAATTTTGTATGGATTGCCAAAGCAAGTAAACTGATTAGAGACAAAGTTATTTCTTTATCATGGCATTATAATGTTCTTAATTGTTGAAGCTGTGTGACCTGTCTGTTTTACTGATTAGAGCTATGTCAGGGTCTGTCATGTTTTTCTGCCTATAAATCTGATTTTGGAGAAATGAGGAAAAATGATGAAAAATGGAGGAATTGAGGTTCTACTGGTTTATCTGAGTAGTTGTTCCTTGCAAAAACTGTGTATTAGCACCCATACACAGGTGCCAGCTCCAGAAGAAAACAAGCTCAGGAGAAGATTGCTATATGTTAGTTTGTTATAGGTCTCTGTAAGCTTATCTGAATATAAGCAGGCAAACAGTGGAAATATGGTGTAAACACCTCCTAAAATTCTTTTATCAATTTGAGTTACAGCCAGCACAGATGGAAGTAGTTTCTGCAGTCAGGGGCAGAAATGTTACTTAGTCCATTTAAAAATGCTGAGTTTAAGTCCTGCTTTTAAATGACAGAGTAAAAGTGTGAAATGCTCATTTCCTGTAACTGTTGCCTGTAATGGGTGCATTTTCAGTCTCTATCAGCCAGTACATTCTAGTTAATACTTGAGGTTTCAGTGACATTTGTATTTATAGATGCATATGGTAGGGAAAAGGAGTATTGAGATTTAGGTGTTTTCTTAAATGTAGTAATTGCAGTACATTAAGTGTGATTGCACTGCTGTTTTAAAATATTTTTGTTGCTGTGTCCTCCCACCAAACAAACACTTCCATTACAGCTTCTTGTAGAAAGATTTTCTGGGAACTTTCTATAAATAACTAGCTGGTAGGTAGAAGGAAAATTCCTAGGCCTGTCATCCTGGAACTTCCTTTGGAATTGCACCTAGTCTCACTACAACAAACCTGTCAGCTCTTATAAAAATTCCCTCAAGAAATAAAACTTCTTTTCAAAAGAGCATTTAAATTGGGTATTCCTCAGTGCTGTTGCTATTTCAGTTGTATATTTGATACCTAACTTCAAAGTTAAACTTGATTAGACTGCACTAGATCAAAACCAGATACTTAACCATGTAGTGCAGTGATCAAAAAGTCATGACCTCCCATTGATCGCTTTATTGGTTTCCTGTTCTGATTCACTGGAAACCTTCTGGTCTGAACACTTGTTGCTGGTTTTAGTCTTTGTCACGTTTACAGTGCAGCAGACTTGTCTATGGTAAAACTGCTCTATGACATACATTTAATTTAACATCATATTTCATTTTAGCTTGAGTACTCTCAAAATTATAATGTTGAAAAAACCCACTTTTTATAAAAAACTTGAGTCAAGAGATTTAAGAGTACATTCAGAGCACGATGAAATAAGCATGTGGACAACTGGAGGTGAGCTCCACTAGATTTTATTCTGTAGATTTATTTAAGCTTCCTGACAGTTATAGGGGTTTTGTAATACATTTTGTATTACTCTTAAAACTGAATATGACTTATGAAAGCTGGCAATTTAAAACAGAAGCCAAATATTAAAATGCTGATAAAAAACCCCCAAAGCCTGAAATTACTCAGTCATGGAAATTCTCTGCTGCTCTTTTGCTTTTCACTTACAACACACTTACCTCTTTTTAGTGGTATGGTCAGCAAAGTTCAATTAAGGTAAATATTTCAGGTTGTACAGCAGTATGTTGGTCATCCTAAAGGTAGTAGTTTCCTTAAACAGGAGACTTCAGTAATTAATCACATACACAATCTTGGTTTCCAAGGAGCTAATGATGAGTGGGGCAGATTCAATTAATGCTGTAGTACCTCATGACTGTTGCTTTTAAGCCTACTATAGATGGAAAAAGGAAAAAAAAAGTCAGTCCAGAGACTCTCTGGGTTTTTTTAACTTTTAAGAATAGCAGCCATACTGGCACAGCCAGAAGAAGGAGCCTATGTCTGTTCAGGTATTTATTATTGTCATTCACCACTGTCCTGGCTTGGGCCCACAGTAGGATTATCCAGCCTGGAGTTTACTGCTTGCTCTGATTTCTGATGAGCTACTCTTGCCAGTTTCAAGGTTTTTTTGCTGCAGTTGCTTGAAGTGGAAAAATGATACTTGTGAAATGAGACTGTTAGGTCCCATCTATGACCTAACACCACCTTATCAAGTAGACCATGGTACTAACTGTGGCAGCTAGTCTTAAACACCTCCAGGGATAGTGGCTCTGCCACCTTCCTGGGCAGCCCATTCCAATGCCCACACACTCTGAGTGAAGCCTTTTTTCCTGATGTCCAGCCTAAACTTCCCCTGGCACAGCTTAAGACTTTGTCCTCTTGTCCTGTTGCTGGTTGCCTGGGAGAAGACCCTATCTTGCTATAGCCTCTTTTTAGGGAGTTGTAGAGAGTGATAAGCCTCCTCCTGTCCAGGCTTAACAACCCCAGTGCCTATGGCTGCTCCTCATAGGGCTTGTGTTCTAGACCTTTCACCAGGCTTGTTGCCCTTCTCTGGATGTGTCTGAGCATCTCAGCATCCCTCCTAAACTGAGGGGCCCAGGTCTGAAAACTGCACTTGAAGCGCAGCCTAACCAGTGCTGAGTAGAGGGGAAGAATGGCTTCTGCATTGTAATACCTGCTGGATGTAATATTTGTCTGGACTGATATTTGTGTCCTTAATGGCAACGTATTTCCTACTAATTCTGTTGGAGATGCTCCACTTAGTTGATTTGCTGTGATAAGCATATTTCCAAAAGAAGTTAGTGGGAGTGATTTTAAAGAAGTGACAGTGTACTACTGTATGCCTTAAACTGGAGTCATCTTGTTACAATGGGAGAGTCATCGCTAAGGAGCAGTCAGCTGTTAAGTAGGATAAGGGATCCCATTAGATGCTGTGGACAGTCTCAGGAATTTTTAAGAATTCCAATTAATTTGCTTTTATTCATGTTAAATGTGATTAAAATTTAATACCTCATAACTGATTTTTTATTGATTTGTAATTTTCTGAATCTCTATTTTCAGGGTGCCAATGTTGGCAATGTTTTTTGAATTATAGGAAAGGTATTTGAAAATGCTTATGTCTTGTTTCTTCAGCTAAATGTGGTTAGATCATATTTTTAGCAGCATTCTAGTTTTCTTTTGAATCATGTTTGGGTTTTAAGTAGGAAATCTTATTAATAGTTTCAAATGTTACTAAGGTTAGAACAAATAAAGAGGGAACTCTGATTTTTAGATTCCTCTTCTTACAAGTAAAAGCACTGAGAATTCAGGATCTTTATTCTTTAAATAAACATTTAAATTTATATACTGCCTTCTGCCAAAACCAGTTTTATTCACCCAAGGCAATGGTCACATTTCCATCTCACTTGTGTATTTCTTGGTTATCTTACTGTGACTAGATTTAATATTTATTGGCTAGCTTTGTTAAAACCTGTCTTTACCACTTTGGAATTGTGTAAATTTCAAGAATTAATGACTGATTGAAACCTTTTAAAGGGAGCAGACAGTAGCATTTTTCTTCCACTTTTCACCACTGAACTCCTAGCTTAAAACCTCACAGGTTTCAACGTAAAAATGTCTTCCAGAGCTTAAGTCAAACTCTTTCACAAAGTCCCACTTGAAAGTTTACCCTATGTTCCCTACTCAAAAAACCCAAAGGGACTTAGTCAGTTGGAAGCAAGTTATATTTCTATCACCCTTCAGGCTTTATTCTATGATTTAATATGGAACACCTTTTGAATTGTTTAAAACGTCTAAATTTCTCTTTACTGTTTCTCCTTCATGCTTGGCTTGATGAGGCAGTCAGCATCAGGTAAGAAAGTTTATTTTAAGGTTCAAGGATCTGATTGTTAGCATTTTTTCAGCTCTTCTGTATCTGTGGAAGTACATTGTTACCTGTTAAGAGTATGTACAGTTTTTTCATGTGTTGGCCAGTAGACTTACAGTTTGTCTTTAAAATGCTGAATTCTTTCGACACAAGAAGGTATATAAATGCGCATGTTATTAAGATTTTGTTCTTGATTCAGCTGGCTTTTGAAGGGATAATGATGATATATATTTTGATCATATAATGTTATTAACCCTTTGAAATGTCCTAAAGACCACATGAATATGTTTTAGTGAAAACTGGGTTGAAGTTGCAGTCATCTAGAATCTAGACAAAATGATTGGGATTTGAGAATTAAAACAAAACACTTGTGGTTTACCAGACCTGTTTTTTTGGAGATCAGATTTGAGATTCTTGCAAATTGAAGCAGTAAAAAACAGGTTCCTTTAAATGTTACTTGTTGGAGTGAGATCTAGTTCCCTTCACATGAAGGAAGGCCAGACCCAAAACTGAAAGCCTTTAACCAATATCGACTGTATAAAAGAGAAGAGAAACTAAGAGACCCGGAGGTGCAAGTCCATACTTTGCTCAACATGGCTGTAGTTCCTTCAGGGATAAGTATAGAGTAGAACTAGGGTATAGGGGGAGTGTTTGGGTTGGATCCACACATCTTGCATTCCAAGCCTTTAGTTGGATTTCCCATTGTCTCAATATGCTTGGCTAGATGAATGGCAAGATCTTGGCCTGATGCTTTAGTTCCTACCTTAAGCTCTTTTCTCATTTTCAAATAAAACACTGACAACAAGAATCTCAAGTCTGTCTTAAAAAGCTGACAAATTAGTAAATTAGTTTCAGTGTGAATAAGGTGGTTGTTCATCTATTGCAAAATCTAAGCCATACCTACACAATGGCAAACATAGAATTGGTAGTTACAAATCAGGAAAGATGTTTTCAGTTGATATTGAGTCCTCTGACACTGGCTTAGCATGCAGCACCAGCCAAATCAGACAAGGCAACATTGGGTGTTAATAGGAAGTATATTAAAAACCAAATAAAGGGAGTTGTATTGCCACTTGGTATCTAGATGGATGTAGAGAATTTAAAGAAGGTCTGTAGGAAAGTTAAAAGGAACTGAATGAAGATTGTCTTGATTAACACCTGTTTATGAGAGGCTAAAATGGATTGGAAGTCATCTGCTCTAGAGAGAAAACTGAAGAAGATACTATGATTTAAGTTTCAGAATAATGACCACAGGACTGCTTTTCATACTTGTTCCTGCATTATTAGAATCTGGGGGCAGATACTAAAACAAGTAGATTAGTTTAAAAGAAATAAAGGAATTTCTGGAATTTACTGCCACAGGAACATGTGGAGGTAGACAGCAAATTACATGATCAGTCAGGGATGGCTGTTCTGTATATAATACATATGCTGAAGCAGCTAGAAAAAGATTTCACTCATATTTGCTACAACAGCTTCTGGCCAAGTGAATGGAGGCTTGGTAATATGAACATCATGTTGTCACTGTTGGAGACACCATATTAGGCTGGTGGACCATTGCCCTGAGCCAAAAGTACAGTAATGTTCCTCCCTTGAAAAAAGATACTGCTTTTTCTTTTAGAAGTGTAGAGCCTCACTTGATAGACTGTAAAAATTATATGAGAGTACAAAACTTAATTTTAGGAAACCTCAATTTTAAAGCTTTACGCTGGCATTAGCTGCTGGTATTTAATTGCATTGGAGTACAGGCTGTCTGCAAGTTGTTTCAAATACTCTGAGAAGCCATACAAAGCCTTCTTGTTGCAGTAAAAGTTCCAAATAACCAAGCTTCTTCAGAAATGCTCCTGGACAAATAGTAGGTTGAAGGGCCTCTGAACAATCTTCAACTACGAAAGTGCACTTGCCCTTGTCATTGCAGCCTAGCATGCTGTTAGCCTTCCTCACTGCCCAGGGGTGTTGTGGATTTGAGTTAGCCATCCTTATGTCAGGATCCCATTGTCCTCTTCAGCAGTGTTGCTCTCCAGCCAAATAGAATCTCCAGATTCTATTTGATCCTCATAATAGAAACAAGGTCTATGCCACAGTGTTCTGGCTGAGGTGGCCATTCCTGAAACAGACAAATTCTGGAGCTCTATGACCACTGATAAATGTGTAGTGTGTATTCTCTGCAGTATGTTATGTTTCTTCACAGCAGTCTGTTTCCCCTTACGTGTGAGGAGTGCTTAAGAAAAAAGGCAGGCAAGTGTAAAGCTGCAGATCAGAAGTGTTTTGGAAAGTCAGAGATTTGTTATTCTAACGAAAGGATGCACAAAGATAACACAGTGTCTTCTGAGACTCCCTTTAGGAACTGGCAAAGGCTGTGTCTATTCATGATTATCTTCACCAACAGCATTTTCCACAGACTCCCATTTGGAACAGTTGCTGCCTAAAACCGTGAAACCATGATTTTGTCATGTTACCTAAATAACTTCATCTAAAGGTATCATGTTTAAGTCTTCAGAAAAACAGTTGAGGTCATTGGCTTGGCTGAGTGTTCCAAACAACTAACATTGAGTATCAGCTTTATAATTTCAGGTGAACCAATGGCTTAACTGTACAGACCTAAAAGCATATAATTTCTTACTCTAATATGAAGTTCGTAGTCACTTGTACAGCAGTTCTTTTTTTTCCTGTGGTAAGGGTGGAGAGAAATTGTTGGGTTTCTGTGTTTTATTTTCCTAGTAACTAAAATTGATAGCTGTTTTGGAAAATTCATGTGGTAGCTAATCTGATCATATTGCAGGATATTTTCAAGAATATTTCTAAATAACACAAGAATTTCTGTACCAGGCTTTCTGCATCTAGGTATATAAGCAGTAAAAATTATCTATTCCAGATGTATTTATTTTTTATATAAGCTGGTTTTGCTTGCATCATGAGTTTTGCTGTACAAGTGTGGAGCTCTGTTTTTCTTGTATTTATACAAAGTAGTCACGAAACAACAGCAGCCTATGTGTATGTGAAGAAAATGCAAAAAACCAATGTTAGTATGCATAGTAACCACAAAGGTTTAGATCTACATCGTGTACCCGTTATCCTAACAGGGATTTTTTGCTATAACATCAAAATTTGGAGTTTTTACATGCTAATATGCAATGTAATGCCTTCTAGCATGATTATGACTCTTGTGATCTTTTTTCAACTCCTTTTTTATTCTCATCTTCTGCACAAGCCCATGGTAAGTACAGAGATGCCTTCTTCCCCAAATGGACAGGTAAAAATCTCCTATTGGTGTCAATACTGAGAACATACAAGCACTTCTTACATATCAAATGAATATTTGATTTCTGAAATATCAAACAGATTTTGGTAAAGAAACTCTTCATCATTTTATTCCTTTTGTTCTCCAGGTCTCTTATTGTAAAAAGCTGCTTCCAAATTAGCATCAGGTGCATCTTTTAAGCTTTTAGCGTGACATCAGGAAGGTTCTATAATCCATTTTTAATATTTATCTGCATCCTTGGGATTTTTTTATCTTAATATCTCAGACTGTCAAACTGACCCTGAGGTATTTTCTACTAAAAGCTAACAAAAATTAAATTCTAGATCAAACAACACCACAAAAGCAACCAACCTCCAGAGTGTCTTCCATGAGTTGCAGTTATATTTTCATTAAATTAATAGGAGACTTGCCAAACTTTAGTGCTTTGGGTCTTAGTTTTGAGTAGTTTGAATATATGCTTGAAATTGTGTATCACTCTGCAGCATGTTGAATTAAAATGTTATCTGTCCATGGTCAGACAACAATTTTTGTCTTGTTTGATGTTCTCTTAAAATTGCAACTACAATCTCTTTATGCTGTGCAGAGATGTTTCTCTCATACTATTTGATGTGAAATGTCATTGGATCTGAATTAGATAATTAAGACACTTAATGTTACAATGTAGACTGAACTAAACATACTCTTGGGGATTTTTTTCTGTGACTGAGAAGCTGGCAATATTTACTTGGGTCCCTGTTCATTGAAGGGGGTGCTTTCTCAAGTAAGAAATCAGGCAATATGAGAGAGAATGGAGCTGTAAAAGTAAAATGTTAAGGCCAAAAGTGCTGTCGAAACAAATAGACCTCTCCAGAAGATAGAAACCATCCATGTGGGGATTTTAGAGATGCAGTAAAAGCAGAATCTCTCATTACGGATTCTAGGTACCTTGATTATTAAGCCTTAAAACTGTAATACTTGAAGTGATCATCAAATGTGCTACTTTCTGATCTTTCATTTTATCCAGTAAGAGTTCAATAAGTCATTTTTTGAAAATGCACTTGTTTTTTTTTGGTTTGGTTTTTATTGTTTGGGTTTTTTATTGCTGGACTCTTGAGCTGTGATTAACTGTCAACTTCCACTTTTTCTAACAGATCAAATGTCTAAAAGGCCAGAGAAACTTCTCAGACCAACCCACTTTTGATGGGATTCACATTGTCAACCATTTCACAGGAGATGATGAATCATTTCATTCTTCTGATGAAGATTTTATAACTAACTCCATACAGGAGAGTGGGGTGAACTTTCATCTTCCCAGGAGGACTGGTCGGATGTCTTTGGATCACACTCTTGTAGACAGCAGTGACAGTGATACTGAGGAAAGTGCCCTTCAGACTGGGAATTCAGACAAGATGGTTTCTAAGCAGAGAAGAACAGAATCTTACTCTACTACTGTGTGATTATCACTGTGACTAGCACTGAAGACTTCCATATTTCTTTAAGGCTGAAATTTTGAGGGAACTGAAACCATCCAGCAGTTGGTTTAGGTAACTATTGGATTTGGTCTGGCCTGTGATAAATATATACAAGTACTGTCTATCTGCCTTCTCTCTTTGCCAAATCTTGCTAATGACATACCATTGCCATAAAACAGGCTGGGAAGAAGTTGATGGATGACAGTTTTGACAGTATTACTGAATGTTCTTTGGTTTAGAAACTGCAAATATATTATTTCTTTAATGTGTAAGAAGCAGTTTTGCTGTTCACAAACACAGGAATTATTTTCCTCAAAAGAAGTTGCTTTTGTGCAATATTTTATGCTCTGAACAAATGTGTATGTTTTACATTGTTATCCTTTTGTGATCAAGATGGACCCTAGTAAACCATCTGATCATGACACATATATATATAATTATCTTATGCTTCTCAATTAGTTTTGTTTTTTTACTAAAGTTATTGGATGCCCACAGAAGGCTTGAAAGGCAAGCCTTTATCTGTACTACTTCATATATGCAAATAATGGTCACTAATGTCATAAAGGTGTTTTTCACCATTTTCACTTAAATCTATGTGCATCTGCTTTTGATGTTGCTAAATAATAAATGGTCTGAATATGTTAATTACAATAATGTTTATTTTGTACATATTTATGTATCTACACCAAGCTGAAAATGTACATTACTCCATTTTATATGAGGAATGTAAATGTTTCAATATTACTGTCTCTGGTATTCTAACAGGAAAATGAATTCTGTATATACACACTAAAAGTGAATTACTAAATAAAGGCAAAACACTAACTTTGCATTAAGTTTCAGCCTAGCTACACTAACAGGCTCATGTCAGAAATGCTTGTTGAAAACACTATTGACTGAAATCTTTTACCTTCATGTATATGTAATGAAAATAAATTTTTCATGATTTAACAAGGTTGCAACATTTACTGTTTAGTCCCTTTCAAGCTATAGTCCTTGGTTGCCACAAAGTTACTTGCGGGCTCTAGCTAGGTTCAGATAAGGTGAAGAATTATTCATGTCTTAGTTTTAATAAAGACACAGTCAGTGCAGTGGAAATATGTTCAGTCCTCTTAGAGTTTATATTGCACAGCTATCTAGGAAATAAGCTATTGGTGCCACCACCAAATAGCTGTAATTGAGCAAAGCAGTAAGAGTTGAGCTGAGCAATCTGCTTCCAGTCTCCTGAAAACTGAGATCTGGTCAAACAGCCTCAGCTTCTTGAACAGAACAAGATATTCTACTGTTGTCATATGAACATGCACTTTACGTGCACTTGCAGACACAGTCTAGAGTCAAGACTATTCTGTTATTGCTCTCTTATGTAATTAGGCAATCCTTAAGTCTTCTTTTAGTAATGTTTACAACTGTTCTATTAAATAAAAAGTAGTGATGCTGAAGTTTGCTACTGATAGGCAGTGTGTATGTTAACTGGCTTGCTACCCACAAGAAGCAATGTAGTTGTTTAAAATTGCAAAGAGCGTGGAAGTGTTCTGCTGAATTCACCTGCTAGTTCCATTAGGCATTTCCCTTTATTTCAAATGTGTTTTCAGAAAGAAACAGCCTGACTAGGAGATAACAAATGCTCAAAGAATGATAAAGACTGTATGGAAACAGCATAGTATGGGCATCTCAAACCATATTGATAACAATATATCTGCCTAGGTGCAATCTTTGCAATAAGACAAATTACTGATTTCTGCAGCTCCTAACTTGTTTCAGTATTTCTGCCAAATTTCCCCACATCCTACCAGTGAATATATAGCTCCAATTACAGCCTATGGAAATTGCCACTTCTGACTTGGATTAGCTGAGAGATTCCTGTTGAAAATGTCATGTATGCAAAACCAAATCAGGAACACTTTGTTCACAAATGAGTAGCAGTTGTCTTCTTTCCTTCCAATGAGCATCTGCTAATTTATGTTTGCACCTGGATCATTGTTGCCTGTGAGGATAGGTGACAAGTGTCTTGTTGCCTGTCATCAATACCAGCTGCAAGCCTCTCCTAAAGGTAATGTTCTCTAATAAGTGGCAGGAGTAAAATTCAGTTGGAGGGCCATAAAAGTTCTGTCTGTTTGAATAGTGAAGTGTTATGATTTTGCAATAACTGACTTACTGTTCAAGTGATAGCAAATGAGATTAGATGGCAAGGGTTATTTCCTAAACTTTTGTGGTTTTAAAGTATACAAATAGAATAAATACAGATACTGAATAATCGTATAAATAAAATATGCAGAACTCCTTATCCAGCTGACTACAGCTCTTCTAGTGATAAAAGTCAATTACTGAACATACAGCAGTTTCAGACTTGGTTATACACTGACTATCCTAGAAAGACAGCCCAGGACAGGTTCTTCAGAATATTCTGCTTTTTCTCCAAGTCTTCTGGCAAATAAATTACACTAATCTCTTTGCCTGTGTGTATTATAGCTTGAATATACATCAGAATAATGACAAATCATTAACATAATAGACAGTATATATAACAATATGTCAACAAATAAAACATGCTAATTGTGCTAGACACCATGACCTTTTTTTCATTACCTTCTAACAAACATTGCTTAGATTTGCTCTTGCATGCAGGCTGGAAAAGTTCAATATGAATACTAAAAGCATAAGGTAAAAAGCATGTAAACGCTTTGAATTGCACAGTACTGCACAAGTGACTGAAATTTCTGGTGCCCCACTATGAAAACTAGAATTCCTATGAGAACATTTGCATAGTCTATGTTCTGTAACTATTGTTCAACTGTTTTCTGTTCATAATGGAGGTACATTCTGGGTCCGCTCCTTCCCAAAGCTGGAATCCCTCTTTCATTCCAGCCTTCAACACCATAGCCTACCATCACTTTCCCTCCCCAGTTTGTGCTCACAGTGATCATTTTCTAATCTGCTCTGGGAGCAGAAGTTTCTTTGGTTTCCCCAGCAATCAAAAAAATTGCAATCAAAATCACTGAATAATTTCTGACATATTTACAGCATTTGTTTATGCCACAAGGAGGACCACAGAAAAGGTAGTGATAAGATGCTGGGGGAAAAAAATAAACAACAAGCAACGCGTTAAAAGTAACTTTTAAAAAGTCTTACAAATGTAAAGACACACTTCCCAAGGGAATGCACAGTGCTACAAGTTCTAACAGCTTTTCATAGTGGAGCGGTTCTGCCTAACTGTGATCCCAAGTTTTATCACTTTAAAGTGGGTATAAATTCCCCACAGTATCATCCTTTTTGCTGTCTTCTCCCAGTCCTGACTCCCCCACACAGGAAACTGCTTCTCCTCCCCTCTGTACCAAGCAGCTAACCTGTCAAATCCTGTTCTTCAAACCCTTCCTCCTATTGCAAAGTGTCTCATCACTTCTGAACGCAAAGATCTCACCTCCAGCTTGACACTTTTGGTGCCTTATCTGATGTTTTAGCTCTAACGCTGACACCAGGCAGCTACTGTAAACCGTGCAGTAAGTTACATACACTGAGTAGCTCTTCGATCTTAAACACGACTGTAACATAATCCCACCCTACTTTAAACCCCTCCTTTTATTTATTTCTTCCCCTCTCTTGTCACTGTGGTATAACAATCATGTGCCATTGCATTCAAATGCATCTTACCAAGTTTTTATGTTTAACTTTGAATATCACACTCCCTTTGAGAGAAGCATTAGAGTAACTTCGTTAAAACCCAGCCTTACATTTCCCATGAATTACATCGCTGTGCCAGCTCTGCGCTTAGCGTATGGCTTTTCCACGCTGGACCACAGAGCACTTGGCATTGTCACACAGCTCGACACTGCACACGCAAGACCATCTCAATAGTTACTGAGCTGCGGCGCACAGGTCACACCGTAAACCAAGAATAAAAGCTAAACCTCTTCACCTTTGCTCGGCATGTTGATAGTGCAGACAGCAGCCCCTCTCCGGGTGGGAAGAGCCCAGGGACGATGGCTGTAGGAGGCTGCTGAGAGCTCCCCTCAGGGCTTCTCGCCTCGCCGGCCTCGCGCCACCGCCCGCGGGCACGTGAGGCAGCAGCCCGCGTGCAGGAGGCGGCCCCGCGCCCGGCCCCCGCTACCTCCGGCCCGTGCCGGGCCCCGCGGGCAGAGCGGGCTGTGTAAGCTGTGCCAGCCCTCACGGCCCCCGCTACCGCCGGCCCGGCCCGTGCCATGACCCGCGGGCAGAGCGGGCTGTGTAAGCTGTGCGAGCCCTCACGGCCCCCGCTACCGCCGGCCCGGCCCGTGCCATGACCCGCGGGCAGAGCGGGCTGTGTAAGCTGTGCGAGCCCTCACGGCCCCCGCTACCGCCGGCCCGTGCCATGACCCGCAGCCACGTCCCGGGCAAGGCTGCTGCTCGCGCACCTTCCCGTGACAGAGCCAAAAACAAAACTTCGCAGGTAGCTTCGGGTCATCCTCGGCACCGCTCAGTGGGCAGCGCCTGCGCCCCGCTTCCCCTGTCCTCACCGGCGGCGTGAAACAAATCGCCCCTCCAGCCGAGATCCGGGAAAGCAGAGGATGTGCTTCAGCACGAGCTAGTTTTGCAAAACACGAAACGCAGCCAGTTTCGTACCATTTCTCATCTAATCGTTTGAGAAAGCTGACACCCCAGGAGCCGGAGGTGCGTTCCCCGTGCCCGTGCAGCACCCACGTT
Source organism: Serinus canaria (assembly GCF_022539315.1). NCBI lineage: Eukaryota > Metazoa > Chordata > Aves > Passeriformes > Fringillidae > Serinus > Serinus canaria. The sequence continues at coordinate 16,479,910 of NC_066322.1, read as the reverse complement.
CAGACGAGAGATTATATGCTGGACTAAGCATTTGCTTTGTTCACTCGTTTGATTTATTTATTTCTGCTGAAGGGGTTTAACCTTCAGTAGGTGAGAAAGAGCCGTCCACAGGTGGGCTGAGCACAAGGGGCTCAGCAGGGTGCCTACCGCAGGACAGCCCCGAGAGGAGCCACTCGGCGCCCGGCAGCCCATCCCGCTTCCTGGAAGGCTGTAAGCACCCTCCGAACGGAGATCACCACGCTTTACAGCCCAGAGCAGCACCTGTACACATTTAAATTTACATATATAAAGACCAATGTGTATTTTATTGTAACCAGGTCATAATTATTTATGAGCGTTACTAGTAATTTAATGTGTTCTGGTGCTTTCATTACACAGTCAGAGACATGTGTAGCAAGGTAAACGAAAGAGCGTGAATTTATCATCCCATTTCAGAGGCAAACGAGAGAGACCGTTTTTGCAAAAGTGGGTCAACGAAGACGCATACACGAAATTACATCCAGTTGTTCTAATTTGGTTATTTATACTGATTCCAGCATTGATTCTTGAAGCTGAAGGCGTGCATGATCTTCGGAGTAATCAATCTAAGGCTAATGGCAGCAAGGCGACTGCGGTACACAGATGACGTAAGTAAAACTGCTGTGCCCAGCACCAGGAGCTTTCCGGCAAAAATGAAGGTATCAGTCGTGTTCTTCAGCTTCTTTTTGTGTCACGGTAAAGCATCACACAGTTGTTGGACAGTTTTACTCGAGGTGGTATTGGCTTGCTTAATTAGATTTTGGGAAGTCAGGCTAGTCCTGTGAACAGCAGGGGCTTACAAGCACCAAGTGGCTAATTTTTCTGTAAATGCTTCGGGACTGGTAGTGAAAAAAAAAGCATCTGGTCTCAAAGCCAATATACTCCTGAGCGTGAAGGAGGCTGAAGTTTTTTTTCTGTCGTTTCTGAACGCGAAATGGTGTTAAACTTCGATTCGCTCACTGCAATGTCGCTCTTAAGTCGACCTTACAGTCATCGAAACGAAGTTACTGATGGCCTGAGATGTCTAAGAGCGAAGCCCAGAACCGCCTCAGAAAGATAGCGAAGACCTAAGCCTGACTTCCTGGCTGCGTTAGCAATCCGAGATCAGACGTGGAAAACTGTCTTTTGGGGTCGTGTGTGTGCACAAAACAAGGCGAACCCTTTTCTTTTTGCAGAAGGGAGCAGGCTTCCCCATTGTGCAACGCAGGGGTCCCCACTGGTGCAGGATGCTGCCTGATGCGAACCCCGTTACCGTTCTCGTCGCCGGTGCCCACGGATCATCCCCGAGTTAGCACCTGAGCACCGGCACGCAGACTAGGAGGAGAGCAATCTCTCCCCACTTTGCCTGGCTCCGCTCCGCTTTCGACTTTGTGTTTGAATCGCTGTCAAGCAACAGTAGCCGGAGGGGGGGGGGGGGAAACGGGACGGGGGGACGACACCTCTCGCCTACCCCTTCCATATTTAACCATTACCTAAATGCGAAGGGAAATGAGCAAACCTCTAGGCTTGGGTCTTAAGGTATTTTCAGCGCCGTTGGGCGTATTTATCCCAGAAGAGTTTTCCACAACAAGTTATTTCAAGCCTAGGAAAGGTCTCCGTCTCCCAGGGCCCGGCCTTAGCCCCGATAACAACGCCATGCACGGCCCGATGGCGGCGGGAGGTGTGTTCCCCCACTGCCGGGCCAAGGGCAGAGGATGCGGCGCGCAGCGGGCAGGGCGAACGCCGGCTGCCCCTGCCCTCTGCCCGCCCGAATCAATCTGTGTTTTGAATCTGTGACTTGTTCTCGTTGCGGAAGTCGAAGGGGATCCAAGAATAGTTCAGATAGATGTGTGTAATTTCTAGAGCAGAACCCCGAGAGAAACGAAACGCCCGATTCCAGAATGACACTTCGATGTCACTTCAGCGAGCTCTGTGATGTGGAATACGGTAAGACGTTTTCATTTAAGGAAAACTGAGAGAGAAACAGAGGTGGGAACCACTACTGATTTGTGAGGCTTTGGCGCTTTTTGCTTTTTTTTTTTTTTTTTTTTTTTTTGCAGAAGCTCCTAACTAACGCTCAGGAAGTGGAATTTGTGGTTTAGGGGGCCGAGCTCTGAAGGAGTTGAGAGAGACAGAAAAGTTAAAAAAAAAAAAGCAAACTCAAGCACCATTACTCCTTAAAGGGAGACTAAATTTAAATCACACAAATTAGCAGGCTGTCGCGCATACCCCGTCCGCAGCCCAGCTTTCTTCGGCCCTCCAAATGGGTAAGGGTTCTCTCTTCTCTCGCCTCGCGTGGGCAGCTGCCGGCGGGCGGGCTGGGGCGGCAGCGACCCCTCTCCTCTCGGCTGGGACCCCGCGCCGCTCCGGCCCTGCCTTAGCCGCGCGGTCCGGCGCCAGCCCCGCGCCCCCGCAGTGACGGCCGACGGGCGGGTGCGGCCAGCGGGAGCCAGGGCAAACGGCGACCAGGTGGGCTGCGGGACTCGCCTTCCCACGGGCCCGGCACCTGCCTGGCCAGCTCCGGCCTTGGGAAGCGGCGGCGCCTCCACGGCGTGACTTTTGGAGGGAAACACGCGGCAGGAGAGGCGCCGGCGCCCGGAGCCCCCAACGGCTGCGGCGGCCGTCGCTGTCGGGGCGCGGGTGGGTAACGCGTTATCGGGCCGCTTTGATTTCTCTGCCCCCTCGGTGCGGGCCCGCTGGCTGCTAGCCCCTGCTCAAGGATGAACGCAGGCACAGGTGGGTCCGGGCAGCAACGCTCCCACCCGGGGGCGGCGCCTCCCCGGCAGCGCTGAGCAACCCTGCCCCTGCCGGGCGCGGACGGGCCGGAGCTTTGTGGCGCAGCCAGTGCCGCCATCTGCGGGGCAGTTCCTGGACCCCACCTGGTGGGCTGGGGCTCTTCCCTCTCTTCCCCGTTTGCAACCCTCCGAAGGCCCCCCAGTCCCCCAAACGAACTTGCATAAAACTCGCAAAGTCAAGTGTAACGGCAGAAGGGGCCCGGTGCTGTGTGGGTTTAAATGAACCTCTTCGGCCTTTCCCCGAAGAGTGGGCTCGGGGTAGTTTAGTTTAACCCGGTCCCCCCCGACTCTCGCAGGAGATTTCCCACCTTGTCTCCTTTCCCCGCCCCGGCTTTCAGTGCTCGCAGCTGCAATGTGGCGCGGCGCCGACAGCTGCGGGCTGGAGGAGAGATTCCGTTTTGTTCGTTTTCGTGTTATCGTGGTTCGCGCGGGATGCGTGAATCAGTCCCTCCGACAGCAACAGCCTCTCAGGCGCCAGGTTTAGGCTGTCGGGTTTGCAACGGCTCCCCCTCCCATCCCGGTAACAGCTCCGCGCCGGCCAGCCCGTCCAGGGTGGTGGGATGTGATAAGCTGTTTCGTAGGGGAGAGTGCTTGGCGCTGCTTCTGCCGTGGCTGCCAGCGCAGGGGCAAACACGGAGGCGCGGTGTGCCCACTTGGAGGGACGGGATAACACCCGACCGCACCCCCTAGCTCACTCAGCCCCCGCTCGTCCGAAGAACGGTGCCCAGCTGCTGTTACTGCCTGCTCCCCGCAATCCGGCAGTGGCTGTCGGAGAGTGTCCGGGGCGGCCCCAAGGCCACGGTGGAAAGCGGGGGGGGCGGGGGGGAGGGGTGGGGGTAAAAGGCGTTGGCTGGTGGTGGTTGGAGGCTGAGTTATCTGCACTCCTGGAAGAGGGGGCGAGGCGAGTGGGGCTGGGGGCGGTGGCCGGAGCCACCTGCGCGCTGCCACCTGGCACGCCGCCCCTAGCGAGCGGCCCCTCCTTGCCGGCGCCCCCGGCCTCACCGGCGGGCGCGTCGCCTTTCCGCAGGTCGTCTCCCCGCCGCCGCCCCGAAGGAGTTTCGGGGGTGACGCCCGCCGCCGCCGCCGTGCCCGGCGCTTAGAGAGGGAGCGCGGCCGCGCCGGCCGTGACAGCACCCCACCATGCCGAGGTCCTTCCTAGTAAAGAGCAAGAAAGCGCATAGCTACCACCAGCCTCGCTCCGCTGACGAGGACTACAGCCTGCGGCTGGAGACGGTGCTAGCCCAGATCTGTGCAGGTAGGAGTCCCTCTGTCGCATCCTCACTCGGAGACTGCCCACCCGCCCGACATCACCTCGGTGCTCTCGGCACCGGGCGGTCGCTCAGCAGCCCCTGCGGGACGCCGGAGGGGCTGACGCGGGCTTGGAGAGAGTCGGGCATCAAACCTTGGTGGGAGCGGGCCGCGCGGGAGGTGGCTGGCTCCCACCACAGACCCACACTGAAGAATTCTCTCTCCTCCTTTGCCCTGCAGACCCCTGCAAGATCCCCGAGGACACGGAGCTGTGCCGCACCGCCCTGCCCGATCCGGAGCCTTCCCGGGGGCGGTTTTCCCCGGAATCCCACCTCACTGAAGCTGCCGATGGCACCTCCGAGTCAGCGCCCAGCTGCGAGGGCAGTGTTTGTGACAGAGTATCCGAGTTCGAGGATTTCTGGAGACCTCCTTCGCCCTCCGTCTCGCCAGGTAGGAACGAGGCGAGCAGCGCTCAGTGAGGGTTCGGCAGCATGTCCGTGCCCGTGCCGTGGGGCAGTGGACCATGCATCTCATGGCTATGCGCCACCACCACAAACGAGTATAAGGGACGGATTTGCTGTCCTTTTTTAAAATTATTACTTTCCCCCCAGATTTGCCAGAATCTGTTCCTTCCACTCGTTTTCGGGTTCCCTCTTTCGGGTTGCTTTTCCAGCCCGAATGGTGCTGCTGAAGGAGCAGCAGGTGACAGGCTAGAGCAGGAAAGTTGTCATGACATGGGGTGTTATTTTTTGATTTGTGATTAATTGTTAGAGGCAAGCCAGGTTATGTTTAAAAGGTCCTAGCATTCTCCTACAGGGTTGTGCCTACACAGAGTTTTTCAGTCTTTTTAGACAGTACAGACAATTTATATACCTGCAGTAAACAGAGCTGATTTTGTGTTTTGTACAACCTGCTAGACATATTCCTAATGCCCTTTCTTTTGCTATTTGGTTGGGTGGTTTTTTTTTTGTTTGTTTTGTGTTTTTGTTTCTTTGCATTTTTGTTTGGTTTGGGTTTTTTAAATGTTTATTTTTCTTTTCTAAAAACACATTTGTAAAAACCAGAGGGAAAAAAAAAACAATGATGGTCAGATTTAAACACCCCAAATCCAGGAAACTCACACTTATGGCTGCAGCGCCTGTCTCTAACTCTCTTGTCCTGCCTTTGATGTGGCTGGAGCAGTGGAAGACGCTGTCCCCAGCCTGGCACAAATACATATCTCGTTTAAAAATACAATGGTGTCGTTTTAGAACAAAAATATGTGTGTATATATATATATATATATATAAAACCACTTCTTATTGACTCGAATAAAAGAGACAGCTGGAAAAAGGACAATTTTTGTCTTGATGAAGGAAAAATTGTGTCAGCCTTACCGACTGACAGCACACGCCAGCAAAAAAATACTTAGTCCCGGTTTGCCACCCTTTCCCACTTCGTCTTTACAAAGTCCATGCATATGAATGGCTAATTGTAATGATTTGAATTTGCATTTTTAAAGCCTCATCTTCTTTCAAGAGTGCTAAGCTCTGTTATGGGGACATTCAAAACGCTGTCCAGCATCAGCCACAGGACACTTTCAGTCTGTGCAAATGACACACCAGACCAAATGCAGCATTGTTACATTACTCTTCTGGTAATATTTCTGCACAGACTGTAGCAATGTGTGTAATTTTTGTTCTAAAGAATTTTTCCTGCTCCTCCTTTCCCAAATAACTACAATTTCTGCACAGGAAACAGACCGTTTTCACGGTGTGTCAAAAAGATAGATGTAAACTAGAGCAGATATTTTATCAGGTCTGCTCTGCCTTTTCCTCCTTCCATCTCATTTCTTTCCTCACTGTGGGATTCATCAGCTTCTGGCCATCCATCAGGCTGTCCAGGGAAGATAACTTTACAAAGTGAGGATGATGTCCCCAGATCAAGATTCTTTAGGGTGGGGTGGGCAATCCTGGGGCTGTCTGATCCCCATTCACAGGAGGTTTGGGAAGGTATACTCCCAGGTAGGTAAGAGCTTTATTAAATGAATCTCAGTGCATATAGAGAGATGCTGTTATATTAATGATGAAGGCAGTGGAAACAGGATTAGATAGTTTGGCTTCCTCCCACAGCTCACCTCCTCCAGCCCCTCTGCCTTCCAGCTGCTTTGTTAGATTCAGTGCAAAGCCGGAATTTGTTTCTAGGTCACTTCTGCAAGATGCAGTGGTAAAAGATTGTGTTCCTACAATTGTGTTTGGATGGGGCACAACTTTTGTGCTTTGCCAGGCAGAGCAGGTGAAAAATAATGGTTCTCAATCATGCTGAAGGCATGTGTGTTGAGTAGTACTACCACTCCTGTATCTCTAGAAGTGAACATAGGTGCAGGTTGCACCTCAATATGCAGTGAAAGCTGTATTTATTTCTCTTTTGTCTTTTTGCTGTGCTGCTGATATAGGCAGTCATACAACACACGGGCATAATACCTGTTAACTCCATCAATGCAAATCACTTTATTTAATCTCACTTTCTACATGTGTGTAATCACACGCATGTGCATATGCAGAAGGTGGGAGCTCAGTGCAGCAGTATTAGTAGCTCCTGATGAGCCTGTTGATGCTGCAGAAGGAGAAAGACTTTTCCTGGGTATAATGGACTTGTGCAGAAATGTGGTGTTTTGTGTAAGAGGATGCTCCAATCTTTTTTTGCTGTGCATATCAATCTGCTCCCAACAATTTAAGGTTGAGCTTGTCTCGCCTTCAAAAACAAGCACTGATTTTTTCCCTCCCAGATGTAATCTCTATAATGGCTGCACAGAATTTCCAGGAAAAAGAGGGAGAATATTTCTCTGTGTCTCTGCTCCCCCCTAGATGCTGTGGAGAAGAGGCACATACAGAAATGCCTTGCAGTGTGGGAGAGCAGAGTTTGGAGGTTGCTTTGCCACTGGGCTTGAATAGCCTGAGTATACTGTGAGGAAATAACCTGCATTTGTGCTTGAGAGGGCTCTAAAGCATGTGAGGTGATGGAAGGAACATTGCATGCAAACTGATCTGTGGTGCAATGTTCACTGTATACTGTATTGCCAATTCCAAGGGCTCAAAAATCAGGTCAGCGTTCCCTCTCACTCAATGAGCTGGCTCAGAAATCAAGATTGTAAGTAATACCTTATGGATATTCAGTTCTAGTGTTGAAATATTGAGGGTTTATGTTTTCATGCTTTTCTTACCATTTGAGCTATAAGTTGACTTTAAAAGGAAAAAAAAAAAATTATAACAAGAACAAACAAAAGCAAAGCTGAGGGCCTGATGAAATCATGCTATTTCAAGAGCTGGGACTTTAAGATAGGTTTGAATTTTGTGATAAAATCATGAGAGATGGCAACACTGAAACTGGTTGCAAAGACACAAGATAGATGATGCGATGCTGACCACAACTTTGCAGTCAGTGCAGAACAGGAAAAATCATGCTGAACACCATGTCAGCTAATTTGATTTCATCACTCTCTTCAAATGTCCCAGCTGGTATGTGTGCATATATTTCCAACCAAAAGATTGCTAATTTCAGTGGAAGAATTTGAGACTGTCAACATCTGAAATTATGTAAAAGATAGGAAAAAGTCATTCAAACTCAATTTTAACCTCATTTCCTACTGCCTTCTGTAACCCCTCAGTGACAACTTGCCTATACAAATGGATAGCCTAACACATTGTGCCTTCCTTGCCTAGTCCACCCCCATTTATCTTGGTTTTTTAAGGGCTGAAAAAGTTGTGGGAGCTGACATGAATAAGTAAGAGGTTCATTGTGGGTGGACAAGTTTCTGGTTAGAGGAGGTTACTCTGGAAGCCCAAGCTATAAGGGAAGCCAATATCTCTATGAAGGCATCAGCATTTCAGTAGTTAATTGATTCATCTCTTCCTTGGCTCACTAAAACTGTTGTCCAGTGGAGACATTTGACTCTCCCAGTGCTGCTGCCTCTTATGATAAGGAGTGAAAGCAGTGCACCTCAGGCATTAATCAGCATCTCTGGCAGACACTTGAGGTCTGGTGCCTCATGTTCCATCCCAGTTGTGCTTTCCTCCATGTGAGGCTCCTTAAGCAGTAGTGCCTTTAGAGATTCCTCTCAAGGGCTGTGCTTCTGCCATTGGATAAGACTCTGCTCTGGGCTCCCAAGTGTGACTCGTGCCCACTACATTGGTCAGATGCCACAGCTGAAGACAAGCCTCTTAGAGCCTGCTGAAGCCATTTGAGCTTGCCCTGGTGGAAATTTGTTTTGATTACAACTGCTAGGAAAATGGGTTTGTGTCTTCAGGTTTTGGTGTGGCCTGTCCCAATGATTTTACAAAGCACTGTGTTTTGGGTGGACTCAATTTTTTTATATGGAGAACCTCAGAGCAATCTGAAACAACCATGATTTTCTTTCAGATAAGTAATTTTTTTTCTGAAAAAGTGAAACATAACATGCAAGCATCTCAGAAGCTGTTACTTATTTATGTTATGATGTAGTATAGTTATGGTCAGTTGTGGCATGAAATTGAGAGACTAGATTTGGGCATTAAATTGTGCAACAAAGTTTCTTTATTTTGTTGCCCAGGTAAATCTCAGCACATTTGCTCTGTCTGGCACCTCTGTAATGTTATATATGCACACATATATATAATGTGTGTCTGTGTGTGTGATCTCCATCAGAGTTTAACATGTGAACTGTCAGCTTTGATGCCCATCTTGGGATATGTTTCTAAGAAGCTGCAGATAAAACTATAGGAAGTTGCAGACTGAGTTGTTTAGAGTCTTGCTAGTCAGATCAGTGTGTACACAAGAGGTACCCAGAGATGGAGGCAGACAAAATTGGTGCTGGCTTTAAATAATTTGGCTGGGACATTGGGTAAGAAGTTAGTACTGGACACTCAGATCCAAATAAGCAATATAAAATGTCCTCCCATTGAGATGAAAGGGCAGCCCCACAGTACAGTACAGGGGTCAGGCTCTAGACATAAGCCTAGGTGCTGAGACTGTTCTGCCTTATGATAGCATGAATTGTGAAGCACACCAATTCCTGTGCCCTTGTGTTTCCACAGCCTCAGAGAGATCTGTGTGTCCATCCCTAGATGAAGCACCCCCTTTCTCGGTGCCCTTCAAACCGTACATGTGGAACAGCCTGGGTGGCTCCGAGCTCAGGCACCTTGTGCAAAGCTACAGGCCCTGCCCGACGCTGGAGCGGACCTCAGCCCTGGGGCTCTTCTGCGACCGAGGCTCGGAGCCCGCCCTCTATGGTGCCGAGTGTAGCTCTTCCCTGGGACTGTATGGTGACTTCAGCTCCCCGGGCCCGGGGCTGTTTGAGCGGCCGCCAGCAGCAGCTCCTGGACTCTATGCTGAAACGCAGCCTGGACTGCAGCAGGAGAAGGGGCCAGGTGGCATCAAAGTGGAGTCTGACCTCTTGTGCCGCCCACTGCTCATCAGCACTGGCTCTTACAAGTGTGTCAAGTGCAGCAAGGTAGGGATCCCTTTCTCCCACACTGGATATTACTCCCCCCCAGCCCTTTCTCCCTGACAACCTTGACACTGTGTACTCTATTTTCTCAGGTCTTCTCCACACCACATGGCCTTGAGGTACACGTGCGCCGCTCACACAGTGGCACGAGGCCCTTTGCCTGTGACATGTGTGGCAAGACCTTCGGCCATGCAGTCAGCCTGGAGCAGCACAAGGCTGTGCACTCGCAGGTGAGAGCAGGCAGGCTGCTAGGATGGATGGCTGGGGGCCAGGGCCAGCTGCTCTATTCTGCTGGCTGGGGAGGCCACAAAGGCAAATACAAGGCAAGGAGGTAGGGACCTATACTGAGGAGGGGAAGAGAACGTGGGAGAGCTGCAGAGGGCAGTTGTAGGCGAAGAATATGGTGACAATCAGAGGAAAGGGTGGCTAGTTAGCGTGCAAAGGAGCTATCAGGTAATTAAAGAACACAGGCTTTGTTTCCATTCTTCAGACCTTGCATGGGTAGTCTGTATTAAGCAATGGGCACTTCTGGCACTCAAGAAGTAACAGAAAATAATAGATGTTCACTCTCAGAGCTGGAAATTGTAATGCAGACATTGGCTATTTTTTTAACAGCTAAAGCAACTCAGTGTGCTTTCTTCTGATAAAGCACTCCTCATTCTTTCTCCTCCCACAAAGAAGTGAGTCTTCCCTTGTTTGTAGTAATTTTTGTCAGTGCAGGGAACATCTAAACGACCATTCAGGTATAGGGCACTGACTTCACCGGTCTCGACACACTGAGTCACACACCAAAAGAATATGGTGGTTAATTTTGGTAGGAGGACTTGTAACATTTTCCACCTGCTGATACCATGCCTTATTTCCCCTTCCCCACCCACTTGACCCAGCAAATCTTCCTTCTTCAGATTGACTTTAGGAGGATAGAGTTACAGTTATGTTTTTTTACTCTTTATAATTTTGTGAGTGTGCAACCAGCAGAGCACACAATGAAGGGAGATATTTAATTATCCATGAAACAGTGGTGAAAAGAGCAGCATAATGTGTCCATGGAGGGGACACATTTTGGGGAGAATGCATTAAAAGCCAAATAAAGAAGGTGATTCTGTGAAAGTTTTGAAGAAAGCAAAGTAGGAAGAGGAAAGTGCAATTGAAGTGGAGGGATGTAAAGAAGAGATGATGTGTGGTATAAGAAACTGATGGAGAGGAGCGTGTGAGGGAGAGGTGAAAGATAGTAAGGTCTTCATGTATTTGGTTTTATATGCTAAAGTAGTAAGCTGAAAAGCTGTTTGTCCCAGGTGCTCTACATACCTTCCACTTGAATTTTAATGGAACTAAAAAAAGCAGTTAGTTGTTACCACGCCAGAACTCAGTCTACCAGAGGGATTTCCCAAGAGACCCAAGCAGCCCTTGGCACTCGCTTTCCTGTGTACAGTGGAGAGGTGGCCTCCGAACAGTGCTGCAGCTGTTGGGCTTCCCAGTAGAGTGATTGTGTCTCAGGCCTCTGATAAAGTGTGTTGGCAGACTCTGCCCAGTCCATTGGGGTTGCTCCCACCTGGCCATTCCTGCTGGCAGGAAAAGCTGTTCAATTAAATTTTAGTAGTGCACAGCACTAGGAGAGGATGCATTATCTTTTTTATCATGTGGTGCTGCTTTCAAGCCAGTGTTATCATCTGTGTAGGCCAGTCCAGCTCCCTGGAGGAGTGTAAGTTCTTGCTAATGCAGAAGGGGCAACACACATATGCTGCTGGGCAGTTTGTTGCTAATGGGATCATTGGTGTGATGTGTGTGTCTGTGATCATCTCTCTGCAGGAACGCAGCTTTGATTGTAAGATTTGTGGCAAGAGTTTTAAGAGATCTTCTACTCTCTCGACCCACCTGCTCATCCACTCAGACACACGACCCTATCCGTGCCAGTACTGTGGGAAGCGGTTCCACCAGAAATCTGATATGAAGAAACACACCTTCATTCACACAGGTCAGCCCTGCAACTGCTAGTGTCAGACCTAACATGAGGGCAGGTCTCAGAGGTTTCTCTGCAGCAGTCCATTCCTCCTCAGCTGGGACAGCACACACACCTTCCTATGCCTCTCACTGTCTTGCTGCTTTCATGTTATCTGAGCTGTACTTGGGCAAAGGAGGGTGATCTGGAGGAGGTTTAATGGACAGCAGCTGCAAAATAACCTACAAAAATCCTCGCAATCCAATCAATGTTCCCTTAATAGGATCCACCAATGTTTATTCACAGGGCTTTTGTGAAAGATTATTTGTATTGTAGAGTTTCATGTGGCTTGATTTACAGCTGAGGTCCCAGGAAAATGACAGGTGAATTTGATTACAGCATTGCTCTTTGCAGGATCTACCAATTTACTATAGGAACAATAGGAGTCTCCTCCTCTACATCAAACACTAAACTGGAGGACCTAGGTCTTAGTCTAAATATTTGTTCAGAGATTGTCTGCACTTCCACCTGGACTTTCTGAGAAATGGCTACCGTTTGATAGAGAATAGAAGGAGAGGTGCAGAGTTCTCAAGTTTCACTGTTACTAATAAACATGGAAACTAATATAAAGTGCAGGTGAATCACCAAAGGAAATTGTTTCAAAAATATCATTCAGTGAGAAGGCAGGTTTATCACAAATCATTAAAAGAATATCTTGCTTTTCAGACCTGCACCGTTCACTTGAAGTAGAGGGAGATGAATGTGTAAGATATGGAAGAACCTGTAGACATGAAATATCAGTTCTACTGGACAAACATATGGTTCAGATGACCAAAATCCTTTTTCCTGATAGTGGCCACTAGCAGATATAAAGGATGAAGCCTAAAAAGGGCAAATATGTAGAGAAAAGGCACTATATGTAGCACTGCTTGACTGTGATTTTCTAGGGAACAAGCAGTGAATAACAAATGTTACTTATAAAGATTTTTCATTGAAGGTTACTGGTTGAAAATGAACTATTTATGAAGTAATACAAGAAGTATCCTCTGAGTAACTTTTTCAAAATACTCTTGATTAAGTAGAATTTTAGACAAATTCTGAGTCAGATTTTTTTCTTGTGAGATCAGAAACTGTGCTTGGGCTTTTAAATTGCTAATATAAAAGCAGGTCTTTAACTGAATGAAGGGTTCCTTTCATATGCACCATATACTTGTAAAATGAGCCTTCAGACATTTTGCATTATTTTTTTGATTCTAAGAATCTGATCTTCAAACACCCAAAGAGTTTGTTTTTCCCAGCTAAAGCCAGTGGGCTCTGCAGGTGCAAAGCCACTCTCAAATCCGGCTTGGTATTGTGGTTGGGTTCCCATTTATTTGTTATTTGATAATAAAGAGTAGGAAAATATACTTAGATCCTGCTCCCACGGAGTTTTGTCACTACTCCTCTGCAGAAGTTCCAGAGGCTGTATTTATTCCCGTTTACATTATTTGCCTGCAGGAGAACTTCAGGGCTCTGACTGCTAGCACTGCAGTGTGGGGAACAGAGAGAGCAGATGTCTGGATGAGCCCTGCCCTTCAGGATTCACTTAATGGCCCTCATACCTCCCTTGGGGACAGACCCCAGATCACTGGGTTTGTTTCAACAACTTCTATCTACCTATTCCACCTGCCTTCATGCTGATGGTATAGTAATCAATGTCAGGCATTCATCACTTTTCCAGGAGTTCCTCATATTTCTAGGACACAAAGCCAGTTTAAACTTCACAGAGCCCATGCAGACAAATACACTCACAAGGTGTGGTGTCCTGAGAGCATTCCATGCTTCAAGCTCTTCTCAGGACTTTGCTGGGCTGATGGAGGTGCAGCCAAGTCCAGGCCTGCTCAGCTGCAGTAGAGGCTCAGCTTATGCTCTCTCTGGGGCTCCCAACATATTTGTAAAAATGACTTCTTAGGTAATCATATAAAAATCTCTTTGATAAGCTTTAAGTACCAGTGTATATTTGCTGTGGTCCCACGTAAGCAGCATGTTGCCTCTTTCACAGCTTCTCTCTTTCCCACCTTCTGCTTCCAGGTGAGAAGCCTCATAAGTGCCAGGTGTGTGGAAAAGCTTTTAGTCAAAGCTCCAACCTCATCACCCACAGTCGGAAGCACACAGGCTTCAAGCCCTTTGGCTGTGATCTGTGTGGCAAAGGCTTCCAGAGGAAGGTGGATTTACGGAGACACCGGGAGACACAGCACGGCCTGAAATGAGTCCAAACTACAATATGGAAAACGCTACAACACTATGAGAACAGACTCGCTTGGCTTCCCTGCTGGACCCGAGCTCTGTCCTGAACACAGACCCTGGCATTACCTTTCTGAACAGGAGCTCAAAGAGGAAAGAAGAGGACAGAGCCATGTGTTGACAGCTCAACCTGAATGACCGTGAAGGGGGAAAGTAAAGACTGGGGTTTTTCTCTTTCTCTTTCCCTCGTTGTTTCTGAAATAACACTGAAATACAAGCCTTTTAGATATAAAGCCTAATACTCCAAAGATGGATAAGCTATCAAATATCAGCAAGCTGGAAAATATTTCTCCCATGGCCATGATGAACCCCTTCAAGTTTTCAGCAGCTTGAATCAGCTGGCAGGAAAACATGGGTATAACAGTGTTTACATGGGGTAATGACAGAGAGCCATCAGCACTTGCCCTGGTTGAGTTCAGTGCTGAATGGGTTCACTCTTGGATGACTTCCTGTCAGGAAAATCTGGAGGATCAGGACTGTGCAGTTTGACATCTTGCTGGTTTTTAACCAAAGGTACAAGCTTGAATCTGATCCTGCTCTCACTTATTCTGGTGCAAATCAGGAGCTGCATTAACAGTTACAGAGGGGTCCTTTTTATCCTCCCTGAGCCATTTCTCTGTGCAAGGCCCAATTGCCAGTGTGTTTGAAACATGGAGGGTTATTTCTTCCTACATCCACTAGGGAGAAGGAAGCTTGTGAAAGACCAGTGGAAAAGCCAAAGCACAGAATTATGCCTTAGAACTAGAAACCAATCCAACAAGTGAACCTGCCTGAGGAGGGCAGGAGCACCAGGGAAGCACAGACTTTCTGTCTAGAACCATTACTGGCTTCTACACTCTGGGCTTGTTCTAATAACTGGAAAATAGCTACTCAATAGCATCAGTTGTATATTTGTTTTTTTTTTTTTTTTAATTTTTAAAGGGAAACTTTCTGAGGTGGGCAGGACTTACTATAAAAGTATAATTTACTTAATTTGCCTTAACAACTCTGCATGTACCTCAGTTAAAAAAAAAAAGCTGTTTTTACTTTGTTGACAAGTTTGTAAATGTCCTTATTTAGATTTTATGGAGTGTCTTACATTTCTTGATACATATTTATTAGAACAATGTTTTAAGTTAATAAAGTATCGAGGATGGTCCAGAGTGATTATTATTTAATATGTAACTGCACATTTGTGAATGTCAGCCACTACAACAATACACCACAGTGACTGTCAGGGAATCCAAGGAGGGAATGTAGGCACAAGGGCTGTAGTGATTAAAGAACACAGCTTCCATATTTATTTGTTCAATTCCTACTGATTCACACTTTTGAGGACAAGGGTATACCATGGCTTGGACTATCACTATAAAAGGATTTAGTGGTGCAAACTGCAGTTTTAAGGCTTTGCTTTGGAAATGTCGACAGCCAGAAGTCCCTGCTTAGCCCAGGAGCAACTTGAATGTCTCCCACAAGATTAGATGTCTGTGCCTGGGAGTTTGCAGGGACACCTGAGCAGCAGGTGCATCATTTATACTTAAGCCTGTTGGGACTCACAATATGGCCTTTTGCCTGCCTGCCTTGTCAGCAGGGCTGGCTCCATCTGGCAGTTGCAGCCCATACAAAAGAGAAGCAGGCGGATGATGGAGGGGTCTCTTGTCCTTTTCCCAACAGACATAGCATGGTAGCCTGGCTTTTTACACGTGCATGTAATCTTGTAATACTGCCCACACCAGTATATATTCCTGTTTCCAGCATTCTACATTTATTCTGGACAAACCCAGTGAGCAGAGTCGCCCTGTGCCCTGCTGGGCTGGCCCAGCCCTGAGGCACCCTTCCCACCCGAGGTTGGGGGACTCACCTGCCATGGTGCCAAGGAGGTCCTCCCTGTGCTTCTGCTTTCTGCCACCCTTGAGGACTTCGGTTGGCTCCCCACAGGGCTGCCCGGGCAGGCTGTGGCCGTGTCCCCGCAGGGCTGCCCCGACAGGCTGTGGCCGTGTCCCCGCGGGGCTGCCCCGACAGGCTGTCGCTGTGGCTGTGTCGCCTCTGGGCTGCCCCGGTAGGCTGTAGCTGTGGCTGTGTCGCCTCTGGACTGCCCGGACAGGCTGTGGCCGCGTCCCCTCAGGGCTGCCCGGGCAGGCTGTGGCCGCGTCCCCTCTGGGCTGCCCCGGCAGGCTGTGGCCACATCCCCTCAGGGCCGCGTCCCCTCAAAGCTGCGCTCTGCCCCTGGGGTGCCCCGGCCCGGCGCCTCAGGCCGAGCTCTCACTGGGCAGAAACGCGGCCACAATCACAGCAACCAGGCTGAAGGGATGTGGGACAGGCACCGCAGGAGGTGACAGGAGCTCTGAAGACCACATTAGACCCATCATGCTGGATTAATTAATGCGGAAGGACAGTGCCAGAGACTCGGAGGTTATGTGGAAGGCCTGTGATGCCCTGGGTCCCACCCAGGCCAGGGGAGGCTCCGAGGAGCCTCTGTGTCCCCAGGCTCAGCCCGTGGCACAGGCAGGCTTGGGGCTGCCCCAGCGTGATGCTCAGTATTTATTTTACAGGGAAGCTGTTGCTGTGGATGCAGTGAATTCTGGCCAGTGGTTCTGGGTATGGGTTGGCTGGGGTGCAGCTGTTGCCCGCAGTCCCTCTACCCTCAGGAAGAACTTTCCTGCCAGGCACAGCCTCCCTCCTTCCTCCCTCTGGGCAGGCCTTGCTCCAGCAGGCCCTGAGCAGGCTCAATTGTTGGTATTTACCTTTAAAACTACAATAGCAATGTGTGCTTGCCCCCTTGGAGCATCCTATTTCCAAACAGTGCAACCAGTGTGGTTTGAGTCTAGTGCTGCCCGTAGGGTGGGGTGGATGGCCAGGGAGGCAGTATGGACACAGCACAGGTGGCAAGAATGTTCTTCATGGGAAGAAACCCACAGGTGTTTTATTGGTTTGTGTCTCCTCCCAGAGCATGTTGCAGTTAGTGGTGTCTCAGGGCACAACTGTTGGGCTGCAGCTCAGATCCAAATCCCCTGAAATGTTTGTGTGTTGCTGCATGGGAGGGTGTTCCCATGTCCCCAGCCCTGCTTGCATGCTACCTGTGGAGAAAAGTCATGGCTTTAAGGTGGAGAATTGAAATGAAGAAGAGGAAAAGAAGATTTATCTGGGGAGAATCAGAACAGGCTACTGAGAGGCTGTGGAGCAAGTCTGAAGATTGGAAATATCTCTCTCAATGTTATTACTGTGTGCCATTAAAAATGTATTATGCATATTACATGACCCATTATTCATGAAGCAGGTTCCATACCTTTTGTTTGCCAGAGTAACAGTAGAAAGGGTAAGGAGAGACACTGGAGCACACCTTTGTTTCTTTCTGTAAATTTTTAATGACACCTCTAGCTAACCAGTTGGTGAAGCTCAGTTCCTGCATAAAAGTGGAAAGGCAGAGCTATCTACAGGACAACTAAACCTTTCAGAAGCTAATTTGAGCTTGTGTTCATCCACACCAACAATGATTAAATTACCTATCAAGTGTGCAGAGCTATCAGGATTCAGGGCATTGAAAAACAAGGTGAATTTATCTGATTGATTTAAAAGACATAGGTGGAACAAGTGGGTTATAAAAATAAAAGGTCTATTCTTTATAGATATTATAGAAGTACTTCTCTGGCAAGCTAAAGAACTTTTTACTTTGCTTCCAAAAGTTGTTTTGGCTGCACAGAAAACAAATTTATTAGTTGGAATCAAAATGCTTTATCCAAATCTGTTAGCAGGCTGAATTAATTCATGAGGCAGAAACAAAGTGCCTTATTAGGTTCCATCCGTATGCCAAGCAGAGATGTTTAAAATTAAAATATGCAAACATCAGCTGTGTTTTCTATACAGTCAGTTTCCAAAAGCTGATAGTAACACTCAGATTGGATATTGCAACACAAGTTAGAGAGCAGCTCTTCTGGGTCTTGCTCCTTCCTCAAGCAAAATTTTGTAGCAGT
Source organism: Serinus canaria (assembly GCF_022539315.1). Lineage (NCBI taxonomy): Eukaryota > Metazoa > Chordata > Aves > Passeriformes > Fringillidae > Serinus > Serinus canaria. Next base: position 16,462,234 of record NC_066322.1, on the reverse strand, counting down.
TGATGGGGGAGGGAGGAAGAGGTTTCTAGAATAAGCCTTGGGTGGAAGATTGCGAGACTTGGGCAGTTCTGCTTGCAAGCTGTGCTGCTGTTGCATGTTGACAAAGGTGTGCTCCTCGAGGCTCTGCATTTTCCACCTGTAAGAAAGAAAAACCAAACAGGTCAGTTGTATCAAATTTGTCTCCAGCATAACCCCAGTTCACATCAGGACTGGATTTTGCCTTTACTCTGTAAGATTTGGGTCTTACTCTAAACACTGATTTAGGTCTTACTCTAAAGTGAAACATAGCTCAGCATACAGCCCTTTGAGGAAATTCTGATTTAGAAAAGCACTGAAATATGCATGTAAGTCAATGGAGTGTGTCTCTAGCAGAGACCTTACTAGATGCCTGCTCAGAGTTAAAATTCCAGAGATTTTCCCTACTGAATCTTAGACCTTAGTCCATTGCCAAGCCACATCCTGTCTGTCTATTTTCACCTGCAGTGGAGGTGGCTTCTGAGAATGCCAAGGGTAATTTTTTTTTTTTAATTGTCAGTAGGCTAGTGGTAGTTTCCAGTATTTTTTCCTCTGAGTAATAGAGCAGTCTAAATAGATTTCAGGTATGTAAATATCTGTTATGCATTATAAGGTGTGTAAAATGATGGAACCAGATTTTAAACGTATTTGTGCATCTAAAGCTGCAGATACGTCTGAATGTGGATTGCATATGAGTATCTAGTTTTGTCTATGACTTCTTTACTGGGGGAAGAAAAAATGAAAAAAACCAAACACAGGAGTCTCAGAACATTTCTTGAGTCTGTGTCACACCAGTTTGTGATATGTACAACATATGGACTGTAAAGAGAGAGCGTGTAAATCTGAAGGAAATGCTTCACACATTATAAAAATGCTGGTCACACCTTGTTGGAATAATGTTGCCTAACGGATTTACCTGGAACATGTGATAAAGTTTTCAAATAAGTTGAGACCCAAACCACTTTTATATGCTTGTTTCAACATGCTGCTTCTCATCTACATTTTTTTTTTTTTAAGTAGAGGTGACATGACAAAAGAATATTGAATAAGGCAAACATAGAAGGAAAATAATGTAACAGGTACTGAAATTATTTTCTTTTAATACTGTGCAGCCAACTTTCTGACACATGTGGGATCCCCCAGCCAGCTGGATTCTACAGTGCATGGGGTGCATCCACCCCAGCTCATTTAGGCTCAGCTTCCCAAGGCACTGGCAGTTGCTGCAGTAGTGCTGGGCTCCTCTGCTCAAACAGCCCAGAAGGCAGCTCAGCTGCTGGCTCGTGCTGCCAGCTCCCTCTGTGGCACACGGAGGTGTGCCACAGAGGCACACCTCCGTGTGCCTCTGTGGCACACAGAGAGGTGGCTGCTCTGCCACTGCCCTGGCACTGGCTGGCAGGAGTGCAGCGCCACAGGTGTTGAAAATGGCCAAGATATTCCATTGATTTAGGTACTGTAATAGGACCAGCTGGCATTAAAGGGAAATTGTAATCCTCTGCGGTGACAGACAGTTCATTATGATACATAACTTATGTTTTACACTTTTTTTCCTCCTATGAATAATACATTTCCAAAGCTCACTGATACACTCAAGGGGTGAGTTCAAAGGGGAAAAAGAGGTATCATTGCAAAAAACAAGAAGCTAATCCCAATGTTTTTAGTATTTTGTGTAGGAAAGTTTGTGTTGAAGTGAAGAGCCGCAACAAAATTAATATTATTTTATTATGTGGTCAGCCAGAAAAGAATAGACATTACTTTGGTCTAAATTGCTTCCAAGGACTGCTAGCAATTAACTATAACTGATTTAAGCCAAGGGATCTTATGTTGCCTGTTATAGCTGCTAAATTCTCAATTTCACAGGCTATCACTCTGCCTCCACTACATGGACAGGCAGGCAGGAGAGTGAGACCCAAAAAGGGAATGGGTGAAAAATAGTCTTGATCCTCTTTATGTAGCTGTTCTAACTCTTTCAGGTGCTGCAGGAATGATGATTGCAGGTAGACGTCTCTTATTGCAAACCTGCAGTCAGGGAGCTTGGACCTTCTGGACCAGGATGCTCTTGCTCACACTGAGTAATAGTGAGTGTGAGTCAGGGTGCTGTCACCTCGAGCTCTGAGAGCAAAGAGCTGGGTCTTCCTGTGTGCTTGTGCTGGGCTTTGTGCTGCAGGGGCCTGACCTTTGCTGAGCTCTGCTCTGTACTCTACATATCTGCTGTCAGTTGGTTTTGGAATTATTTGTGTTTTCAGTACCTTAAATTAACATTAATTGCAATCGAGAAGAGTCTCCTTCCTGTGTGATTTTTCCACCATGGCTGAGGTGTTTTGCTTGTGAGCTCATCTACTAAGCCAGGTAGCCTCGCTCTCTGCCTGCCCATTTGTCAGCTGGGACTGGCTCTGGCAGGGCTCACTACTGTTGTTCCCTACAGGCATTTGGCAATCTTTGGATTGATTTCTGTGGCCAGTTGAGGTGGTGAGGCCGTTTGCCACCTCTCCCTTCATCCCAGGCGAGGGGGGTGATCTTCCAGTGGGCGCTTCCTTCCCAGTTTCCCCAGCCCAAGTTGCGTCATAGACCCTTGCAGGGATGGAAAAGAACGGTTACATTTATGGGAGGAAGGGGTTTTATGCAAGTGGGGTGAGCTCTGTCCTCTCTTACTTTTCCCTAAATTCTAAATACATCTGTCTGAAACCTTTCACATCACTCACCACACTCCAGGAAGACACAGGGCCATGGAAGAGCATGTGCCTGCTTAAGTGTGAAGTGCCTCAAACTGCTAGGCACCAAATAACTGCAGAAGGGCAGATGCTTGACTCTTACTTCTCTCTTCTGAGACTGCTGTGGTTTAGTTTTTAACTGTGGCTCTTTCCACTTGCCATTTGGATGTCGGTTTTGTTCATCTGCATGTTCTGTTGCTGAAATCTCATGTTTGAGCAATTTTTTCTGTGAACGTCTGTATGTTGGAGAAGGCTGCCACAGCCTTTATAACCTTGCTTTGGCAAGGCTAAGAACTCCTGGTTTTTAGATCCCAGTAGTGGCTGGAGAGCCAAGATGCTCTCTACAAAATGCAAGTGTAAGGAGGTTTGGTTCTCACACAGAAACTGTTGGATCTTATGGGTCCCATACAGTAAAGAGTAATACAAAAGGACAGCTGCACCAGCTGAGTTGGGTTCTGCCACTGTTCATCTGAATCAGGGGAAATGCTGCAGTTAAGCAGCATGACTGGGTGTGCAGCATGTGTTGCAGTGAGGGTGTCTACTGGTACTGCTAGTGAGAGTCTCCTAGGTTAAGGTTATTGCCCTCTCTCCAATCCCCCTTCCTGTTAGCTGTGTGGTGGGAATTCAGCTGACAGTCACTGAAGCTCCCTGAGAGCACAAGTACTGGCATGTGAATCAGTCTCCAATGGTGATACCAGTGCCTCTTGGCCAGAGACTTGGCAGTCCTGAAGCTCTGGTGGGCTTTGTTTTGTAGGGAGGGCAAAAAGGGTAAAAAAACCCTGTTAACAATGACAAAAAATTGTTTCCTTGTGCTTAATTTTCCTCACCAAGGTAGAAGCCAAAAAATACCAGGCCTTGCTTTCTACCCAAAAAGCTCCTTCTCCACTTTCTCTGGCAGGCATAGCTGTGCCTGTTCTCTGCTGCTGCTGGGGGTGACTCAGGGCTGTGCATTTTCCTGGCCCCCCATGCTGTGAGGAGGGGAGTGTCACCCAAGTGTGAGAGCTGGTGGCAGTCAACCTTGCCAAGAGCTGGCTCCTGCCTGCCTACTCCCAGGTAGGCCAGTGCATGGCAAACACAGGCCTGTGGTGGTGCAGCCCTGCTCCTGGCCCGTGGTTTGGGTGCTCTGTTTCCTATTTCTTCAATCCCTTTATTCCAGCGAGCTGCTCTTAGGTATATTGACAATAAAGGGTGGTAACTGAAATCGGGTTTATGGGCTAAAGGAGCTAAAGTGCCCTTTTAGCACAGCCCACAGTAGCCAGGGATGTGATAAAATCTCTGATCACCTTGACAGGCAGCTGGCCAGACATGCTTCTGAGAAGTTTTATGTTTTCCACAATAAAACAAAATATTCTGTCAGCTTAAACAAGTGTAAATGTTCCTTATCTGTTGATTAGCAGGTTTTCATTATTAGCTCTGACAAAGCCTTGTTCATGAGACTGACAATCTGACTTAATTTTATATGATGCCCTAAGGACTGAAACTCACTTCTGTTAGACAGAAATAAACTAAACTGCCCCTATGTGGAAAGGCTGGCCAGGGCAGAGGAGCAGAGGGAGCAGGGAAGATGCCATCAGTACAATAAAGTCATGGGCCTGAGGAGATCGTGTTTAAGTCCACCTGTCCCTGCTAGGGATTCCTTGTGTGTGTTTGCAGTCCTATAAACTTGAAAGAGAAATTTAAAATAGGGTAATTGCACATCTTGCTAACAGTGGTGCTCAGTTTTATGTTGTAACAGTGGTTGCCAAAGATGTAGAGGAAACTCCATGACAATACTGAGAGAAAATGGGTGTGCAACAAGTGCCTCTGACACATCCAGGCTCTGGGCAGCCACAGCCAGAAGGGTCAGGCTAAAGATCCATGAGGTTATGCTGGACAGATTTGATTCCTCCACAGGAAACCCTCAAACACCTTGAAGGGGGGCTATAACCTGAATATGCCTTGGGAGATGGAGTACTCAAAAGCATGCTGCAATCTGGAGGAGGGAAACCTAGGCTGAACTCAGTCAGACACGCAGAGCTAAGTGCATACTGGGCTGTCAATAATTAGTTGGGGAGGGAGCTCCTGTCCCTGGCAGTGCATGGTGAGGATGATGGATCAGAAGCCTCCAGGTATGAGGCATATTGACTGTAACATGTCTAGAGTTTCTTAGGCAGGGAGAAACCTCAAATGGCCTTTCTAGATTTACTGCTGCATTAGGAGGCTTTGCATGCTGCTGTGACACCGAGGCCTGAGCTTAACTACCTTACCATGAGTACAGAGAAGTGTCTTTCTAGGGCTCCTTTAAAATAACCTTAGTTCCTGAACCTGTGGTATGTTACTGTGAAATGTCTTGGCCTCTGGTAATGAAGTTGGAATATTTTCAAGGAAACATATGGCTAAAAGTCATCTCTTTCCTAGTGCTGGTTTAACTGATCATGATGTTGAAACCAATTTGTAACTCCCGTTTTGGGAGGTGCAATATTCCTGCAGCTCAGTGTTATCAGATGAATTGCAAGCTTAGTGCCTAAGTAGTTTTCAGGGTTAGTTTTCTGCAGAGTAAGCCTGTAGGTAAGCTGTCTGGAAGGATGGGTTGGGTGCTGTAGTGGTCCTTCATGACCAGGAAAGTTCCAACACCCCCAAATTTCCAGTGGGGTTGGGAGGCAATGCATTTGAGGTGAATGTATGCGTGGATCGGTATGTGGCTTGCTGTTTTTTCTTGCTCTGGGCAAAATCTGTTGACTGTTCGGAGGGTATAAGAGCCCCAGGTGTCAGGTGTTGTGTATCTGATGAAAAGATTCACTTGTGGAAAAAGACTCAGCAAAATGTTACTTTTGTACTTCTCAAGTGCCGTCTGGGATGCACTGCCAATTCAATTATTTTAAGAGTGGTGGTTAAAGGACGTTATTATGAATTTCCAGTCCCAAAAGAATAATTCTGTTCTGTACAAAATTCTACCTAGTTTGGCCCTGAGTGGTCCAGAAAACAAATATTTCACTAACACTTTTCCTACAAATATACTGTACTTCCTGCAAACCTCCTGAACAAAATTCTGTGTTTTTTCTTTTCTTCTATACCTTGGTAAATACAGAAAAGAACCTCTTTTCCTTCTGAAAATTTGTTACTTTCAAGAACTCTTGCTCCTTCTGAAAGGCCCAGAAAATGAAAGCACATCAATTCCCAAAATGAAAATTTTGGATAGTAGGAATAGCCATAGGTTACTGAATGGTGCTGAAGTGCTTTCCCTCCCTCTCATATTTCCATAAGGAAGATCTGTGACTGTCAAAGCTGCACCTGACCAATGATTTTTAGCAGGAGAGAGTAGATGCACATGAGGAATTGACAGCTGGGGCAGGGAGGGACCTAAGAATTGAAAACTGAAGGTATTTAAACCAATCAAACTACCTTTTTTTTGCTTTCAGCCCTCTAACAAAAGGTGTTTCTCTTCTTGTATGTGTGCTTTTGGTGCGTGTTTTTTACTGGAACTCTAATTTCTAATTAGCTGGGGAAAGAGAAGTGGGAGAGGAGTGGGCAGTTACCTTTCCTCCCCTTGGAACACTGTCTGTATTTCCAAAGCTGCTGTCCGCTGTGGGCCACGGAAATGGTGCTCAAGTTCTTGCAGAAAGCAGCCCCAACACTACATGCCAAGAACTTTGGAGGCTGTGTCCTGAAGCAATAAGCTCAGTAATTGTTCTACAGCTAACAGACCTTTTCAGGTTGTCTTCAGAGCAGGAATACATGGACCCGTTAACGTCTCACCAGTGATCCTCAGCCCTTCCTCTATCATGTGGTGAGCTGCAGGCGCAGGAATGCACGTGCACGCACAGTCTGACTGTGCATTGCGGCACTTACCACTGCCTTTCTTCCTGTGGGTGAAACCTTCACGCGCACCTCTGGCATCTGGGCACATTGCGAACAACCTTGCAAAGTAAACACATCCACCTACAGTTTTTATTTTCCCAAATCACTCCTTTAGCTAATGTTTCAAAGATACATACGCACCACATCTGGTGTAAACCAAATATTTTCAGTCTCTTGGATCTGAGTCAATATTTGCCCAAGGTATTACAAAGACGGTCATGAAGTTGTGACTGTCTAAAGGTAAAAGTGCCCTGGTTGAGGATTTGTCTTGGGCTTACATATGAGCAAAGGGACACAGAGCTTTGCAATGGGGCCTCTTGCCAGCACTGCTCCTGTGGTGATGGTGCTCGTGGCTAGTTTCAGATGGCCCCTTGATGACTGGCCTGCTTGTGCAGGCAGGGCTTGACTCATCACTGGTGCTCCTGGAGGACTGATCATCCACCTTCTCCAGCCCTCTGGGCATTCCCCTGGGAGAGCCAGATGCAATGGGGACATTTGCAGGAAGGCTCCTCACTAGAGTGAAGGCGGTGAATAAATCAGTGCATTCTGTCATGCTGGCTCTGCTCCTGTTTCAGATTTTTGCACCAAAGTGTTTATTTTGTGTAACTTGTGGGTTCCTGGTGCCTCTGCAGTCACTGTGTAGGCTTCCTGCTGACAGATGTGCTGTACTTGCCATCAAGTTGTGGAAGTTGGCCTGTCAGAGCTGAATCAATCCTAGAAATGCTATTAAAATCTGACGTGCCTTTTGGTCAATTGAGACTCGCTTGGGTAAACAAAGGTCAAATCTTCAGTTTCTTTTTTGGTATTTACATAGTTCTATATAGAAGCAAACTCCCACTGCTCCAAGAGCCTTTCGAAGCTGAGTCGCATGTGACATATTTGTCTTACTCTAACTGAAATTAAAGAACGGGAACCTGACTGTAGGAGGACCTACATTTAATATGTCATATTTAGTGTAAATCTGAGTGGTCTGTGCTCTAAACAGAACTGAACATTTTGCAGCTCTGAAACTCAGTCAATAATGTGTGGATTTCATCTATTTAGTACTGCAAGAGTCTTACTGGTGCTTGTGGGGTGTCTCTGCAGACTAAACTGGCAATGATCAGTCTTCTGGGGGAAAAGGGTCATTTCCTGGTCACTGCTGGGTCAGTGGGTGTTACTCTTATCTTCAGTACTTCCACTGCAATTCTGTGCGGCTCAGCACATTTGGTCTTCGTGCTTATGGCAGCATCTGTTTTTCACTTTTCTTCCTTGAGGCCAGGGATTAACATAACACTAAGGGCTACTCTTAAAACTTCCTGGAGAAAGAACTCATGCTAAGTCACTGCACACCTAATTGTGGTCAGCCTGAAATTCATTGCATTAAACTGGAAGTGACATATCCAGTGCTGTAACAAAGAGTAAAGCCTCAGAAACCAGGGTGAAGGATGAATGCATTCCTGGTTAGAACCCAGCCTTAGTGGAGAGGGGAGGGTATTGTGTGACGGAAGCCTCCTTGCAACAGGATTACACCCTGCCTGACTCTTCTGTGGTTTGAGGTGTGGGTTGCTCCAACTAGCAGAACACACAGAGCAGGGTTTGACAAGTCCTCTCCTATTTTGTAGCAGGTATTTATTTCAAAGTCCCCTTTTTTGATATTTTTATTATTTATTTCAAATTCCTGGTTTTTGATCTTTTTGTTGCATTTGAAAAGCAAAATTGCTTAGTCACCTTTTTTTTTTTTTAAGATTTTTGGTGATTTAGCTGTCATTATGACCTAAGAGAACTTGTTCATGGTGATTGCTGTATGTTATAAGCATATAGGAAACACTGTGTTTAAATGTTGTGTAAGAGTTGGTGCTGTGGTCCCTGCTTTCATTTGCCTGTAACTGTCAACAAAATAGGTTGAAGTCTCTTTTGTCAGTGCTTGACCTGTTATGTTGCTGTTTGCTTGGGTTTACAGACAGTCACTGTAGTTCAGCCATCTTTGAGAACAAGATGTTGGGCAAATGTCACTCTCACTCTGTGCCCTCCTCCTTAGGAAGCTGCAGTTCCCTCTCATGGCACCTTGGGTGGGACATCTTCCCTTCTCTACACTTCTGTTTGCTGGGTACCTGCAAAATTGCTTCTTCCCAAGGAGACAAGAAGCACCTGAAAGAGCTCATCCCTCTCAAGCTGCTGTTCTGAGATAGGTACTTTTGTCTCTTCACCTCAAGGCGTGTGACAAGGAAATGGGACCTATACCTGGGCAAACAAGGGAATATGGACATTCCTTAATGACCCTGCCAATTACCTCTACCTCATGCTTGCCTGTATGTGGTGTCTGGATGACATCACTGGGTTTGCTTGACCAAAGCAGTGGCTCAGCTGTCTGCCAGGCAACTGCTGTGCAGCCAGCTTCAGCTATTGACTTGGGACTGGCACACAGACCACAGGGCTTTTGACTCCTGCCATGCTGGTGATGGCTATCAGTTTGGTACCTTTCCTGCTCTTTCATTGCTCTGAGACATTGAGATTAAGCCTGTGGCAAACATCTTGGGTTTAGTATTGGAGTTTTACCTCTGTCCAGCCTGCAACTCCTACTGCAAGCTGTGAACACACAATTCATGCAGGTTTGGTGGAGACTTTCAAGGGCTCTGCAGCTAAATTCCCTTAATTCCCTTACTTTGGTTCCTTGCATCCAGGAGACACAAGTGAGAGCAGTCAGGCAACCTCCAGAGTCCTCCTCCTCCCACAGCCTCAAAACACCAAGTGCCACAGTTCGAAGGGTAGGTTCTGATTAAGAAGTGGGCCAACACCTACAGATACAGTAATGGTAATAACACTGAAAATATTGTGCTGTATTTACCCACTACTCCAGAAATAACAGATGTGCAGTAATTACCTAAACACTTAATTAGAGATATGTAGAACTGAGTGGTTGAGAGAGAGTATTGCTTTCTAGAAGTAATTTCTGAACTAATATCTAAATCTACAGAGAAAAGTGTTTTCTGAGTGCAGTCATGAATTATGCTGCTGTGACAGGATGTTGTGCCCCATCTCAATCTGTTTCATTCTTAGAGGCATGCTTTGCATAAACTAACAGAAATCACACTAGTTATAAAAAACCTGATTCTAACACACTAAGGACTACCCTTTAAGTAGGACCTCATCACAACCTACATATTGATGGAAATATAATTCTGTTAGTCCATTTAGAAGTGTAAGGACATGTTCTTGTGGCTTCACTCAGAATTGCACCTTCATAGGGTTTCAGGAAGCTTAATGTAACAGTCAGATTAAGTGCTTTCTTGCCTATGGCTATTTTTCTGGAAATCCTGGTAATGAAGACCTCAGAATAAGCATTTGTGTCAAAAACCCATGTTTTCAGTGCTTCCACCCTAGAAAGGGATGCAGTAAGAGTCTGTTTCTCTTCTATTATTGATTATTTATTGTAGTTCTCACTAGAGGGTAGAAGACTAAGCCATTCTGTCTTGAAATGTCAAACCTTAACCTTTGTGCAAACTTTCTGAAGTTGAGCAAGCTGTGTGAAAATGGGCCACTGTGATTGAATAACGTTAATGTGGAAATAGTTAACTCCCACACAACACTGTGTTTCACCATCTGCAACATGGTTTGGGTCTGCAATGGTTTCACAGGTCTGTGATGCTTGTGCAGATTTTGTGGTGGTTCTCCTGTTTATAATTACTACTGTACTTAAAGAAATGTCTGTACACTGATGAGCAGTACATAACATTGATACATAGATGCAGATGCTAAAAATATAATTACACTTTTGTGCTGAGCATTCAGCTATCCAGCCTGACTTCATAACCTGTATTCATAATTGCTTTCAGAGCCAGATTCTCACCCTGCCACAGGAGATTTTTCTTTTCTTCCAGATGGGTTCTTTTGCATTTGGTTGTATTAAAACACATTTTGTGACCGTGTGAATCAGATCACTCTGTAACACTGACCTACCCTCCTTATCACCCTACGGCTCCATGTGCTCTAATGTTATCTGCCAATTCTACTGGCACAGATTTTCAACATGACAGCTTCTTCCCCACACCCTTTCTCTCACTGTGAGCTCATCTCCCTCCTGTGTCAAACCTCTGTTGACATCCTGCTTTTCTTCACTAAACCTATGCTGAAGTTTCCACATGGCACCTGGTGCTGGCCCTTCCTTACCCTTCTCTCTGAACAAGTGTTAATCCCAGGCAGGTCCAGTACCAGCTGTAGGTTTACTGTCACAGACACACTGCCTGTTGTGCTGACAGAATTCATTGCATGAATAGTGCCTCCACACAGATGGCCTGGATTAAAAAAAATACCTTCAACAGCTTCCCAAAACCAACCCACCATGAACCAAGAACTAGTATTTACAATCTTTGCTCATAGTCAGCCCCATTTACTACTGGATTCCACTCTGAGATTCAGTCATTCAAGCTGGTTTTCCATACACTTAATGTGCATCCTTGTTATTTTTGTTCTCCCTAATAGAAGGGTTAATTTTTAGTAAGAATGCCTAGTAGAAGAAACTCAGTGTTTGCAATCTTACTAGCTGGTAATAACAACTTCCACCCATGCCCAATCCCCATGCATTTATCTCTTGCTTTGTCACTCCTAATAACCAGAACTAATGGTTTGTACTAATAGTTAACCACGTGGCTTAGGCTTCCTTGGACCCTAATACCCTCTTTTATCTTTTACTACTACAAACATTCTCTGTTCACTGCTGGTTTCAAACACACTTTGATTTTACAAGACTCTTAAAAAGTAACATTATTTGGTCTAGGCCATCCTGCTTTCTTTTTTGTATAGCCTACAGCAGTCCATTTTCCCTAAGTGGCCACATTATCTTTTCCCTGAGAGCCATTTACTGTTAGGTGGCCTCAATGAGCAGCTCTGAACTAGAGGATCTCAAGCTCTCAAACTTGTGAGGTGTAACTCTGTCCCAGCCATCAGCTCCCCTTACATCTGTAGCCTTGTCTTCTTCAATGGGCAGAATGGTTAGAGGATAGAGAAGATGGATGGAGTGGCCCAGATTCCTCAAAGAACTCAGCATTCACTTTTGAGGCCAGAGCAAATGGTCTACATTTAATCTCTTATTTCAAAGTGCTTGGCCTCAACATACTTAACCATGTTCAAAACTGAGTCTAAAGGTTGCAGTGGCTGTATCTACAGATATGACCCAAATCTGGTGGTGATTACTTATGAAAATCTGACCCAGTTCAGCTGTAATGTTTCTGTTTGGTGTGCAACCAAGTTTACAGTATCAGCAACATCAATGCAAAGCAACTGATATGGAAAAATATGATCAATGGACTTTTATTTTTCTTCAGCTCTGTGCAGGGTTAGGCAAAAGAGTAAGGGAGGCATTACAGCATGTATTGACAAAAAACAAGCAAATGTATTTTGAATTTCAAATGCATGTTCCACCCAGAAGGGGATGTTCCTTTGCAACATGGTGGGATGCCTGCTATCAGTTTTGGTACAAGCTGTGTTAATGCTCTGGCCATGAGTGTGGATACCAGGAGCTCAGAGTGTATTTCTGGCTCTGCAGGTGACACAGTCCATGTGCCTGGATGAGTCACTCCACTCCCCTTTCACTTTCTTTTTCTGTGAAAAGGGGTTTAGCATGCTTTGAAAGTGATGATCAAACTTCCAATTGATAATTATTCTAAAGGAGACTGCTAATGGTAAAGAGCTCACCTCAGTGCATGTAAACATTCCACAAGGAGACCATTAGCTCAAACAAAAAAAAAAAACAAACCAGCAAATGAAAATAAGCATGATCCTGTGAAGTCACTGATCAGTTTGATCCATCTTCAGTGGTGAATTTGTAATTCTGGTCAAAGTTCTGAAACAAAACAATTTCTTACAAAAATTAATTAAAAGTAGGAATGCATCTCTTTTTTTAGTAAAAAAAAATTCCCAGAGGTTGCATTATGAAAGGTAATGGCCTATAGAGATACAGGGGCTGTTATATGGGGATTCTTATAGAGCAAGAAATTCTGAACAATGCAGTTACAGTTACTGAACTATAGTTCATCATATAATGAAATTTAACCCATCTTAAAATGAAAAGTGACTTGAAACTTGATTTTCTTATTTTTTCTTTCTTTCCTACTCTGTATGTTTAGAAATGTCAAAGTGAAACACACTGACAATTTGGACACTTTTTCAAGTTGAGAAATTAATCAAAACCAACCTTTTCCTGCAGAGGTTTCATTTTCAACCAAGTATGCCGCTTCTGATTAAAGAAGTTGCATAAAAATTCTTAATCATCTCTGCACAGGAGTACTGCTGTAGCTGTTGGGTGATTCACGCCTGTTTTAAGGACAGCTTTCATAATAATCTATAGGTGCTGTTGTAAAACTCTTTATATGAGTACTTTTGCCTGTGCACAGGTCTTGTGGCCCATGGGGCCCTTCCAGCTGCAGAGCAGCACCTGTGGACAGGGGCACCACACCAAGGCCACACTTTGGAGGAGCAAGGGGAGAGTGGGCCTGTTTGCTGTCCTGTGCTGGGGGAACGAGCCCTGCAGCAGGCTCCCCACAGGAGTCCATGAGCGCACATGAGGTGGGACAGAGCAAGGTTGGACAGAGCCATCCCTTCCTGGGTGCAGGGAGCCAGGAGAGGCTGGGGAGCCCAGGGGTCTCCTGCTGGGGAAGATGCCTGTTGGGTGGGATCTTTACAGTGACACATGGGGAGCAGGCAGGAGGATAAATGCTAACTGTTCGAATTAGTGAAATGGTGTGGCTTAAAGGAATGGCCATGCACTGGGACGGGAGGAATAGGAAGGATTTGGAAGATGAGGGGACAGAAACAGAGTAGAGATATGAAACAGAGTGGGGTGAATGTCCATAACTCTGGCTTTTTACCCAGTTGTGAATTTTTAGTAGAAGTTTTTCAGAAGCAAAACGTACAGAATATTATTTATGGAGTATTATCTGTGGAGTTCTGAATTCAGTATTTTTAAGAGTCTGTGGCTCTTAGAAATTGTACTTAGATGGTAAGAGCAGATACTCTTTGGCTAACCTGAAGGGAACTTCCTCCATTTGTAAAGGAAATAAGGATGTGAAGATACGTATCTATGCTGTTGTGCTTCCATTCCCCCCTCCCTTGTGCTGCTTAGCACTGGTGACTTTATCAGCTTTGCTTCAGGCGTCATCTATCTTGTATTCAAGGTTATCAGATAGAGATGAACTAGGAAAAAAAGAAATCCAACTTTTGACTCAAACCCTTAAGATATAAATGATGTAACCCAGAATCCAGCATTACTCCTCCACAGATCAGTCAAGTACCAGAACTGGAGGTAAGTGTTTCACCTTCGAATCACCAGATTAGAAAAAAGAGACTTTCTTTCAGTGAAGTCTAGACAACAGCACTACTTACAGTTAGATACTGACAGAGCCTTCAAGGTAGGTAAATGTTTGTAGCTACACTTTTGCAATATTTTTTTTTAATGCTGTGACAAATTTTGAACTGTAGGGAGAAGGAGATCACATGCTGTAAAGCATGAAGTGTACTCGACAGTTTAAGAAAATAGCTAGCAAGTCTTGAGTATTTGAGCGTGAAAATGATGCCTTCATTCTTTGCAGGACAGTATCATAAAACCTTTTAGATAAGTTATGGCATTACTGCCAAGCCAAATTATACGTATTTGATGCCTTAGCACTACAGCATTATAGACTTAATCTTGTCCCACATCGGCCCTGGCCGTGGGAGAAGGGATGGCTTGCAGAGGCACTCCAGGTGAAAGAGCTGTGGGGTCCTGCTACAGCCTGGCCACGGAGGGCTGGACAAACGGCTTCACTGCGCTGTGGCCGGAGCGCTTCTGTCCCGCAGGGCCCGCGGCAGCAGCGGCCCGGCTCTCAGCCAGGAGGGAGCTCTAGGTGTGCTCTCAGGCAGCCTCTCAGGCCGCGCTGCAGAGCGGCTGCGTGCTGCACAAACCGCACGCTCCCCGCGCAGTGGCCTCGCTCGCCCTGTGTAACTCAGCCGGCACAGCAACACAACCCATGCTGCTTTTCGGCAGAAAGGAGACCCAGCGCGGTCCCACAGCAAGGCTCCAGTTCAGCTCAGAGAGAGAAAACTTAACAAGGAAATAAAAAGTTGTTCACATTAAGATTTTCTTTTAGAGAAGAGTCTCTGCTTATTGAGTAAGTGAGCATAAAAATGGCATTTGCATTCTTAGCTGTGCACGGTTTGCAATGTTTCAGATTCATTCTTTGGAAACAATTTGTGTGATTTATTCTGTTTTGCTTCAAGCGTGATTCTGTTTTTCTTCAGGGCTGCTTGGGGTGTGTGGTTTGACACTCAGCTTGTCAGTTTAGCATTGTGAGATTGTGAGTTTTTTGAAGAGGGCACATCTGTGGTTATAGAAGAATAACAAGAAGCATCAGATGTTCAGAGAACAAAAAGGCAGAGCTTGGGAGGATCTTAGAAATGAATACTTAGCAGAGATGACATATATATGACCCAGAGCTGTGGAGGGCTAATGTGGTATCTGTAAAATAACTTATTTTTCAAGTTTTCAAATGCTCTTCATTATCTTAATAAGAAACAAACGCTTTAACTACATTTCTAGTTGTGAAATTTTATAATAAGCCAAGGATCTTAAACAGCAAAAGTATATATATAATTTTTTATTGGTTTTTTAAATTTACCAAAAGTCCATAGTTCAGGAAAAAAAAGTACTCTTCAGTATTCAAAAAAGCTTTTACGCAGTAAAACTACTGCCCTTTTGAGAGCAGAAGGAAATGTTGGGATTGGAGCTTTATCCCCTGTATTCCCAAGACTGCTTGGGAATAATTAAGTTCGATGGGCATTTAACCAGCCTTTGTGCAAGAAGGAGTCAAGTTGAACTGCAGAGGGGTGTAGGCTTATGCAGGTAACAGTGAACTGGATCTAAACCTTGTTCAAAAATCGACAGCCGTTGGGGTTTTCAACAGTGTCTGCCTTTGTAAAAGTGCAATTATTATTCTAGCTTAACCACCCACATTGTTATCAAAGGACCATAGTATTTTAAAAGTTCTTTTTTAATATTTCTCTCCTATACTTATGTGAATTCACTGTCTCTTCTCTGGCTATGCAGGTAAAGATACTACACCAATACAACTTTGCTTGCACTATTTCAGCAAAGTATTTTTAATGGATCACATGCTTTGAGACCATGTCCTCAATCTGAAACTTTTGAACAAGAAGTGCAAAAGTCAGTAATTACCTTCATGAATTCTGTGCTAAAATGATGTTTACCATTTCAACTGCTGAAGTAATGTACCTACACTTTGAACTACAGCCAGCCTTGCTAAATCAGTACTAGCCACAGATTTGCAACCATTTATTCTATTTATTAAATTCACAAATCAGAAGTGTCTGCAAAAGGTTTTCTCCTGACTCTGGATAGCACTTGCAGTACTGAGGTGTTTATGGAAGATCCTGCTTAGTGGCAAATCCTGATTAGGAAACGTTATCATTTTTCTGCATAATAGGTGAGATAGGCGTGCCTAACATATGGTTGCTATAAAATACCTTCGATGAGTCAGATCTTAGCTGACAGCTGTAAGCAGGATTGCTGTGGCTTCTTAGATAATACTACCAATTATGGTCCTTTTTGTTACTTAACTACTGTACTGTTAAATTATATTAACCTGATTTGTAGACACTCCTGTTTGAGTAGAACAAAAAGGCAAGATTTATGATGTAAATCCTGATCCAATGTTTGTAGCTTATTAAAGCTGTATCCAAAGTCCTTTAAGCTCTTTGTAGTGATGACTAATTCTAACCTGATTGTAGGACTCCCCAGGAAGCTGCTGCTGTCCCACTAAGTGTTCAATTCAGCTATATACACCATGAAATTTAAGAAGGTAAAAAGTCCAGAAATGGCATAGATTTGATGATGGAGGATGTACCAGCCAGTAGGCCCAGTGGCTTTGTGCTCTGATCCTTGTCCTCTGATCCACAGGTAATCATAGTGTGCAAAAATGTAGTGAAGAGTTTGCCTTTAAATACAGGCTACTGCAGTGTCCTGGGCACTGACTCCCAGGCAGGGACTTTGCTCAGTGGCAAGAGACAACTACCTTAGAACCTGTGCTTCAGCTCTAGCCTTTTGTTGGAGAGGGGTTCTTTGGAGCTCTTGTCTCGAGGGAACTGCAGGATAGCCAACAAACAGCGGGACAGCTGCAGTGGACAGGGGCCACACTTACTGCACTGTTCTGGCTGATTAGCCTTACCAGGTCTAGGAGTTTAGTCTACACATTCAATTCTCATAGCAAAGTTTATTTATTTTTTTCAAGAACTCCAGTTTGCACTTTGCTCTACTCTATAGCTACAAGCAGCTCAGGGGGAATGACTTTATCTCGCATATCCATACATTGCTCAGAGGCTCATCTGCTTTCCCTGGCTTTTTGAAACCAGAAAGCCTAAATGAGGAATGCTAAATGAGAAACACCTGAAGATTTGTGTTTCCCACACACATTCCCCCCCCCCAAATCCTGTGTAGCACCACAAATGCCACAGCTCATGTTCTACAGCATTTCCCAAAGTACTACCCACTCTGTGCAGAGAAGTGCTTTTAAGATGAAGAGTCATAAAAAGAAAGCTCACAAGAGGAAAAGTCTACACCAATATTACTTTCCGCCTTTGCTAATGGAAGGCACACCCACTTCCTTTGACTCTAATCAGGAGGACTGGCTGTCAGGTGGTAGAGATCCACAGTTGAGAAAGAAGAGGTCTTTATAGTTAGGTGCCTAGCCCTACCTTGTATGCCATCTGCTTCTAATGGAAACTTAAAACTTGCCAAAAGGAGAGGCTGAGTCTGTGTTTTCAATATTTAATGCTCACTGGAAATGACAGTTCAGCATTACCTGCTGTCCCAGTGAGATCAAGCTAAACCCCACCCACAGATCTGTGTGTTCACATGCAATTGCAGAAATAAACAGTAAGTATGGAAAACTTAGAGGCAAACTCTTGAACTAGAGTGTGACCTAATTTCAACATAGGGGCATTATTTTGCTTTCCCTAAAGACTGCCACTCACTTGAATTCTTTTGGTGTTAACTCTTATAGGTCAAGAAAAAATTGTGTGAAGTAGTAGCCATCAGAATAAGTGAATAATAGGATCAGATTGCTTAGAAACTCCCCACTGTGCAGGGGCAGGTCCCCATTCAGTTTTGTGCCACACTCTACTATAAATTACTCCAGGGAGAGCCAGTCTACCATGTCAGCGTTCTCAGCTGACTTTTCTTTCTTTCCCCCATGAGGGAACAGGGGCAGAGGCATTACCACCGTCCATTTCATAAATGCACTAAGGTAAGACTTGGAGGCCCTAAATTTAAGAGCATCTGAAGTTCTCTCTGAAGCAGTTGAGGCAGGCAGGTACCTAAGTCTGGATGTTTAAATTTAGATGGTATGAGTATTGCTTTCCCTTTCTCCCTTTCTTCTCTCTGATGTGCTAGTCCTTTTTTCTCAGCAGTTAAAAGAGACATGTCCAGCTGAGCTGCTCATCCCCTCTTGCACTTTGTAGAGTCCAGGTTCTCTCAAACTAGGGGGAGAAGGGAAGGGCATAGAACATCAAGATTCACAAAACCGTTACTTTCCCCCTATAACCACAACAGATGTCTCACTTTTAAGCTACTCACTGAGACTGAAGAGTGAAAATTCAGGTGACTCTTTTATGTGTTGTGTGGACACAGCCTGTGAGGCCTCAGACACATCTCATGCATGTACCAGCACCTTGCTGCTCCCTGCATCTCCCTTTGAAAGACAGGGTGGATCTAAATTTCCAGCCCTGGGTTTGGACAGCAGCACAGCCCTGTCAGTTATGCTGAGGAACGTTTTTGTTTTGATAGTTTTCAATTAAATAAATCAGGCTCTCTTCTACTTGTTTTAATGTAGGATTTCACATTACCATATATAGCTTGATTTGCAAACTTTACACAGATTCAAGGTAATCTCTTCAAAAACCTGAACTTGTATGGGTTACATTATGACTTTTCTACTTTTCTGAAATGGTGAACATCAAACGAACCACACTGACTCCTCTTTTTTTCTCCAAAATCCAAGAAAAATCACTAAGCATGGTCAATGGGCAAAAAAATCAGATGGCAGCAGTGAAGATCTCTGCACTAAGAAATTCATTATTACAGAGTGCATTGCTTACACTGAGAGCATTTACCAGACTGTGAACTGAACTTTGGTGTGAGAATAGACACAAAAGTCTTTCCATCAGCCTCTTTGGCCAGCATAAAGACTGCTTCAAATAATGTTGAGGAAATGTGACTCTGTGTATGTGCTTGTTCTCTTCCTGAGATTATTTCATTACAGCTGTGGAAAACTTGGTAAGAAATCCATTCTGTGACATGCAGGTATGTGTCACCCATTCCTACTTTGAGGTAGAACAGCTGCAATGGCATGAAGCAAGCTTTGCTTCAAACTTTAATCTAAGCTGTTCTTCTATTCTTTACTAAATCAACTATATATGTCAGGAAAAAAAATAAATCAGCATTTAAGTCTGTTTTCCTTCCCACCCCCCTGCTATTAAAAGAAACACATCATACTCCAATTGCTGGCCAGGGACCAGACAGTGCTGGATGCTTTACATGGTTATGGCAGTGGACTTCGGAGACTTTATGATCCTTATCATCTAAGGTGCTAATGGCTTTGCCAAGTGTATGCCCTTTTGACAGAGCTGTTCAGAAATAGAGGCTTCTGTCACATTTACCCTAAACCCCAGATCCATGATGTCTCTCCACACCTGCAGCTCAGAAGTCAGTCACTACAATTTAGTGTATCTGAGATAAGGCTGAAACCACCACTGACCCAAATGTGAATTGCTCTCATCTGTTTAACTTAC
Organism: Serinus canaria; assembly: GCF_022539315.1. NCBI lineage: Eukaryota > Metazoa > Chordata > Aves > Passeriformes > Fringillidae > Serinus > Serinus canaria. The sequence goes on along the minus strand of NC_066322.1, from coordinate 16,442,858 downwards.
ACAGAAGGAAAAACAGTAAGCACAGAAAGAAGGCCACAAGGAAACAATCTGTCTGCCAACATAAGCAAAATGAGAAGGGGCAAAACATCAAAAACCAGCTGCTTTTAGAAAGAGTGACATCCTCTGAAGGAGAGATAGTTGTGACAGAAATTTGCCTTAAGATAAAAAATGATATCTATATTTGACCATTCTAAGCAGTTAGGCTGTTACAAAGCATGGTCATAAGAAAACTACACAAATGAACCGAATATTTGGTATTTGAGTTGTGATTTTATACACCAGTAAAGGCTGACAGTATTGAAAGATCCTTTTGGGATGAGTCTATAGCCTCTCTCCTATTCAAAAGTATTGGGTACATATGTACACATTCTGCATTTATATACATGTGTGTTATGTCTAACAGAGATGAAATCATTTTACAAGGAAGTGAAGAATATCCATTCAGGGAGTTCCCAGCACACTACAGAATGTTCTTCTGGTTCTCATGGATGGAGAAATATTGTTTTGTTCTTGTAGGGCAAGGAAAAGAATGAGGGCACTTACTACATAGCAGTGAAAGAAGAGATGCAAAAATCCTGAAAGCTGACTTTTTTGAGCTGCTGAGGCAGACAGTAAAAGCAGTTATAGTGAACCCTGATAGAGATGTCTTTGAGCCTGCAACCTATTCATTCTTATTATAAGATTATACATTTCCTACACAGTAGGTGCTGAAGACCAAGCCTAAAAATAACTACCAAAAAAAAAAAAAAAAAAAAAAAAAAAAAAATCACACCACTAAACTGACAGGAAGTGTAAAAACGTTCCAAATGAGAGCCATCAAACCTGATGAAACACAGTCACATTCTTGGCACAATGTACACTTGCAATGCCTTCTAGGTGTACTCTGTATGGAAGAACTGTTATGAGGTAATCTTTGTGCCCCAAGGTAAACATGCATGGAGCAGGATATTGGCTTGCTCAGTATCTACTAGCTAAAAATAGAAATTCAGTCAACTTCAAAAATCAGAAGTGAAGAGATATAAATTCAAGGTTTAAGTTCTGCTTAGAGTATCATGCCTATTACTCAGTCTTCTATAGAAGTTTATCTTTTGGTGAGGTCTTGACCCTTCTTTCCATATGTATCAAGTACACTTTTTCCATTGTGGTACAAAACCAATGTAACATCTATCCAGTAATTCTTATAAATTTTGTATCAGACACACTCTGATAGTAATGGGCATTTCCGCCCCTACTACATATTTAAAAAATGCATAGTTGTAACTCTGCATTCAAGGTTATCCTAATTCTAAATTGTTGCTTTTACAACTTACACTGAAAGTAACTTCCCATTACAATGTAAATTAGAAAAAGTCAAGCATTGCCTAAATAAAGTCTACTGCTCAGTGAAGCTTCCATGGCAAAGCTGCATGAACTTCTGTGTGTTGGGGGGAATCTACATATATTTACTCTGATTATCATGAAGGAACCACACAGCAGTGAACTACTTAAGTCTGGAATTCCTTTCTAGTGTCCAATTACAGAAGCAAACCAAAGGAATAAACTTTGTTTTTTTAAATGGAGTGAACGTGTAGGAGCCCTGGTAAGGCTTGCCTTAGCCTTACCTAGAGCTGGCATTTGCTGCAGACTAAGCAGTCAGTTACAACTTTCTTCTCAAGTCTCTCAAAATACAGCTGCCTATGAACTGAGAACTACGCAGTAAAACATATTATGGAATCAGTAAGAATTACTAGTGGACTGGTTTTAAAGTGCAATTTATAATCAGTTAGTGGCAGAAGATATTCCAAACAGACTCAGCCTAAATAACACAACTCTCTGAAATGAAATGACTACTGAAAGCAGTAGTAAAAAATTTAGTTATTAAAATATATTTAAAAAGTCCAAATTAGTAACAACTAGAGTCTGTTTAAAAAGAACTTTTACACAAGTTTCAAAGTGCACCCCTTTTCCTAGAAGTAGCAAGACAAACAGGCTCTGAATCAGACATATTTGTGTACTGTAGTCATCATTCTTAAAGGTTCATGCTCCATGCATGAGGGCAACTGGAAAAATGTCAGCAGCACTGTTCTTACCATCAGAGGCTCCCACATTTTTTCCCCTCTCTTTCCCTGATCCCTGTAGACAAACTTTGACTGAAAGTTGCCAAACCAAGAAAGACCAAAGCAATCCGAATTCCTTTCTACTGCTTTTAAACATATTTCAGACGATCCATATTTTAACTTGTCTTCATACCTTGAACAACTGCGGTTAGTCAGCTTCTTCACAAGACTGCAAAATTCTTACCCATAGGAAGGAAATGAAAAAGCAGAAATGCAAGTACTACAATTCATACTAAATTTCATTTTTCATTTTAAAAAGCTCAAACAACTGAAGGTGTTCTTTTGTCCTCTTTGCAACTATTTCAGGTAGTAGGAGATGCTAAGATGATCATGTTATTCAGTGGGGAACAGAGGAGTGAGATCAGTAATATACTATAATCTATATTCATTAAATCAGTTCAGTATGATCAAAATAAGGTATTTGCTCTTAAATTTTTTGGCCTACCTGGAATGGAAAATGTTATCTCAACATTATGCAAAAAGTACACGGCTCTTAATTTAATATCACAAAATGTAACTGAACAATTTCATTGTAATAATTAAAAAAAACCTGCTGAGTCTTAACCATTGTAGCCACACATAATTTTTTTTTAATTTTTAATAAACTGTGGTACTAAAAATTCCTCAAAATTGCAGTAAGCCAACCATACATTATCAAAAGATAATTGTGATAAGTAAGCAGCTGGCATTTACTGTAAGTGACAAAATGATGACACTCATTTCCATACCATACATATTTCTTTACTTTAAAATGTGCTTCACACATTTTCTGCTCCAGCTGATACAATCTGTAGTTACTGTACATACTTACAAAATGCTGAAAATTAAACCTGTGGTTAACCAGCTTGGTTTTAAGACACACAAAGTAGCTTGAAGTTGACTGACCATTCAAGTTGTCAGTCCATTCTAAATATTCTTGTTAAACTTTCCAGATCTTCATTTTTGAAATGCAGTTCTTCCAGTAACGTGGTCAGGAACTGTGTGTACATTGGGCTTGTCTGAGTATTCTTGAAAAGTGGAGTTGTTTGTGACAATCTGGAAAAAACCCAAACATATTTCATACAGTAAAGCAACTTTTGAGTGGCAGATGTTAGAAAGCAGAGCTTTTGAGTTCAAACTGTATTGAAGAAAAGCAGTTTATAATGTCATATTTGATTAATTACACTATATAATGGACTGTATGATCTACAATATGAGCTGTAACAAAATATGATTTATTAGTATGTGGTAAATAAAAAAAAATCTAATTAGAAAAAATGAGAGTAGTTTGTATGCCTCTAATCAATTGTACATAGATGTTTTATAATGTACACAGATGTCAGAAAAAAAAAGTGCAGAATGTACTTTTAGACATATAAAAGGAAGGATCCCAGTCATAATTTATTTCTTTACCAAAAAGCTCCTAAACAGTAACACAGTGGAAGTTTTATACTTCTTCATAAGACTAAAATATAAAAGAGTTATAAAATTCCTCAGTTTGGAAGAAGCTACCACTATGCAGATCACCTACATATATAACATATATAATATCTGTATGCAGATGAGCTGAAATACTGAGCTGTTTGTTCCCATTTGCCATTTAATTTATCTGAATATATTTTTATCCTGAAGTCCTTCCTTTTCCTCCAAATTCTATTGCAAAATATTGCAAAGGCAGTAATAGCTGAATCTACTTCCTAAGCCCAAATATTAAATCTTTAATGAACAAAATCAAGTTTTGCTGAATTTTAAGAAACTTCAACACCAAAGATTACTGACAAGATCACTTAACAAGAACTCCTATCCCAGCAACAGTTACTTTGTCTCAAATAATGTAGGTAAACAGTGCCATTCACACCATAACCAGAGGAGTTATTTTAGAATATATTTGTGCAATGATGTACTTTTAATAAGAAACTCAAGATAGTTTGCAGCTTCCTAAAAACTTCCCAGCTCAGGAAGTCTTCAAGTGTATAACAACTGAGATCAATCTCCCTGCAGTCACTGGTATTAAGACCACCTCCATTTGAAAAAAGCTCCATATGAGAGAAGATTCTTTTAAATTAAGCAAGAAGAATGATAAAACACAAAGAAAGGACCTTACAAGACACAGTAAATAAGAATCCCTTAATAAAAAAATAAATTTACCAAAAAAAAAAAATAAATTAACATTTAATGAGTTAAAATTAGTTCCCATTTCTTTGTGGGTTCCATTTCAGTATGTACATTTAGCTAAACAGTTCAGCTCTCATACTCTGACACTTGGTGAGAAGGACTTTCAGAGGTGCTGAAAGTAAGAGCAAGGTGTGGAAAGAAATGACTTATGACTTATGCATAAACTCTGATATCTATATATATCTATATATCTATATATCTATATCTATATCTATATCTATATCTATATCTATATCTATATCTATATCTATATATATATATAAAACAGAGAAGTATTCAGAGTCGAGTTTGTGATTTTGGCCTGAGGCCACTGGGTTTGTAGTGCACTCCATGCCCGCCGGGACTGAGTTGTTTCTTTCCTGGTGGGAGGTGCTGGGGTTGCTCCCTGGCCTGGTGAATCAGAGTGCCCTGGCCAGGGCAGGCCACAGGAGGCTGCGTTTGCATGGGGACGCTTTATCAGCGGGGAACACTCAAGTGCTGATAGAGGATCAGAGGAACCACTGCAGAGTGTTAGGACATGGTGGGAGGAAGACCAGGACATGCATTTCTGCTTGTCTTCAATTCATCCTTTTCAGAATTATGCAGGTTGTATATGAAAAAAGAATTGTGGCAGAAACAGTCATGACTTCCTGAGTGCTGGTGCAAGGTAGCTGTAAGCCCTGTAAACCACTCTCCTGGCCATGATGTAGATTTACATGCATTTTTACTTGAATTTTTTTAGTCCTGCCATGGGCTTAAGATGATATTAACAAGGATATTATTTTTCAAAAACAGAAAGCTTGTGCAGTTTTAAAAATTAAACTCTAAAACCAAAGTATTTATTACTATGAAGCTCACGTGCTTTTCTTTTTTTTTGGAACTGCAGTTGGTGATATTACATAGTTTCATGAATTACAAGCATGTCCTAAATGTCAGACCCTGTTTAGGACAAACTGCTTAAAGAGTAGCTATTATCGGTTACACCAAGAAAAAAAAAAAAAGGTATTGCTATTTTCAGAGAATTGCCAGGCATTAAATATTGAGAAATGGAAGTTAAAAAAAGTTTTAGACATTGATTAATTTTTTTTCTTACCTGAACTTTGTTTAAAAACTAATTAAGCTACTGATTATCTGATAAGCAAGAGACTAAATCAACAAGTAATTTCAGAAAGGCACATGCAAGTTTGTAGCAATTAGTTAAAAGTTTCATCTTGATGGGGCAACATGTTTAATATTTATGAATCTATGTACAAACACTTTTTCCTCGGAAAACTGTGCCCTTTTGACCTTTAAATGATGCTTCAACTTGTCATTTGAAAAGCAGTTATCATCTAGTACTTTTCTAGTTTCAGGTGGCTGCTGCAGCAGAAGCAGAAGCTTTTGTCTTGGAAAGGAGCAAGCAGAAGTTGCTGGTTTGCATGGAGTGGTAAGTTACATGCTCTAAGTAACACTCGTCCAATGTATATTTGAGGTGTTGCCCAAGAGAGTATTGAGGGACTGCTTAACTGAATTAAACCTTAATTGTATGCAAACAAGCCAGAACAGCATTTGGGATCAGTATCTTCAAGTCACAGAAAATTACAATGATCTTATCTCTCAAGAAACTATGATGACTAATTCAATTTAATGACACAGAGGATTTCAGTTCAAAGATTGCAGAATTCCCTTGAAAGTCTGCAGCATCTTCTACAGATGTAGAATATAAACAGGAAATAGGATACTTGGGACCACAATAATAAGAACTGGCTAGTGGACCAGTGGAAAGAAAATACAAATTTTGCTTTTCTGTTACTTCTTTCACATGTTGCAGAATTAATCTGGAACAAACTTTTATGAAAAAAGTCAAATAAAAATAAGAAAAGCTAAAGGATTATTTCATTTTAAAATAACCACCTACAGAAGTACACAATGTAAATGTTACAATCCAAAATTACCATTTACAAATTACCAATTACACCCATTCTTCAAAGGCTTGCCTTCAGCAAGAGCTACTAAAAGGAAATGTTCATGATCATATAATGGAAAAGTAGTATATCAGACTTGATGAGTGTTGTTTCCTGCACACCCACTTACACCATATGGTAAACAGGCATTTGTAACATTTAAAAAGTGTTAAAAATGTCAAACTCTATCTGATTGATAAAATTTGTATTTGCTGGCTATTCCACATATGTTATATGTTCAAGAAAAAAGCCCACTAAGGTGAAATTCATGTGAAGAATAATCAATTATTATCAAGCTATTAAAGGACATCTGGCTACCACAAAATGTTTACATAGTTTCAGCTTCAGCTCAAGACCCAAGCTTTCTATGAATGAGCTGCCTTACAGAAACATTTGGCAAGTATATCTAAGAGTTAAACCTCAATTATTTTTAGGAATAAGTTTTATTAATTGGTGTGGTAGGGTATGTGTACGCACAGCTCTTGTTCTTAGAGCTGTGTGTACCTTAACAAAGACAGCTGAATACATTCAGAAAAGAGAAAACTTTTATGTAATTTAAAGCATTACTTGGCATTTTCTATCCAGGGGTATGAATATTCTTCCTAAAAACCCAAACCAATTGTCCAGTACCATCCTTCCCCCAGCTATGGGATCTCAGGTAAAGCTTTCTGGACATTCTGTTTAAGATGAATTCTATGATTCCCTTTGAAAACGTTAAAAACTTTCAAAGCCACCACAGTGTTACCAGTCAGTTACAGCTCTCCGAAACACACACCTGAAAACAGGGGTAAAAACACAACCACATAAGAGTCAGGTTCCTTTCTGCTCCTCAAAATTGGTCACTTGAAATTATACATAAATTGGTGAGACTGTGTGCACATAAATTGCTCCAATATCATGGAAAGCACTTATATACTCATAAAGAAAAGCCATATGTTAATTCTCAGAAGACTAATAATAAGCTCCTCCTGGAAAAACATAAGCATTGCCAGTCTTCCTAATTTTTTTTCCAGAGTTAGAAGCTTGAAAATGTAAAAGCCACTGGTTGTGGCAGAAAAGCCATGGATCCAAACACATTTTTTTAAGTTCTTCATGTTGTTTGATGTGCTTGGAATTTGAATAGGAACAGAAGTATAAAGAGAATGATGGAACAGGCAAGGACTACTCTCTTTTCAGAGTAAGCTTTGGAAAATAAGTTGTCTTTCTGCCAGTTACAGGTATTTAAGCACTGTGAATAAGACTCTTAACATAACCACAACATAAGAGTTGGATTTTTTTATTCTCTGTTTGTTTTAGTCACTTAATTTTTTAAGATCATCATAACCAGGATCATTGATAACTAGTTTTCTATCAGAATGATGGAGCTGAACTAATGAATGATCACAAAAGTTTCCTTAACACTTGTTTCAGAACACAGAAATGAAGCAAGAGCTGGCAGCACTACAGGCAGCATTTTCTCCTTTTCCCCAACAAAACCACAGACACAGACTACTGCAGGTGTGCTACAAATCTCTGACCAGTAGACTCCTGCTCCAGCTATAGCCATGCAGATAACCATGCCATTCTAATGGGTTCTACTGAATCAACACAGAAGTGCTGGGGTGTTTTGGTTTTGTGGGGTTTTTTTAACACTCCAAATATATTTGCACTACTCCTAAGTTACAGATCAGATGGGTGTAGCAATGCAATAAAAATGTTACAAATGTTACTAAGAAATGCCTTTCTTTTAATATAGCAGTTTTATAGAACACACTTTTAGATTCCATTTTAGTTATGTTCCTTTTAAGGAAGTCTCCAACACAATTGATTAAACAAAAGCAATTGTTTTGTTTAAGACAACTGGCTAGACTGACTCAATCTAACAAGTGTTAAACATCAGCAGTAAAACTCAGTGAATTGATGTGCATTGCAGTCCACAGACCATCTGCCTGTACATGCAGCTGTAGTGTGTGTATCAATCACTGAAAACAGTGCTTTAGCTGATGGGGTAAAGTCCAATGCTTGCTGCATTTATCCATTTCAGCAATCCCTACCCAAAGGCACTCAGACATCTGGGCAGAGTAAGTTGAAACCATCACTGTAATTTTGCATGTTCTTCACAATACATTGGCTGCTTGCTTAATTTGAGGTAAAAATCTCTCACTTCCAGTATCTCACTAGATAGAGTACACTTGTCTAGGGACTGCAATTTTGTTAGTAAAGCTTCTTAAATCCCAAAGCCTGGCACATCCATCAGGGCAAAGTTAGTATTGGACAGAAAGCTGAAGCACAACATGAGTCTAGCTGTAAGATAAAGATGGAACACCAGGGAGCTTAAAAAAAAATTATTAACTTTGGTTAAACTATGTTTAAACATATGCTCAGAAATTAGAAAATATGACAGCCTCAACTTATGTAATTTAGCTGTTATGTTCGCAGTTTCAGTGAAAAAAACCCAAACCCCTACTTCTTTCTTATAACTTTAGCTGAAGCATGATTTAAAAAACTCAACATTAAAAAACCCCAAACCCTTAAAAGCAAAAGGCTGTCTCCAGAGTGAACAATTTCCATTAGAACACATTAATATTTGACAGACAATCTTGAACTGGAAGCATCTAACTTACAAACAAGATGCAAAAGTATTTAGATATTTCTTTGGAATTGAGTCTTTAAATTAAACTATACTAGTACTGGAAAAAAGTAATTACAATCAGTGTCACTTGCAACTTTGCAATTAAAGTAGTCTCTAGTTTGGGGCCTTTTGTTACCATATCCAATCAGTCAAAGAGGAAACTGGTTTTCAGGGGCAGCTTTCTGTAATCTCCCCCAATATATTCCTGTATTATACTTTCTTAATGAAAGTTAAAGCACTCTAAAGCCCACAGCATTGAACAGTAATAACTGGTAGAAATAAACAGGCAATTTTCTTACTGAGATAAAAAACCCACTTCTGGTCTAGTTTTAAATATAGCCTGAAGATCCTATTCTCATCATAAAGACGAGAATTTTGTAACTGAAGTGCAACTTATGTTTTATTTATTATTTAACTTCCTTTCATTATTGTGTACTGACTTGTCCACAGAATCCAGCACAGGCGCTTTAATCCTCTGATGGCAACAGAAACTAAATTATTCATGCTTTAAAATTTTTGTCCACTACATTTAAATCAATGCTACCAACAGTGATTCAAAATCATCGGCTGAAATTCCTATATAAGCCAAGTATTCAGCAAAAATTAGGTTCATTCCAAAGTCAAGTTTGTTAATTTTTTCCACTACCTTCATGTTTTCCTATGCAGCTTCTACAAGTTTCTTCAATAAATATGTTCTTTGATACATGTTTATGTATATAGTTATGCAAATATATTTTTTCTTCACGTAAAGTTCACTTTCCACACACACTTTTCATGTAGTTGTCCAGACACAAGTCAACTTCCACTCCCTTTTAATGGGGCCAACATTTCACATGTGGTGTAGCCAGATATGACTGGATGGCTACGACTAACAGTAAAAGGAAAGTCTTTCTACAACACCAGGGGTTATCTGAGCATTTGATGGAAGTACTTGCTATCAACTGAAAAAAAAGACAATGGATCTGCTTTTTTCTCTTTCCTTCTTATCCCCACCCTCTCCCCCTAGTGAGTATGCAAACAGGGAACTGGCAATTGAGAGAACAGGCTGGGGCACAGCTGAAGGTGCAGCAGCTCAAACCCCACCTGTTCCTAGGACAGTGGGCAGGCCCTGGGGCACAGGCTGTGCAGCACAGCTCCCTCATGGCACACCGAGCTCTCCTCACAAGGGCTTTGGAAGCCCAGTGGACGTTTGCAAAGTACTTTGCAGGCCCACTTTAACATTCCATATCAGGAGTAATTTCTTGTCTTTCCATTCGTATGAGAGTTCAACTTCTGTTTTTCCATTAAGCTGCAGAAGGCAATTTTTGGAAGGTATTTAAATGTTTTAACTAAACTATGCAGGAGAGAAGAGTGGAGGCCATAGACTTGGAGCTACCTCATCAGGTACAGAAATTGTTAATTTAAAATGGATTTAAGAAAATGCAAATGTTCTGGATCTTTGGGGGTTTTTTTAACCTAACAAACAAACAAACAATTCAGATGAAGAGCAGGATGCATTGTTTATGCCACTTTCTTCCTCCCCCTTGAAAGTTAAGAATCAGATGCTAGCTTTTTTTATAACAAACAGCTGTATAACTACAAAGATCCTGCAATGAAAAAATTTAATAGTAATTATTGTTGCGCTGATACAAAAAGACACAGAAAAGGAAAAAACTCAATACTTGTCTAATACTGTCCAGTGAGAAAGTTGATAGCCAATACTCTGGAAATATTTTGCTAATAACAATGGAAGTGACAAAAATTCCAGGACCTGTGACTCCTTTAAAGCCACAATAATAATATGGAATGATTTTACTTGCCTCTTGTTATAGTGATATTTAAGAACACTATTTTCAAATACTTAGTCATTTTTAAATGACTACCAAGACTGCCATCAACACAAATATCATATAGATCTGGCAAAAAACAATTACTTTGGCAATTATATGCAAAACAGCACTTCCAGATTTCATTAACAGTGGATTAGAAAGACCTTGAGCCAGGCAAGACTTAGGAAGCACTAAAACCACCTCAATAACATTGACAGTTACTTATCCAGAGTTCTCTTCTACAAAGTACAGTGGATCAGACTTTGTTTAACTATTTTGTACAACAGGTATGACTGCAGGATGATTTCCTCAAAAACAAATGGAGCATGGTACACATCTACATTACAAGAAAGATGACTACAATGTCAGCTCACAGACACAAAGCATTAGAACCTCTGTAGTACTGTGTGCCATTTAAAGCCCCAGCATTCATACAGGGATTTGTTCCCCAAACTTTTAATATAGCTTACTTATCAGCATAATACCAAGGCAAAAAAAAGTTCCCAACATGAACCCAGAAGAAATCACTATCAGCTGTTTCTCCCTAACAAATCTAAGTTTCTTATGTACACATTTCAAGGACAGGCTTTGTTTAAAGACTTCCATTTATTTGAAGCCTGTTTCCTGCTAACCAGCTGACAGATCAAAGGTACTTCTCAATTTGATCATTTATTCCCATTTCCCCCTCTTCTTTCACTTAGTAAAAATTTTAAATCTAGTACATTTAAAATTTATTTTAAAATTGATCCTCTCATCGTTTTCAGTCTTCTTTTTCTTTTTATGTTCAACAAGGTGTTCCTGTGACACCTCAAATACTGGAATCTATGCCACTGATGTATCTGGATTACCTAGTTACATGAAATTAAGCACAGGTATAACTCTCAGATTCAAGGATGCTAAAATGAAAGCGTTTGAGAACCAGAACCTCTTAAGTACTTTGTAAAATACACATACTTTGTGTGAACTATTGTGCACATATAGTGGAACAATTTCATATCTAAAAAATGCCTTTATTTTCAAATCTGATACATTTTATGTATCAATTAAACATTGTTTTATATCTATCTCTCTCTCTATATATATATATATATCCATTTTTGCACTTCATTATTCCACATATGGATATTCCTATCAATTCATTACCTTAGTGATGTGTAAGTAGGAAAATAAATTCAAAAAAGAGAATAAAATATACTGACTTGCAGTAAGTTAAAACAGCTGCAATGCAATATGCTTAAGTAAATAATGCCAATACTTGACTTTACAGAATGTACTCACCTGTGCTCAGTTACTAGGGAAACGATGATCATAAAATTCATCATAGCTTAGTTTCACAACTTTTTAACATAGAAACCTGATTACAGTCCAGTATACAAAACAAGCACCTGTAACAATGCAGTGAGCAATGAGACATGCTAGGAATAGCCTTGCTTACACTGTGTCCAAATTTTTTTATTCTGAAGTTAAACATAACAACCTCAACACTTTTCAAAACTGGGAAAGGCAAGTAGAAATGCTAGTGTGGTTTTGGACCTCTCAAAATGAGGTTCTTAGAAATCCCTGAAAGTTAAGGATTCTTAAGCATGCTTTCCCAGAAATAAAACCAAAAACCACCAAACACTTTTCCTGCTTGTTTAATATCCTAATCTACTACCAGCCTGATGATCTCCAGTAAATCACTTTTTTACCCTTAATCTCAATCTTACCAGCTCTACAGCAGAAGAGCGCTATTAACACTGCTATGTGAAAGTACACTGAACTGAACACATGCCTAAAACCAGCAAAATGTGTGATGAGGTTTGGAATGAATATGAAGAGCCAGATAAATCTCAAATATTCCTTAATTTTTAAAACCCTAGTAACTCATCTCAGAAATACTGAGTTTTATGATTAATTAATTAGATCTATTCAGTGTCTTCTTAAGAAGTTCAGATGGACAGAGGGTGGAAGAGAGAGCAAAATGTGCATTTCTGTGGAACACAGAGTGTAGTGTGGTATACATCAAAATGAAACATGCTCTAAAATGAAACAAACCTCTAAACAACCAAGGATCTGCACTTTTTGCACTGATGCTGGTTTTGCACCTGTAGTATGCAATTACACACATACACTTTGCAGTTTCTGCAATAAACCTCCACGTGCTAGTTGGTTATATTTGCTACCAGCCCATTAAAGCACACTTTTCCTGGTGGGGAGGAATGGGAAGAGACCATGTACTGCTGCAGACATGATTGTTCTAGATTCTTTTTATTGTGCCAGGCAAAATTTTATGGAGATATGATTATGTTTACTCACACGACATTCTGGTCAATTGACTGGCTGCAGTCTTCTTATCCCTGGTATTTATTTTAATTATACACGTGTAAAAAGAGCCACCTGCCCTGATGCTAAATGCACTGGCTTGGATTGCCTGTAAATTCTGAGAGCTTTATCACAGCTCACTGTCTAGAGAAACACTTTATACATCATTTTTGGGTGATCTGCATTTCCTTCCTTCCTTCCAAAAAGAAGCTCTTCTATTTTCATAAATATGAAAGGAAAACATTTCAGAAAATGCTGTACATTTTTGCCTTCACTGTTAACATCTCACTTCATAACTTAACTGCCAGACTAGATGAGTGCCACTGGGTGTCAGAATGGTTTTGTATCTCAAGAAGTAATGTGAGCAATGAGAAGTCCAAACTGCCTTTGCATTTGATTCCTGCAGTATCAGGACACAAAACCAAGTTTCCATACTGCCCACTATCAATTATCACATAAAAATAATTAGGCTTCTCTCTAAGTTAATCTTCACCTCTCCCCTCCAAATTTTCATGTGTCTGAATAATTTTTAGTTCATTCCTCACCACTGTGGAATACTACAGCACCACTAATATTCTCCAATACAACATTATTGATATGAAAAATAAAATGCATCTATTTCCCCAAATGACATAGACAGTTGAGTCCTTAGGTAGGTCTGTCAAGCACCTGATGTCAGTCTGAATGCCCACACATACAGCTGCTGGGAACATGCAGATTTCTATCTCTTGGTGGGATTTCCAAGACACTTGGCAGACAGCCATGCCCCTGCTCTTCCCTTGCACTGGGCAGCAGAGCTGGCAGGTGCAGAGATGACAGCTTTCTGAGCCAACCCTCCTTGACTCCATGCAGCAGGAGTCCAGGACACAGCATGTGCTAAGGCTCCACTCCTGATGATGCCAAGCTCCAGCACTGTAAAGAGGAACTAATTATCCTGGACTCAGAGAGATTGTGCTGGGCATACATGAAAGTTACACAGAACATCCAAATGTCCCATTTAGAAGGCTACCCATGAGAATACCAGCATGGAAAAGAGTGTAGCTGTATGGGCTGTGATGAAATTCAGTGTCACTTCCTGCAGAACATCTCTGCAGCAACAGTGGGGGTTTTCTGTTCCAGGAGAAACACCTTCTTGGAAACTGTTGAGGTTTCTTCTATTTTCCTCCTTATGAAAGGGGAAGATATTTAATTAATTTTAAAGTTGGCACTGAATAATACCCCAATTAACAACACTGAAATCCTTCATGGTACTGTTCTGTGTATGTTCTTAAATCATACTGGAACCTGCCAGAAAGAAATAAGATAATACTGATCATGTCTACAATATGCTAAATAAGCAGCTTCAAGTTTGCTTAGAAATTACTGATAAGTAAGCAAGCTTAATAGAAAAAACTGCTTAAAAGACTTAAGAACAGCTTAACAGAAAGTTTATTTGAATTCACACTTACCAAATGACAGTCTAAAATTAGGACAAAAGGGGAAGAAGATATTTTTAATGCATTATGACAAAGTTGCCTCTTCTCTGTTTCACACAATAATATAACTCTACAGATAAACACAACCCTATAACCACATTCAAATGCTTTTATAAAAACTCTTTGGATTCTTGGTCCTGCAAACTCAGCTCTGTTTCAAAATGGAAAACAATTATATTTCTAGGTTAATGATGAATGATTTTTCTCAGCTGAAACCTGGAACCAAACTTCCATCAGCTGTCATGCTATATAAAATATCATCCAGCTGACTTGTATGTGGTTTCTGTAGGAAAAAGAGTCACTCTGCAAGTCTGATTCATATCCTATATGAATTTCTACATTAGATTCATACATTTCAAACATTCACACACTTTTAGATAAGAAGCCAGTAGTGATATCAGAAACATCTAAATTCCTCTTAAAATGATTTAGAAATGTCAGTGCTGAGCAATAGATGTGCTCTCGTGTGCAGAGGAGTAAAAACACATAGTTGAGCCCAAGATTCTCCAGTTCCTGAACTGTTATCTCCAAGAGAGTAAACCTCTAGAGTACATCTCCACATGACACATTTATCTAAAGTGGCTGCACACATATAATGATGGCTTTTGTTTAGTGATCATGGTCATTTTGAGTTTGTTTAAATACTGCAGCCAAATGCTTATAAACTAATCCCAGAACATTTTGAAATGCTTCAAAGCTTTTAGTGGGGGAACCTCTTGCATAGGCTTTGCAGATGAAGCTGACCACAGTTCACTGGAACCAGCCAGCTCAGATAAGTAAGATGAAAGCAGACATTTCCTGAAAATATCTTGAAAGCTTTCCATTAGTCTGTGCCAGGGGTATACACTAAAAACAGAAAGTGCCCATGCTTGTATAGCAACTAATCCTCCCACTGCTTTCTCCATTCTTTCCTGAACTACTGTATTTATATCTATTTATCTGCTTCATTTGGTATCTTGCAAAGTTCTTTGGCAAAAAAAGATACAACTTCTGCATTCTAGTTTACAATACATTATACAGCAGCTATTATGAGAACAAAAAAATTCTATTTAACACACTAAACAATGTAACAGGAAGAAACCAAAATCAACCAATGCCCAAATTACTACTGATTACAAATAAGTAAGAAATTTGATACACAGATAATTTTTAAGAGTCACCCATTCCACGACAGGCATGAATTCCACTGTTTGAAGATAAAGCTCTGGCTGTCAAAGTGTACTCTAACAAGGTCGATTCAGCATTGCTGAATGTACTCTATTCATAGGAATGCCTCAGGCTAGATTTTCAATAAAGGCAGAGACTGGCTGTGTTCATATTTTATAGAATAATTTGATTGAATAAAAACAACTGTTCCCTAGGAACATGAAATACTCCACTACAGAAATTGCCAACATTTTATACTTTGAGACATGTCACACTGTCCAGTTCCAGGCACTTTATTTCAATGAGTGAGAAGCCCAGGTTTCTTTCAGTAGAATCAGTAGACTCAAGGGCACATAAGTACTTCCAGCAGCTTTTCAAGAACCTGCAGATTATGAAGAGAGCCTAGGGTCCAATTTAAGCACCAAAATGAGGCATTAATGATATCCATCATGGTGTACCCTACAAAGAGTTGATATGCACACTCAAAGAGAGGAGAGCACGATCATACCATAACACACTAGAATTCAATCCAGCCATTATGCTAACAGTTATTCTGTCTAGTACCTTACCACAAAAAGGCTTGGGGCACTCTGAAAGTGCACTGTGAAGTTAAGAACACCAAGTCCTCAGCACACACTAGCCATATATGTTTGAGAAGGAAGTGGTGAGCCACAACATTGATGCACAAAATAGGGTGCAAGTGAAGTCCAACAGTTGCTACTTGAAACAAAACAATCTTGCCCCCTTTAATTAAAAAAAAAAAATAAAAAACAACTTGAAGTCTTAGATTTTTTTGAGGTATACCTTGAAACCCATGCTCACTCTGCCTTCTTGCAATCCCTTTCTTGTACCATGGGATACCTGTAGAATGGTGTGGCACCTACCTGGGAAGAGCAAGCATTACCCTCTACCAGGGTGCTGCTTATTCAGCTTTACTGGTTAGTGTTAGCAGTAAAATGGTTGAGGAATCTACAGAAATATGATTGATATGGCCTACCTATGTCTGAAACCAGGTGAATAAATGTGAAAGTGTGGCTGAAGCTACTGAAGACCCCCTCTGACTCAGGCCCCACACAAATCTATGATCTAAATAACAGTAGATGTGCTAAAATGTGCATAATTGCACAGTACAACTGAGGGACAAGACTCAAATAGGGTGTAATTCTTTTAATGAAAATTATTAGCAATATATGACAGGTTCTATGGCAGACCACAGGAAGTGAGAAAGGGCCTGAGTGAGGACCTGTGAGGGGTTGTCCACATCCTCAGTAGCCTTTCCCTGCACAGTCCTGGCTTCCACTAAATACTCAAGCTTGATTAGAATTTCCAAATAATTAAATGTTCTGCTTTAATCCTTCTGGAAACGATGTAAGATGCATCATGTTATTAGAGGAATCTTAACACTCATTCTATCCCACCTACATTCTTCCACATTCTCTCCTAAGAGGCAGCTGAGAGAAGTTGTTAAAAATCTCAAGATCATAGGCTTGCAAAAACCTTACAATAAGCAGAAATCAGCAGTGGTTTTATCTATTATTTCCCTAATATTACACATAAAAAATGATCAAATGTAATTAATTTCTTTAGGGATGGAACTTTAGTCAGCAAAGGTGAAAAGAGACTTGGTTCTCTGCTTATACTGACTGCTCCTAGGACTGCCTACTACTTGTATAACATTTTAAAGGAGCTGTAAAACAATCATTACTTATGTAAACATTTACAGCTCATCATATGCAGAGACCAGCTACATATTTTAGCTTCTGATCAAAAAGAGACACCATTTCCTTAGCTGTACAGAAACTACTTGAAAAATTCATAAGATCTGTTTCACAAATTACCAATTCAACCATAAGAATATATAGTAAAAATGACAAAAGATTTGTTCTTATAGCTGATAAAAAATTTATGCCAAGGCATTCAAGTAAAGTTACTTTCTGTGTTCTGATTTAATGAATCATTTGAGCGGTATCTGGCTGGGTGACACAGATGTAAGGCTCGCTGAAGCCTGCTCTAATGCCTGCTGGTACCATCTTCCTTGGGACAGCAGAGCCAGAACAATGTGTCAGACTGAAGTAATATCAAGGAAAGTAAGTGCAGTGCCGGGCATGCCATGAGGCTGGCCCACAATACTTCCTGACCTGTGAATGTCTCTAAGTGCCTCTCTGTCCTACAGGCTCCAGTGACCCAGGAAGCCCAAAAGAAGCAGCAGCAGCAGCACAGTCATGAACAGACTCAGAAATAAAGATTTTGCAATCTCGTAATTCAAGCTCAAGACATACAAGGATTGGTTGATGGTTTAACCCTAATGGAAGGCAGAGCCTGACACTGTGAAACCACCAGTGATTTCTTAAACATTTAACATTAGTTCACCTTTTAATACAAATTTGTGTCTGTTTAACACACTGCAAAGTTTGTGTCTTTAACTTCAGGAAAGTACATGATTTTGCAAAGTATAAATTAAGGAACTCGATGCATATGAGTACAGCTTTTATAGGTCCTGCTTCTGTGCAGAAGTTTACTGAAAGGCACTGTAATACAATCAGGCTTCCGATTAGGGAAATCATGGTAAAGAATTTAATTCTACAGTAAGTAAAACAAAGCTAAGGAGGACTCTAGGCACTGTGGTACTTAACCAACAAAGCTAATCCTCATAAAAATAAAATACTGGGTCCCAGTATTCCTTGGGAGGAATTCTGCTAAATGAGATTTCCCCTCTAAAAGAAGTCTGGTAGAATACTTATACCTATTTAGAAGCACACATATCTTTATAGAAATTGAGTTTAATCATAAAAGTGAAACCTTCTAAGAAATTAGAAGCAGAATGAGAAATGAAAAGCCTAACAGTTATGCCAAATCCAAATAATACAATATACATGTCATTTTGTCCTACTGTCAGAGAGGGAAAGAATGTATGTCAGCAGCAAATGGAAGAGAATACCTCTTCCTGCAATACCTCTTTAAAACCCCCTAAAGCTTAGCTTTTCTTTTTTTTTTTTAAAAAACATGAATTTGTCCATTGATAAGATTTGACACAAGTGGGACAATTCTTTGTCAAGAAAATTTTGTTCATTTGCATGAAAGAAATATTTCTGTTGATTCCACAGTTAGTTGCATGAAATCTTTCTTTTCTTTTACCTGGAAATTACATCTTGTTCCAATAGGCTAATAAAACAGTTGCACATAAGAATATTTGACATTTAAGGGTACTTACACAGATAACAAAACAATAGCAATGAGAGTCCATTCAGGCATTTTGTGAATAATATTTCTGTTTGTTAACCTGAAAAATAATTTTTAAAAAGTCAGTACATGTCAAAGTAAAAGTAAGCAGATTTTAATGGCTGAATTTTAAGTCTACCATTAATACACTGAGTTATAAAGAAGTAATAACAGCTGTATCTGAGCAATTCACCAGCTCTCAAGCTTCTGTCATCCTCTAATGGAGGAACTGCAGAATTTTCAATGTCCCCTTTTTTTCTAATATGAAAGTGGGATGGGAAGACTGAACAGAAGCTATTTCTTTTAAATTGCTCACAAACAGTCCTGGCTGATGTGAGGGCCCAGCTCTCACTCAAAGCCCTGGGAAATTCTCCAGAACTGACATGAGTTTCTGAAAAGATGGACCTTCTTACACTTAGTTTCCTTCCTGCTGGCTTCAGATCCAGATTTGCTGTAAAAGCTGATGTGGACCCTGACTGAATTTTGTAAGGTGGCAGTGACAATTCTCCAATGAGTCTTGGTTTTAAAATGGAAATCCAGAATTCTAAGTGATGCAATGGGAGCCAGAGAAAATATAAGAGCCATATAAATATAAATGAAGTGTGAATAAAGAACCACATAGGTGTTCAAGTAAAGTGCTGCTGCACTGGATACCAGCTGACCCCTTTGGCTGAACTGCCTAAAAAACTGGATCTGCCTTAAGTCAAGTACTAATCTGTGTTAAAACAATTCATCTGTGAATTGCTGTCTCAATTGAGGCATAACCCGTGGTATTCAAAACAAGCAATTTCATGGAAAAGTCACAGTCGAAAATGAAGCTGTGGCTAAGCAGGCACTCCAAAGAGCCAGCAGAATTAATTGTATTCAGCAAGATGGCATGATCCAACAGATCAACTGAGGGGCAAGTGCCTCCCTATGTTTGCTTCCTTCTTGCTTTCAGTTTCCTTTCCACAACCTTGTACAAATTCAGATGCAGAATGAAGACACCCTGTCACTCACACCCACTCCTACAGGCACAGGTGAGGATAGTTCATTTTCAGCAAGCTCCTATTAGGCAACAAATTCAAATCCAGGGTTTTCTTCCTCAGTAAAATTACTTAAAAAAATTATTTTGGGCAAATATATAGTTAACCAAAAAAACCAAAAAAAGACTAAAATTTGAGAAAGCAGAGCTATTTGTAGCTGTCATTGTTAAAATTCAAATTCTAATAAGTAATTCCATAAAATTATATTCAAGAATGGACACTAAAATGTAGTTATCAGTAAGATCATTTATAGTATTGGTCTCCATTTCTCTATTTCAGAAAGATATTAAAAATTAATAAAATAGATTTGTAATGATCAAAGCAATATTATCCCATTTTGATCCTCAAATCTTCAAGTCTTCAAACCAAAATAAGATATTTAAGTAATAATTACTCAAGCAGTGTCTCAACAATCTGAGTTTTGTTAAATTATGAAAGGAAAAACAGTGTTTTGCGCTACATACAAAGGAATTGTCACATCAAACCAGAACCAAGAGTTCTGGCAAATACTGATTATATTTGTTATTAAAAGGTTCATTTTAGCAATTATCATTTTAAATAGCTAATGGATTTAGCTGGCAACAAAGTTTGTACCTGGTAAACTGTTACATTTTTCTGGCTACAGAATAAGAGACAAAACAAAGGCTGAACATCTTGACTCAACACTGATGACAGTGATAAACACTACCAAGAAATGTCTGATGGAATCATCTTGACAGCCAATTCATATGTAACATTCCAGTTAATCTGTTATGATGAGACATAATGAAAGAGACAGCTCCAAGCCACCTGGGGAAACTCTGTCAAATAGAGACAGCAGCTTTATTTCAATGCTTTACAAGGAGTTATTATTGATTAGAGCACAGGAAGGTGTCATTCTCGTACACAAACTGAGAGATGCAGTTATTTGTGTCAATTAACTCTTATTCAATGTTAGTATTGATTGGCAAGGTCTGAACACTAGTCATTGCCATCAATATGCTATTTCTGAAGGAGGTACTCATAAGACACAGATAACCAGCAGGACACAGCAGTATGGATCTGCTGCTGTACTACAGACAGTCACTGCACTGGATCAACAACTGGCTTCTGCAACTGAGTAACCTCTCAGTACAACACCTGTCCTAAAACACTAGTGGAGCTGGAAAAAATAACATTTCAGAGGGATGAGAGTAAAGCAAGCAACCTACAGGTGTGAAGCCTTAAATAATAAGGAGCAGTGGAAGTGCAGTCACTTTTAAACAAGCTCTGTGTCAACACTAAGGCCTCTGAAGAGCAAAGCTTTCTGAAAACAGGGAACTGCAGGGCCTCTGTAGAAATGGTTCATTAATTCTTTGTCTTGCCTCTAGCCAAAACTGTTACTTCAGAACCATCCATGAAAGAGGTCACTAGATTTCTGTCTTAAAAAAATAATGTGGAAATGTTAAAACTGTACAAAACTTAGTGTGTGTGATTTTAGTTTTGCAGTGAAATCTTTTCTGTTAAAGAGTTTGGCCAAATTCTCCCTCACCTACCTAGAGAAAGAAAACAATATGCAACTTCCCAAAATGGAATGTGCCCACTTTCTTAGCTTGTGTAGGGCAGAATACACAAGCTAGGAAAGTTGGATGATCCCAAATAGCTGTGTGGGCTGCTTAGTTGCTGGTTTGTGGGTCTTGTGGTTCCCTCCAGCAAGACGCGCTGCGGCCACCCAGCAGGACCCACGCGGTTTTCACACTGTGAGGGAGCCTGACTGAGCACGTGGACCCAAGGGGCAGAGGCTTCCAGGATAGAGGACTAAAGAGTAAGATGCATAAAAATTTCATCTCAAATGACCTCTTGATAACTGACTAGTGCCCAGCCTGCAAAGCAAGGGAACTCCAATAGGGAAATTGTAGGAATCCAGAGTAAATAAAACAGTAAACCCAGCATTGCAAACGCAGCAGCCTCTCCTTCCTACATCCAGATTCCCAGGTAGGGGCATATATAGCTGCAGTTCAAGGATCTTTCCACTCTGCAAACCTGCAAACTGACTTCATGGCATTAGGATGCAAAGCTGTGACTGTAGGGGATCTTACCTACCTGTATTTTTTCCAAAACTTGTACGAAGAGGAGCAAAGTTTAACTACCCCAGGACGGCACAGGCAAGTACTGAAGCATATATTGTTTTTCTTTGGGTTTCAACTAGGCATAAAAGACTTTTAACCATAAAAGCTTTTCTACCTCCTGGAAAGCAGCAACATATTTGCATACTGTAATATAATTTAGTTTGATGACAACCAGCAAAAATAAGTTACTATTTAACTTTAAGCTTCCTTTGAGAGAAGCCTAATTACTTGAGAAAACATAATCAACATCTTGATACTCCCCTATTTCCACACAGAACTTCGTCTATGACCAAGTACTTCTGATTGACTTGAAACCCAGAACTCAAAATTCCACTTAACAAAGGTAATAGGTAAAATGAGTATAAACAGGTGTATATACCAGATAACATATATTCAGGATACATACTTAAAAGCTAAAAGACTGTCTTGCACACATGATAAAATCAAGTTGTAACAAGAAGTCTTGAACACATCTCACATCTGATTCACTGGTAGAGTTCAATGTCAATGATAAGCTCCATAACGGGAATTAAAATACTTGCAACCATAAAATACAGATGGAATCCTATTTTCAAAATGAAGTATTGTGCCTTAAAAAAAATCAAACCACACATTCAAAATCACTTATCCTCAATTTATATATAAGAAGCTAATTTTCTCTTGATCTTTTAACAAAGTACCCTTACACACTCTGGAGAATTATTTGACATCTCAGTTTTCCTAACAAAAGCTTACAGGCACTGAGGGACTTTGTTTGGGAAGAGCTCTAACCATTCTAAAATGTCTCCTGAGATCTCTCTAGTGTGTTTCCTAGTGGTGGTGATTGAATAAATGCTGCCCAAAGGAGGCTGAACTGTAAGTGTTCCTTTAAAAACCAATGGAGCTGAAAATCGTTGTTGCTTAGTTCACCACATGCTCTTTTACCCTTCTTCAGCTAAGCTCTACTACAGCCATGTGTTTTACCTACTACACTTTTTGGCAAGCTCTTCAGCCTGAAATATCTTCAGTACAAAAAGCAGGAAAGAGCACGAGCATTTATCAGTGCTCCTCCATTGTCAGTAAGTTTGAACCACATTAACAAAGAAAGTAACATTTGAATTTCTATACCCTGTAAATACAAACATCATTTAAAATTTATCCCAAGTCTCCCTGCCAAAGCATTCAACCCAAAACTTAAGAGACTACTAGTATTAAATAAACTTAAACCTACATACCAAACTGGAGATTCAGGTCTATACCTTCATCTTAATATCCATTAAGCTAGCTCTTGTGTACCAACAGACTCTTCCACATCAGTAATGCACGACAGAAAAAGGGCCCTAAGGTTTTTATTCTTCCATATTTCCAGTATTTTTGTATTATTTTGCTATCAGCGACAAAAAAACTCCATTTATTTTGAGACATATACTATATTAAGGCTTTTACAATTCTTTTATAGTGCCCACAAATGTCTTTAACCACCTCCACCCAGAATCCTGAATTTCTAAGCAGCTGATCTAGAATTTTCACAGTAAGATAACCCCAAGAAGTTGCTACCATTACCTTCAACTTACTTCCTAACAAAAATGACACAAAAAAAAGCCTCACAAAGTGTTATCTAAGAGATCAAAACAGATTAGGGGAGACCTTTAAATTATGATGAACTACTGCTGCATGAACCAGGTACTGGGTTAAAGTCCAAATAAATTTGATTTGGTTCTATTCCGTAACTCCACAAGTGTGTGTGTATATGCATACATATATGTGTATGTGTTTTAGAAGTCTCTTTTGGTTTCAAGTTTCATTTGCTATAAACCACTGAAAACTTTATATTCATGCCCCATTGTCTCTGAATAGCAAAAGTAATTTAAAATGGAAGCTCTGTTTTTGAGAACCTCTGGGCCTTCTTAGGTAATCAATCATTAAAAAGTAGTTTGAAAGACACCAAATGTAGTTTCTCCACTTTTATCAATCCATAAGCTAAAGTGACTATTAAGCATTTAAACTGCAGAGCAACGAAACTGTTTTAAGACACAAAGATCTTACTCAAACAATAGGTATATATACACTATATGCAAAAACATTTTCACTGGTTTCAGTGGAGTTGTAAGGCAAGTCAGAACTTAGAAGACTGCAATCACAGAAACAAATTCAAATAGCATCAATGCTTTTATTTAAAAGAGACCATGCACAGAGTAACCAGAAAGGAAGACAGAATCTTCCACAGTAGGAAATTTTGCAGAGAGACATCAGTGTTTTAGTGGCGTCCTTCCAGCCATGGGGTAAATCCTAAGAAACTGGGTAGAGCTGGGCTTCTATTCACCAAAGCCCAGATTCCTTGTGGCAAATGCTACATGAATGAGTTCTGGAAAATTTACATGCAAACCTCATGCAGGTTGAGGATGGGCGAGGGACGTTTCAAGAGTGACGATGTACACACAGTTAGCAACTACTATTGCTATTTTTCTGACAATACTTGAGGATGAAGGACACAATATAGGTCCAGGCTATGAGAGCTGTCTCCCAAAGAAAACCTAAGAATGTTCAGAGACGTTACCATTCTGTTTTCCCTCTTTCTTTATCTCACTGTTTCCAAATACTGTCTTTAGTCCTACTGACTGAAGCAGAAGCTTCACCTGAGGTGATGAAAGTGCCCACTAGATCTTCTTCCCTTTGAAATCGGGAACAAGACAGATCCAAGTGACTGACTCTAGAAGTTAGTGGTAAAAATTATTAATCAGATTAAAACCATTTAGCCCAGCTGCAGGGAGCTAGAGCAAAAGAAAGGGACAGATCTCAGAAACTCACGCTTAATAGGAGGTGACGAGGTAGCAGAACCTTTAAAAGACTCACCAGCAACCTCCAGAGACCACTGGCCTAGTTTTTAAAAATCTACAAATACTCCTGGTGACCTAGCCACTGTCAGGAGCAGGGAAAGGGCTGACTTGTTAGTCCACAGGGAATGTGACATTACCTACATGCACACACAGCAAAAGAAGGGCAAATCTGCGATAGAGCCCTCCTCTCTGTGCCCATATCACAAATCATTCAACAGCATGTTTAATTCATCAATTTATAAAAATCTCTCAGTGAAGACCAATACTCACCGGAAAGTTTTGACAAGATTTTTTAGCTCTGTGTAAACATCACCTGAAGCAATCTGAAGAGGGCCCAAAACTGCAGATAATCTAGAAGGCAAAAGACACCAGTCAATATACATTTTCTTCTCTTTCTCATTTCTTCTGAAGTAGGACTTCCACCAAAGCTTATCAAGGTTAGTAAAAAGGAAGAGATTGACTTCTGTGCAGCAGATCAGGCCTATAGTTTTCATTTCAGCTCTCTCCATGTGCTCTTTGGGCCAACATCTTCTCTTCACAACTGCTTGTTTTTAAAAAAAAGAAGCCCTAGTTCTGTGTGAATGTGAAGATTTAAATATAATTCTACACAGATATACTTACTAGTTTCACCTTTCAGTTCTGAAAAAGTATTTTTACAATTATGAGGATTAGAACTACAGGCCTTATAAATTTTTTGAAGGTTTATATTTACTTGGCTCAAAAATAACAATACAAAAGGAAACTGCATGTCTAAATAGGGTATTCACACATAATATACCTGCTAACCTCAGACTCACTCAGATGCAACAGAAATGTCAGTCCACTGTGAGCTTGGTAGATGAAATCTAGATGATAGTTATCAGAAAATTTCAAAAGAAAAAGACAGGTTTTCTCCTTAATTAGCTGTGCATAAAAAGGATAGACCACACAAACTGCACATACTCTTTAACTAGTTGTCAGGATTCCCAAATGATGGAAATAACATCCTTTGTTTTTCCCATTTAGGATTAAACTTTTGCCTCTATTTACTTGTTAAATAGTTAAAATTTTCTTGTATTCGAATATCCAGTGATTTGCATTTATATGCACATAACACTGCATCAGAATTCTTGAAGACTGCTTGTTTTACAAAAACTGAACACAGGATTCTTTTCATGCTGGGCATATTCATTGCTTTATCTCAATGCAAATTATCTCTTGATTGTGACAGAACAACTGCATTAGCTCAGGAAATTTAAAACAATCAACATTCACAGACAAGACACTTTGGGGATGGTTTGATTCCATGCTTGTGGCCTATCCACACATAGTGCAGGTAGAGAAAAACAGAAAGGATTTTCCTTTTATTTTGGCAGGGATAGGGGGTTGGTTGCGAGGATTTTAGTAAAAAAAAAAAGGCTTCTGCAAAACCTACTTTAGCTAGGTAACACAAACTACAATGACAGAAAAGTAAATACCTGTACCAAAACCAACAGAATCATGACCTTCAAACACTCATTTATCTGCACTGCCTTGACAATATTTTCAAGGTCCTCCCAACTTTGACAATTTAATAATTCTAACAGATACATCAGAAATGCCTTAATCTTTTTTGTGTGACTCCAAAGCCCTTTTAAGTATGTGAAGAACGTCTGATGTTTGCAAAGTTTTAAGATCCAAATCTGAGGGCCATCCATCCAAACAAGCATTAGAAACTCACTCTTTGTAAGATCTATGCTTAAACAATTTAAAGGATTTGTTTACAGGTAACAGTATGCTTAATGTACAAGACAAATACTTGAACTCCTCTCAATCAATTTCAAGTTTTTCAGTCCAAACTTTAGCAGTTGGTACCTACAGACTGTGCAAACTGGCACTTGCAACTGTTTTACAGGTGACTGTTGCAGAAATAAGTAAGTCCTTTAGGGCAATAATGGGCTTAAGTTATGACTAGGGCCACCTAGAAAGAGCCAGGCCCATCCTTGGATGTGTTACTTAAAACAATGATGAACAAGCACCAACTTCAGACTGACATTCACCAAAGGGTACTTACGCTTTTCTCAGTTTTTCAAGGACAATTCGCTTCCTAATCTGCATTTGTGCATTTGAATCAACAAGTGGGAAGGTGAGATCTTCCAGTTGATCATCCTGTATTAGACAAGAAACTTTAACAGCTATAACCTAGTGTTTCACTGAAGTCAGTACAGATAATCAATAAATATTTAAACATTACATAACTCTTATGTCTGAAAAGAACAACCCCAAACTACTTTTCAATGGGCAGACACTTGCATAATCTGATGCAATATACAGTATGCAGCTAATGGAATTTTCTCTTTCTCCATGAGAGATATTTATCCACTTATGATAGCAGAAACAAAGTACTAATTATTTGAAGGTCTAGTCAGGCTTCATACAACCTCCACACTGTCACACCAGACACTTACTCTGTCTTTGCATGGATGTTCCCCTGTCTGCACTTGTGTCGCTGCCTCCTCAGCCAAGACACACCTTCCTTTATAGAACTCTTTTACCCGGAGTTCTAGGAACTCTGTTTCTTCTTTTAACTTTTCATAACTAGGCACAGGCTTAACTATTCCACCTGAGCCCGTGAAAGGTAAAGAGTAGTTCAAACTGTTTTCAGACTCCCCTACAGCAACATTGTTGAGATCATCAGCTGTATCTAAGTCATCCTCATCAAGTTCTTCAGTCTCCTGGTTGACAGATGCTATGCACTCTGATGCACACAAAGAAGTATAGTTTGGGCCATAGAGAAATTTTAAAGTTTCCTCAGTTCTCCATTCCATAAGTGTTTGCCTAAGCACTTCTAGTAAACTGCCTTTGGAATTAACTGGATGCCTCAGTTCAGGGTTATGTTCTGTTGACTTAGCTAATGTTCTTTTAAGATGTTCTGCTCCTCTTTTGCTCACACCTAGAAAAACTATCTGTGATCCACACGTATTTTCAAAGATTTCTGAAGCACTTGATTTCCCAGAAGCAGTATTGTCTGAAGGTGGTGCAGTTACTTCATTATGAACAGAGCAAGTGTGCCTTTCTTCCCGAGCGTCTAATTTACAATGAGAGAGTTGTTCAGTGGCTTCTACCACGTCTGCATCTTCAGTTTTAGGGCTGGCATGGACTTTCTGAGCATGCTTCTTTTTGAGGATGCTTTTTCTGTGCAATTGCTCTGCAAAATTGGCTGAACTCGACTGACTTCCTGGTAGGACAGACGAAATAAATTCTTGTTCAGTATCAGTGCTGCTGTCACTGGCTGTGTCATGAGAAACAGATTCACATGGATCGGGAGATATCCTAGGATTTTCAATGTCAGATGCTTTAATTACTTCATCACGTAGTTTCACCTCTTCTCCAGACCGTCCGCTACGATAGAAAACACACGTCATCAGTGAAATAAGAAATGGCTTTTATCTGCAATAGCTTTTCATACTCATGTAAGAATGATAAACAAAGCATTTTCTCTCTTAAAGCAGAAGTGTAATTATTTGCTTTAAGAATCATGTGCTCTTCTAAAACTTGAACTCTAAGATTTGTACTAGTCTACAATCAAAATGACGAGTATAGAGATTATTTAGAGAAGTGAGTTCTCAGCTGATTATTGGTAGTTAGAAAAGAACCGTATAAACAAGATATTATTAAAGACAACAGAACAATGTCAGACTTAGCATCATGAATAGTGCAATTTTAAAATGAAGACAGGTATGTTAACATATATAGGAAATATAGTACCCTTGAATCAGGGGGACAGCTGAGCTGTTTCAGCATATAAAAGTTTGCCACCTAATGGCAAGGCGTTGCTAAAGAAAACAAACAGAAAGTTGCACAACGCACAGCGAGGTACAAGATAACAGAGTAGCCTGATTTCATTTTGGCTCATATAGACCTTCTAGATTAAGAAGTACAGAAGCTTTCATCACATATAATTGGCAAAATTTTCTTTATAAAGAATAGATGGCATAAAATATTGAAAGTACAAACAGTGTATTTGTTTCAGATTTCAACAGGTTCAATTAAGACACACAATCCAGGAGCAGCTGTACACTAAATCATACAGATCAAATATGCTGGGTTAGAATCACAAAGGAAAAAAACCTTTGCATAGGTTCTAGTAAGGTCTTTTTTATAACACAACAAATCAAAGATTGCCTTTGCATCTGCTATGATGCTAAAATTTCTAGCTATAAGTGCATCTAACAACAAAAAGAAATTGTTCAGTGTACCTCCGTCCCTCCTTCAGCAGCTCTATGTCTGGTGGTCTGGAAAAAGAAAAAACAAAATGAACATTTTCTTGCTAAATCTATTCTCTTGAAATACACATGAATACAAAACCAGTTGAGTTTGGAAGAGACATCTGAGGATCTTCTAGTCCAACACCCTCTGTTCAAAGCAAAGTTAGCAAGAGGAGGTTTGTGCACATGTTCAGGGAGCATGACTCCTGTGCCTGCAGCACAACACTGTAACAGTGAACACAATTTAACGCAGTCACCAAGTCACACAAAGGTTTGTCAGAAAGGACCTCTGGAAGGCTCTAGCCTGATCTCCTGCCTGAAATGCGACTGTCACCAACACTAGGTTAGGTCAGCCACAAATTCATCAAGTTTAAATAATGAAAACCTCCAAAGATGGAGATTTCAAAACAGTGCTGAGTATCCTGTTTCATTCCACCATAACCTTAGCACAATATTTTTCCAAATGTCCAACCTGAACCATTCACATGATTATCTGTGGCCATCAACTAAGAATAGTTTGGCTTTTTAATCCTTCTAAGTTTTTTCAACTAGTTGGACACTCCTTTCAGATCACCCTTTGGTCTCTTCTTCAAACAAGTAAACATGCCAAGATCCTCATAGATCATATGGTTCCTATAGTAAAGACAATTCTGGGCTATTTATAGGAAAATGTTCCAATCAATGTAAAAATATGAATATGCATTATACTTTTACTGATTTTAAATTTTACTTCGTTAAAAATTAGGCTGTCAAGTTATATATTTTTTTTAAAGAAAACAGTTTTCAAATGTTTCCAGAAACTAAAAATATTACTATACAAATTCTGATGAGTTTCTTTCCAAAGCCCTACTTGCAATTAATCTACTTCAGTTTTGAGGCAGCATGACAGTCCTATTCCTCTTATCCAATACCAAATGTTAAAAATCTAATGTATCCTGGGACTGAAAGAAAACCTTTTAAACAGGCACTAAATGCAAGTCAGTGTACTAACACCTTTCAGTACATAAAAGACCCTGCAGGAAAGCTGGACCGCTCATGTAAATAAACTGAATTTGGAAACTAAAGGTGATAACATAGAGTGATTTAAATTATTAGCTCCATATAATTCTTCTTTGGAGTTTTAAGTGGAGGTTGTAGTCTTTTCTGTCAAAGGCATTTCAGATATTCTACCGTGCACGTGTATGTGGTTGTGCAAAGAGGTGTGGCTAGCCAAGACCTATCTGGGAGTTTGTTTGTTTTTTGAAAATACTGCCTCCTCACCACCACCCAGAATAAATAATTAACTATGTCAGGCATAAAAGAACTATACACTTTTGATGTGAAGAATAAAGGGAGATTTTAGAAACACTTTTCTTGAAGACAGCAAAACATTACCTCAAAAGCACTGGTAAACTTTAACTTTTAATGAAGAGTCTAGTTTTACCTACTAGAACACCTCAGATCTGATGAGGCTGCTCTAAAGCTCTTTTCTCATTGATCATATATTTCATATGACACATGTAACTCCACCTAGTTTCTTTTGTTGAAACCCAGGGACTATGAGAAGTAGCATCTTGGAGAATGAAAGCTGAGTAAATTTGCTGAACATTCTCTGTGCCAGTCTTTGTTGTTCAACAGTGACACCCATTGGCTCCACTGATTATTTGCAAGCCCGTGTTTCCTAAGATGGAAACATGGATTTTATACACTTATACACCATGTTCCAAAATGAGTATTGCAGGAAGAACAAGAAATGGGCAATCAGAAATTTAGACTGGATAAAAAACCTCTTCATTTTATAGACTGCTTTCAGATGCAAGCATTCACTGTCTCAGCTTAAGATCAATGCCAAGTGCTGTGCTAAAATTAGAAAATTTCTTGTAACAGAGTAAGATTATTCCAACCTGTTTGTAAAAATTCAATCCCAGTCAGTCCATTTTAAATAGGAGTTAACTATTATTTCTGACTAGTCTGCCCTCTAAACTAACATGGTCATGTGTGCTAAGTAGATGAGAGTAGTACTGAACCATGCCAATTTCTGTAATCCACACAGCTACAACACTTTTAAAGCAAACACTATGCTAAGCTAACATGTTAACATCAGCTTCCTCTGCTTCATCCAAATCATTTTTATGTGCTGCAGCTCTTAATTACCACTGCAGATGCATACAGAAATAATATTCTCAAAAGGTGCAGTGAACGTATAAGATTATACTTACTTTTCTTCTTCTCTCATCCACACTGGACTTTTGGAAATTTGAGCTTCAAAATATTTAGATGCTCTATAGCAAAAGTTGCTGCAAAAGCACTGGCAATGAAAGAAAGCAAGAAAACACGACTAAGGCCAACTTTAATACATAGAAAGGCACAAAAGTAATTTCTTTTAATGCCTGTAAAATTAAGTACCAATACATGATTCTTTTCAAGCCTATGGCCAGGTTTTTAGTTCACCTGAGAAACCCAACCACATAGGTCTATCCCATTTCACACAAGCCACATTTAGCTGCTTCTTTCTTTCCCATTTTTCTGCTTTCTGCATTTTTATATCACACTGAGAAGCAAACCACTGCT
Organism: Serinus canaria; assembly: GCF_022539315.1. Classification (NCBI taxonomy): domain Eukaryota; kingdom Metazoa; phylum Chordata; class Aves; order Passeriformes; family Fringillidae; genus Serinus; species Serinus canaria. The sequence goes on along the minus strand of NC_066322.1, from coordinate 16,411,422 downwards.
GGATTCTATATAACAATAATTTTAAAAAACCCCAACAAATCAAACTGTTCAAAGTGGAACCCATAACCCAATATGCTGTTCATACAGTTTAACAGACATACAATAAAATTCAGATGTCTAATAATGAAAATTTTGGTCGCCAACAGAACCCGGTGTTTTGCAATACTTAGAACAGCACCTAAAAATCTGCAGCATCTTTGAAAAACTGATTTGCAAACCTGCATCACAAGGGAAGAACACAAAGCATCCCACTTCTTGCTGGAGTCTTGCCTGATTGCTCATGAAAGCAATTCCTAAAATTTTGTGTATCCCAGAGTTTTAACCAGAGGAAAGGAATGCATACTAGTGACACTGAAGAAATTTGTTCCGTAACTGAAAATATTTATGCTACAATTTAGTCTCTACGTGCCTGCAGGCGACTGTGTATTCTGTGAAACGGCAAAGATGACTTTCCTGCAACAACCTGTGAATATGCTTCCAGAAACATTTTGTGAAGAGTTAGGTTTTATGTTGAAAGTCCTCAAAAGAGAAAACTAACTGTTCCCCAAAAAAGAACACTAAAGGATATGTTAAGATGTAACTTGTATTACATTACTGCAAACATCCTTGAAAAGGATGTTCACTTTGACCCTACTAAAGCTCACTAATTATGCTGGAGCAAAATAAAGAACACTTCTTCACAAATGCCTTTAACAGATCAGCTGTGCCACATTTAAACACCTAGCCAAGTAAAACTTTCCATCCTATGTTTAAACTTAAAAAACCATGTATTTTGATTCACCAAAGATATCATCTAGGAAGTGAAATGCACAAAAATTTCAACAATTTGTGAAAATTATTTTCATAAGAACCAAACATATTTGCCTCTGAATCAAGCCACTGTATGAATGCTGTTACAAAATGCATTTCTGATGCTGCCACCATTAACACATTCTAGAAATACACTTGGTACCATACCTTTCTTTCAGTGATATCATAAACTCTGTTCGTTTTTGTTGAAATTCTGTACTTCTGCTTTGGCACCTAAAATAATACAGTTTCATCAGCAAGACTGTCAGTTCCGTCATGACTACAGAGAAAACATCATTCTTAATTCACATATTTGGGTATGTGCAATATATTCTATTTAACTGAACTGCATACTACAACCACCTTTTCTCTCAATTCTTCTGATGTTGCACCTTCTCAGATGTAAGAATGGCAGTTTATCTTTAATCATATACATCTCATTAATTAGTAAAAGGCAGCTCCACAGCTATAAGAAAACCAGTGCTGAACACAAAATAGTGGAGCCGCCATGGCAGAAGCTTTCCTCGTGTGTAAGTGCTGAGCAATTACAGACAAGTCCTTCCTTAATCCAGATCTTTTTATATGCATGTGAGACTGAACTGTCAGACCCCCACCACTACCCAGACAAACCCAGAGGAACTTATGCAAACTGTAACAGTTTTGAAATGAACATCTAAGCAAACAGATGAAGTCCAAAACAGTAAATTGTTTTGTACATGAGTAGAATGTCTTCAGATAAGCATATGTGGCACTGGTATTACATCACAGGTTATCTAACTGATCTCTGAGTTCTGCTTAAGCATACCTAAAGAGGGGTGACTTTCATATTGACACAGCTGACATACATTTTCATAGCAGATATATATGCATTCACATAATAATATCCCTGCACTGTACTGTTTTTTCACTTCAATCCTTCTCATAGACATCTGTTGCTACACTGACAGAAGAACAAGATTTCTAAGTTTTTCCATTCACAGAGGAAGGCTATGAAGCCGCAACTCGTTCATCTTTATCCCTGTCAGAACAGATACACGGATTGTGATTCTGATCATACACTAATTGATTCTGTCATACAAGAGCTGCTGTTTACTGATCAAATTTCACCTTTCACTTCAGAAGGATTATACTGAAATGGAATTATATAATACCTGGCTCCTTATTTGACAGTAATCTGTGCTTAATATTCTAAGTTTAAAATTAAAAAGAAAATGCAAGAGAATCAAAATTGTGAAAGGATTCCTTTGTTAACAGCATTAAGGAAAAGCAACTTACATTTTCCAGCTTATTCTGACATAGAGGATAACCACACAGTTTGATGATAGATCGCTCATCAACAACGTCTTTATAGTGAGATGGAGTAATGCATTTTCCCTAAAATGACAAGAAAATAGTTCACCAATAGATACTGGAAAACGTGCCAGTTTTTGTACTCAAAACATCTCTTAAGCATACAAATATCTTAAATTTTTTAACAGTTATCCATTAAGTTTAATAAACAACATTGAGAACCTACACAGTAGAAAAGGTAAAAGGGTAAAGAGAGAAGGAAAACAGACCTGGGCATTTCTTTTTTACATATACAAAACCTGCATAGTTTTGCCTCTAGTGTGTCACCTATTCCTGTAATTTTCCTCTATTTACGTGTTTGGCACACCTATTAATCAGTCTGTTTACAACTTAACAAGAACAGTCATCATACCATTCCAGCAAAACTCTGCTGCCAGATAACTGGGGTGCTTTGGAGACTTTGTGCAAATTTACTGACAGTATGATGTGAACCTAAATTTTTACAGTTCATCTGCCAGTCCAGAACCACAGAGGTATAAACAAAGGCTGTGAGAAGAGTGAGGATTCATTAATGTACATAGTCCTGCAAAACTAGGGCATGTTTCCACTGCAGAACCCTTAAAATTATGGAAACTGTTATCAGAGCTGGTACAAGAGGGAATCAATGGTTTGGCTATTTCAAACTGCAGCAAATTGTTCCAAAAACTTTTTTAAAAAGTACCACACTAAGATGCAAAACAGTATAAAACTTGCAACACCTACACAATTTAGAAGGAACTCTTCAGTAATGTCCTCTTCCAGGAGCTGCTCAACAATAGACAATGCTTTTTTCTCACATTCAATCTTGTGTCTCAGTGCAGCCTCCAGAGCTGCTTTCCTGTAACAGAACAGACACTGAATGATTCAGAGGGCAGATCTCCATAAACAATTTTCTAGTAGTATTTTTATCTTTTTTTCTGAAATACAGCTTCCATTTTTCTGTATCACACTATGTTGGCCAAACAAGCAACAAGTAACTGGACTAGTAATTTTGTTACAACTACAAAGGGTTATATATTTTATATTGGTTTGCTTTCTTTGCTAGTCAAGAAAAGTATTGACTCTTACTATATTGCAATACACTCCCCAAATTTTCTTGCAAGAGAGAAATCCAGAACCAGCTGGACAAAGAACCTGGGACAATTTATGGAATGTTGTCAGGAAAAAAGGAACCGTGTAAGACATGAAGAATGGGAAGAAAAAAGAACTAGGACGTGACTGAGTGTGAGGTTACAAAGTAAAGGTAGGAATAAAATGAACAAATGCCTCCTCTTGAGTGTTATTTGATGTAAAAAATTATAAATGGCAGGTATGTAAAAAAGTTAAGACAGCAAAAAGCAAGAACTACAGACTAAGGCAATACAATTTTGGACGTTAGATTACAAACTTTTATTATATTACACAATGCTCAGATGTGCATGCTGTTAGAAGTTACACAGCATCACTCCAAATGTCCTATGTGATGTTGATGCTGGTGATTTACTGAAGTTCATCGTGGTACTCTGAGAAAGCAAAGCCTCTGCAGCACAAAGACTGCAATTTCAAAGTGAGGCAAAACAACACAAATATCACATACTGTTCCTCAGAAATTATACCTTTGAGCAGCATCTTCATTTTTCTGAGCAGCTGAATGCTTGTTTCCTAGAAATCAAATACACGAATATAGAAATTAGTGTACTTTCTTAACAGTCAAAGATGTTGGAACCTGAAAAATATTAAAACCTCTAAACTGTAAGCACAACCAGGATAATTTCTTAGTAATTATTATTGCTTTTGATGGCTGTGATTTCAGCAAGCTGGTATGCAGCAGCCAGTTAGATACACTTTTTACAGCGTGAAAACAGACAGGCCCAACTCGTCTTATGCTCGCATTCACCATGTTCTGTATACACAAAAAGGGGAAAAAATTCTGACAATAGTTTTGTGCCCGCCACACCCCCTGTGTCTCTTTACCAGCGGGTAAAGCCCAGTTTTCCCCACTGCCGTCCCCACAGCTGCCCCACCGCAGGGCTTTGCTCCGGGCCATGTCCAACGCCGGCACCCTGACACAGAGCCGCTACTGCTGCCTCGGAGCCGCCCAGGACGGCGCCCTGACCCAGCTCCCGACACGGCTGTCCCGGGCAGCTACTTCCCAAGGAGCAGCTGCTGCGACAAGGGCAACAGCAGGGGAGACACGGCGCTGTTACCCTGGGAAGGACGCAGCCTCTAAGCAGGGCTCAGCGCTCGGACCGCTCAGCTGCAGGACCACCGTCACAGCCCGTCCCTGCCGCTCAGAGCGGGCCGGCCCCTCACGGCCTGAGGGGACCAAGGATCTCGATCTCGCCACGTCCGGCCCACCCCTCATCACGGCCCCGCACCCGGCCCGGCGGAGGCCCACAGAGCCAACCACGGCCGGTCCGCCACTCCCCTCGGCCTGGCGAGTTGGGCGAGTCCGCCGCTGTGCCGGTCTGGGGGCACAGGGAGAGCCCAACGCGCCAGGCGGGGGAGCGGGGGCTGGCGCGCGATCCTGGCGCCCACCTGCGCGCCGCCGGCGGGGCTTGCCCGTGCCGGCCGCCATCATCGTTATCACCGCCGCTCCGCCCGCCGACCTCTCACCCGGGGCGGAGCCACTGCCGCGGCGGGGCCGGGAGAGGCGGCAGCGCGGAGCTGAGGGGTTCCTCTGGAAGGGACTGAGGTGAGGTGGTACGCTGCGGTGCCGTGCCCTTGTGGCTTTTCATTCAGCCGTGTGTTTACAGGCTGAGGCTGGCAGCCTTTTCGTCCCAGCCTGGGTGTTGTAGCTCCCAGAGAAGGGCCCGGGGTATCTGTTTATTAGGAGGGAGTTTGGTGAGTATTAATAGAACGTTTCACATGATTCAGATACTGTCTACTTGCCGCTGAAACGTCCTAAAAGATTCAGCTGGAAACCGGATTAAGTATTAAGGCCAGAGACCATCTGCGAGCTCAGCCAGTAAATCCCTGCAACACGGTGGGTGCTTGGGGCGCGTTCCAAGGCTGTAAGTACATTGTGAAGTTACTGAGGGCTGAAAATGCAACAGTACTGGCTTTCGAAAGTATGTTAAATTATTTTGTTAAGATTAGAAACATTCTGTAAAATGAAAAGCTTAAATAGTACAACGTGTGGTAAGAAAGTGTGTGGTAATGATCTGGGTAAAATGACAGGCTAGAAAGGATAGGTTTCAGTGACATACAGATGTCAAAATGGGCCGTGAAGAATAGAAAGTGAGTTGTTTATTCTTTGAATAAAGAAGGTCACACAGAGATGCTTTTAAGCTTGTGTGAGTTGTCCCCTTTTGTGAGAATTTAGATAGGTTCTTTATCTGTGAATTGTCTCAGGTAGGTGCGCTGGTGTTTGGCCAGCGTCAACCCAGCACATTCAGTAAAACATTAGAAGAAAGGCTGCTGACATTGCATAGAGATGCCTGTGTTTTGATGAATAGCTATCTAATTAACCAGGTGTAGAAGTAATTGATAGTCATAGTGATCATAGTGACCAGGTTAAGACCCATGGTATTACTTAAAACCATAAAGACTATGACTGCTGCTATGATATATTACAGAGGATAACCAGGCTTGATTGCAGTTGTAATTCATGGTCCTGGCTACATAAAACTTGATACGTTCTTGACATTACTCAAGTGTATAACTTTGTTGTTTTTAGCAAGAAAGTTTCAAATTTTAATACCTAGAGGTAAAAGGCCACTGAACTAGTCCATCCTAGACACTAGAAAAAAATAAATGAAACTGCATATGTAATCTTGACTGGACTGTTGATATAAACTGGCATGGTGTTTGGATCAGTGTCTTCACATCGCGCGTTAGTGTGCTCCAGTCAGGGCTGAGAAGAAGCTCCTCTGGTCAGAATGGTCGCAGAAAATGTAGTGTGTCATGGGTGTGCACACTTGGTGTGTGCAGTGAGCCCAGACTTGCTCTGTGTTAGCTGCGGTTTTGTCACTGAAGCCTTCACTCTTCTTAAGATGACTCAGATAGTACTTGAAAAATTGTTTCCCTGTACATAGAATGCAAGTTGTTTCCTGTCTGTAATTCTGTCTCCTGCAAATATGGGGAGTAGAATAATATAGCATATAATTTGTAAAAATAATTTTTCCCTTATTTTCTAATTATGTTGTCCTAATATTTGTCTAGGCCATTCTTATTCCTCCATTAACTTTTTTTTTTTGATAATGTGATTATTTTTCAGCCTCCGTTTTAGGTTTGTGTGATATAATACTGCCCTCTTTAATTTATAATAAATTTTCATGCCAGAAGAACACAGTCAAACTGTAATGGCAGTTGATGAACTTCAAGCCATAATACAAAGATGTGTAAGTAGTTTTCTTTTCTTAGAAGTAACAAGTGTCAGTAGTGTGCGTTTCTTTTCATATATTAGAATTAAACCCAAAATGACCTCAGAAGACAAGTCAGTTGTTAGTAGAACTCTTCATGGGGCAGCTAAGTTCAGCCTCTATGTTTCATTGACTTCTCTGTGGTGCTTATCCCAAGATGCTTGATTATTTTTGTTTCTTGGAGAGGAAGTGTTCTTGTATCTAGGAACAAAAGCTGGTAGTTGTAGAAAACACATCTTCCAAACAGAATGCTGTAGTCTAGACTTAGTGCTATTGAAATACTGCCTTGTCTTCTGTAGTAACTTGGTAGCTTTTTTAATATGTGAAAAATGTATAAAATTTACAATGATATTACATTAAATTTTGAAATGAAAGCATGGATTTTCTTACTTTTTAATTGACTTTGATAAGTATGGAGTTAAACATTCATATTTTCTTTCTAGCAAATTCTGGAAGAAGCTGATTTCAAAGGAGAAGATTTTAATCTGTTTCAGGTAGCAGGTCAGAAGTGTTTGGAAGATGGATATGCAGCTCAGTTATTAGAAGTAATTCAAAATGAGAAAAACAAGGTGAGTTTAAGTTTGCACTAAATATTAGTGTTTATTAACATCATAAAATATAAAACTGCTTATTAAGAGGGAAAAGCTACTTTCTCAGTGGAGCAAGGCTGTACATATGAATAGATAATAAGTTGCTGTGTGTTAAGTGCACATTATTCTGCATTCAGGTAGCTCACAGAAACCCAAGTCATGGTAATCTTAACAAAACCATTAATAACTCTTCTGTGAGTGAAGCAAAGAGAAAAGGAAGCAGAAAAGCATAATGAGGAGAGAGCAACAGTGTCCCGCTTCCACAGGACAGGGATTTCAGGTGGTGTACTGGGTGCAGCTGGCCTGGAGTTGGCTTTCTTCATGGCAGCCTGCATAGTGCTGTGTTTATTTGTGACCAAAAAGGTGCTGATAATACACCAGTGTTTCAACTACTTCTGATCAGTGCTTGTGCAGCATCAAGGCCTTCTCCCCTTCTCACTCTGCTCCCAGTGAGCAGGGAATTTGGGAGGAGGCACAGCTGGGACAGCTGACCCAAAGCATTGGGATACTCCATACCATACAACATCGTGCTCAGCAGTAAAGAGATGTGGATGGGGACCCATTCCAAAGTAGCTGTTGTTTGGAGGCTGGCTAGGCGTTGGTCTCCTCGTGGGAGTTGATCTGCATCATTCCCCATCACGCCCTGCTGTCTTTTCTCTTTCACTTATTACATTGGACTTATCTTCAGAGTTCCTCTGTTTTGCTCTTTTGACTCTCACTCCTATCCCACTGAGGGACAAGAGCAAGCAAGCAGCTGAGGGGTGCTTAATTGCTGTTGGGGGTCAGCCTACCAGAAATGGATATAATAATATTGGCCAACTGTAGGAGCCAACTAGGCTGATACTAATTTGAAATACTAATGTCTGTGGGCATTCAGGATGCTGAGATGATATACCAAATTGAAGAGATAAATAGGAAGTTCAGAAAGAAAGTGAAGGGTAGAATATTTTAGCTGTGTTACATGGAGTTCATAATCTGTTACAGGGGGTTCACAATCTGGTTTTGAATTTTGTGAGTTTGAAGTAACAACTGAAAGTCTCAAAGCCCTCATGAATAATTTGTCCAAGTGTTCTTTCAGCACAACTCCTCTGCTCAGTCCCGTTTTAAATGTATTGTCATGGACATTTAGAAGTATATATTGACATGTCAATAATTAGACAAAAATGATACAAAATATGCAGCTGTGTTTATAGGTATGGGGAGAAGATACAATGTGTGTCAAGTTATGGTATCACTTGCTAAATATTCAATGACAGTGACAGTAATAGTTACAACCAGGACGTTGATCTTTTGTTGCTTTTGGTCTTTATGTACACAGTCTGTCTGGGTTTAGAAGACATCCAGTTTTGGCTTATTCTCTGAATATCTGGTTTTTAGGTTATCATCAAGAATATGGGTTGGAATCTCATTTCTCCTCTTGTTAGATGTATTTTTATGTATAAACAAGAAGACGATAAGCGAGAACACTGCCTGATGATACTAGATCAGTTGGCACAGGTATGGTTTTGAAATATATGATTCTGATACAACAATGTTAGGGAAGTTCTGCAGAAAAAGGGGTGCTAGATCATTCATCCATGAAGCTAGTACACCAGAGGCCAGTTACACAAACATATTTACACAATTTGATTCTGACAATATTTGCATAATGAATCTACATCACTACTTGGGTAAGGTGCTCTTAGTTTAACGTTCCCTTGCCTCAGTTTAAAGGTACAGAGAATTCTAAATTCATGGTAGATGTTCACTGGGTAGGGCTCTTTGTTTGGAAGTGGTAGGCTCAGTATCAGGTGTGGTTTTCACATGAAAATGAGCCAAGTTGATCTAAAGGACACAATCTTACTGGAGTTAGCTAGCTTGAGTAAAACTTACAGTATGTTGCTAAATATGTTTTCTAGTATCTAATTCAAGGTCTCTCGTTCGTGTTCTCTCTTTAGTTGTTTCAAAACCGTTCTGCAAGACCTTGCCATTTTCCACTTATCTCTGTCTGAATAGTATTTATTGTTCTCTATTCTATGATTCGCTTGGAAAAGTCTTTTCCTTAAATCATTCACCCTTCCTCAATATGAGAATCATTACTTGATGATTCTGATGGAGTAGGAGCAGAAAATGTTATAACCTGTGAAAGATTCATTCTCTTTCATTTATGCACTCCAAAAACAACTTGCAAACTTATAGCTTGAGTTAAATTCACACTCAAATTCTACTTCTCTCTCTGCTCCTAAGGATTGCTTTGCAAAGGTACTGTGAGGTTTTTACAGCCCATTAAAATCAGGTTTAGTGTCAATTTCTACTATTATGTTTTCAGTTCATATGAAAGTGTACACACAGGTATGCTCTACAGTAGATAGTAATTGTAGGCATGTACTTACTGTTTCATATTTATTTTCTTAAATCTTATTTTGGATGTTCAGATCTTCTCTCTTGACATTCAGGAACTTCTGTATTGCATGTGATTTATTTTTTTGAGTATGACCATGGTTCTTTAAAAATATGCATTGTTCCTCTCTTACAGCTCTGCAATCCAAAGGAACTTTTTTTGGGTTTACTTGAGCAGATTGAGCAGACCTCTGGAGAGCAAGTGTGTCAAACTGTCATGTTATTGCTTCAGCCTTTGCAGACAGGTGGGATTCAGTTTATCATGTGATTTCTGAATTAAATTATTTTCTCATTTATTTATCAATTTAGTTTAGCCTTTTCTGGAATGGTTTCAGAATAAATCCATCCTGACAAGCTTTACAGTCTATTATATTCTGCAAAATAACACAAGGCATAAATTTCATATTTATATTGGCCTCTTAGAAAAACATTCTAGGTGCAACTAATAGCATCAGTTGGAAAAGCAATATTCAGCTATTTTTCACAATTTACAAGAATGTGGTCCTATGGCAGTTATATTTAGAGGTGTAAAGCACTCCTACTGTTGTTACAGAAATAGGGAATCATGGGGATTTGTGAAATTCTTCATTGCTTGACTTTTAAAACATGCAATTCTATTTTTTATAGTATAAAACTGTAATTTTGATTGAAGCATGTAGAAATACTTTATTGGTGAGGGGGGAGTGTTTTTCTGGCTTACATATGAAAATTTAAAATGTAGGGTTTGGCCACTCTCTAAGTAGGTAACAAGCAGTAGTTTCTGTTTTCTTAGATGAGATGAAATGAAGTGTTGTGTATCAAGTTGAAGACTGATTGTAGCAATCTCCAGGATATGTTACTGTATTATGTTAGAATTTAACAAGAGAAATGTGTGATATTTTGGATAGCCAATCTGCAATTAGTCTGCACTGAGTCCAGTTAAATGGAGAGCCTCTCATGCTGCTTCCTCAGTCTGAGAGAGTGTCTGTTATTTTTGCCATGGGAGTAAAAACCAGAGTCAGTTCTCCGCAGAAAAACTGGGCTATTGTCTCTGGTTTTGCCAAGCACAAAAGGAGTCAAGTAATAAATGCATTTTCTGGGTCAAATATGTATTATTTCACTTAGCCCAGTCCTAGAAAACATTTTTTTGGTCCTCATCCTGGTGCTGTGGAGAAAGGAAGAACATTGAAATGTGTGACAGATTTAATATCTGTTATTTGCAAATACATGGCTATGTTAACTACAGTATATTAAACTAGGTGATGATGTTAAGTCTTGCTGGATTTGCTCATGTGATTTCAGGTGTCAGTCCCTCTCCTTCCCTGAAAACAAAATGTTTTCTTTCCTAGTCATGTTTTTCTTTATGTTTTCCTCTACTAAGTAAGTAATAATGTCTCAAAATGTTCTCTCTTTTCACCTTTATTTTCTTTTCCCCAGTGCTTTTGAAACTTCAGAACAAGAAGGCCTACTCTGTGGGTTTGTCATTGGCCATGATTATGAATCAGCTCACTCCCTTACCTGTGCCTTATACTAAACAACAAATACAAGAAGATAAACTTGGTCTCTGCCAATGTTGTAATGCAGTGGTGGACTTTGCTAAACCTTTTGTGAATGAAGTTGTTAAAAATGTGGAAAAGTCATCAGAATACAATGACATGGAGCTGAAAGAAGAATTAATAAAATTGTGAGCATTTTATATATTCCTGTAACTTAACAAAATTAATAGTAGGAATTTATTATATAGGTAGCAAATAAATCTTCTTTTTGTGTTTTATAATGCTGCCAACATATATCTAACTAATGTGGTATTTTGACAAAGAACCCCTAAATAGATGTTATATGTTCATGCTTTCTGTTTAGTAGAGGGAAATGGTAAAATGGAAATTAGTTGTTGCATTGTGAAGCTGAGTATTCCTCTGTTCCTCAAATTTCCAGCAGTGAGAATAATCACAGTCTGGAGGTGAAGTCTAAGTAATGCTTCTACAGGAGATGTTAGGTTTTTATTTTTTTATTCTCCTTGGAATACCTTGAATAGCAGCAGCTGATATGAATATAGGCATTATTCTTGGTCATCAATGACATTATCATAGTCTGTATTTATGACTGTACTGGTGATTTATTCCACCCCTTTCTTTTTCAGCTGTATGCAAAGCCTGAAATACCCATTATTGGCAGCTCAGCTTGAACAACTTGAGGGCATTGAAGACCATCCTTTTCGGCATTTTGCAACTGAAATTACAGTGAGTGCAGAGGAAATGAATTACAGTGTGTGCAGAACCAGTGGTGTAGTTCACAACTGCCTGTCATTTGTTCTAGTGCTCATTTTGATTTCTGTATTGGTCACTGGGGTGACTTAATGGGCTGTGTAAGGTATATCCTGTCTTTCCTGTTGGGCACAGTCTGAAACCATGTTTTTAATGTTAATGATGAATTACCTTTTCTTCTCTTTCTCAATAAACTTCTGTTTATGGCTTTAGGTAGTGAGAGCTGAAGCTAAGGTCAGTAAGTCGTGCTTAGACTGTATGACATCTTACATAACCCAAATTTTCCAAAATGTGCCATCCTGGATGTTGGGTTTGGACAACTCCAGAACAGTGAGCTGACCTGGATCTCCCCATTTCTCTGTAATATGTTCAAGAGGAGTTGCACTATGTCCTCAGCCACCTGAAGGGTGTGAGGGGGTAACCCCTGTAGTATTTCTGATTTACAAAGGTCAGGGGTTCCTTGTGTTGTGCATCATGAGAAAGAAAGGCCATACAAAGCAAATCTAACTTAAAACCAGGGCTTGTATTTAGCAGCTAAACGTTGTGTTCCATGTTGATTAATGAGAAAAAAACCAGAATACTGAGTATTCTGTGATCTGAAAAACACAGAGATTTTGTAACATTATGTTTTCATGAATCTATTGTTACTCATAGCACTGGGGATAAGAGAGCTGAACTAGGAGTTTGCAGATGGTCTTCATTCTCTCTTTTGCTAGCTTCTGTGTGCTTGACTTTGCTATCTTAGTAACATTTTTCTAACACTAGTTATTTTTCTTCCAGGATTTTTTTTGTGTGTTTCTGCATATATCATAAATCCCACATATTTATATATAACAAACGTAACATTTATATCAATTTATGTGCATGCTGTACAACAGAATGTATGTAAATACAGTTAGAGCTTTAAAACTTGGCATACAGTTGTTTTAAAGGCAACTATAGGAAATCTGGTTTTATTTTTTAGGACATTTTGTGGAACATAGGAGAATTGATACCTTTAGTGTTTGTACATCATAAAGGCAAAAGTCCACACTGGGAGAATCAGGAGTTTGCAGACATAGAGCGAAAGAATTCTGCTGATTCTTTGGCATGTCTGTCATACCTGATGTTTGTTCAGCACTTTGGTGTTGAATGCTTTCCAGTGGTTTTTAGGTAAGAACTGTTCTTTCTTGCTTATTGTAAGTCTGTACTTTGAAGATTCTTTCTGAGTGAAAGAGAACTTTATTTGTGAATAGTTATGAATGAAAACTGTATTTCAGTAGCATAATTTTATGTCAACATTTATGCATTTATATTTTATGTAACTTAGGTTATATAAAGAACATACTCCTGCAGATTAGTCTGGTGTAGTTTAATTTTAGATGAGCTGTCCTTTAAAGGAAACTACTATGATTAGTCATGTGCTGAAAATTAATGCGTATTAAATGTTCATTTACGGATCTATAGACAGTTTCCCCATAAGAGTTCTTAACAGTGATTTGACTTACAATTTTTGTCTATTTAAAAATCAATAATTTTAGAAAGAGATTTTAATTTTTTAAAAGAGTACTAATCCTGTCAAATATATTAATTATGTACAAATGTATATGGCTTATGCAGTTTAATGTAGCTGGATTCTTCTCTTCTAGTCCTTCATACCTTCTGCTGTGCAATATGACACATATTGAAGTGCTGCTGAAAAGGTAGGGTTTGCAGGTCTAGATAGTGAGTGTGATCTTTTACAGTAACTCATAAAAAAATTTGAAATATTGATTCAGTTCAGAGAAGGTTTATAAACTTGAGCATTAAAATGGCAAGTTTCACTACAAGATGTCTTTTCTTACTAAGAAGCAGAAGTTGTCTAAACTTTTATGTATTGTTTTCATCTTGTATTGTGATACCATTTTAAAAAACTTTATTCTAAAAATGTAAAATTAGTAGTTTAAACACATGAAGAATAGAGTGTATACTTACTTGCTCTTCTATAACAATTACTGTTAAAGGCAACTATTATGAAAATATTTATTTGAATGTTTTCTGACATGATATGCAAAGCGATTAAAGGTCAGGCTTTCTAAAGGAAACCAGACTTTACTAGGGGTAATTTTGTAATTATTTCACCCCCCATAAGCAGCAGTGTTACGAAATAGCTTCTAGAGCACTGCTGTGGAAGGCAAGTTTCCTATTCTGAGTGCTTACCATTTCATTTTCTTTGGTAATCAATGTCTCAGTACCTGTGGGAGATGACACTGCTTTTGAGCATGTATAAATACTGAGGGGGAAAAAGTCATTTTTGACTGTGAAGAGATGAGTCTAATGTTCAATTTCTCATCAGCAAGTTTAAAATCTTTGGGAAGAGTAACAAAGATTCTGTATCTAAAAAATGGAATGAAAATTGTTGAGGGACAAGTTCTTGTTGACCTCTGTTCTGCTGTTTCTTCTGAAATATCAACTGTCTTTTTAATTCACAACTTAAATCTGTTTTTTTTTTCTAGAACAGAAGAATCTGTATTATCTAAAGGACTTGTAAGTAGTTTTTTTAAATTAAATTTTTGATGTTAGAATGTTGTTGGTTTTTTTTTTTTTTTTTAGTTTTTAAGGAATGGCAAAACTTTTGTTTCTCCTTCTAAAACAGGTATAACTGATAGTTCAGATAATAGTTCTACAAATATTTTGAGGCTCAATTAGGTATTCTTCAGCCTAACAAATACCTGTATTTATTGAACTTCACAGTCCTGCATAAATATTTAAATTACAGCTATCGCTTATAATTGCAGCTGCTTGGAATTTGCAATACCTGAACGAGTATTTATGAGTGAAGGCTGCTTTAGCCATGAAATGTTAAGCTGATAATGTCCTGTATATGTGCATACTCTTGACATCTTTCTTTACTTCTCTGCACCTGCAGGATCTGTTTGAGAGCTGTTTATTGAGAATGGAAGATAACAGCCTTCTCCATCACTATTTAGAACTCAGAGACTTTATTAATGTGCCTCAGGTAATAAGAAGCAGTGTACAGGAGTCTTCAAAGTTTGATGAAAAATCATACCTAGCTGTCCTCTAGGTGTTTGAGAAGGACTGGACCTTTATACAGCTGTGCTGTTCAGCTGAAACCTTCAGTGTCTTGCTACACAGAATTGTCTTTTCTACCTGCTGCAGCATGAAGTTCCAGTGACAATTAAAGTACACCCAGTGTATGTGCAGGTCACTGAGGCAGGTGGGCACAGATCTTAGTTGAAAGGTGGTGCTTGCTCGTTTTTGTCTCCTCCTTGCCAGCCTACTGCTTGGCTACATTCCTACCTGGAACCAGCAGCACAAAAATAGTGTTCACAAAAATAGTGCAGATCAGCCCTGGGATTTTGAGCACTGAAGCAAGCATGAATTTCTCTGATGAGAATCTTCTATTCCCTGGACATTCCGAAATGAGGTTTTTTGTCTGGTTTGTTTTTTTAAAGTCTTGAATAGATTTTAGTCAGCATGATGTAATGTGATAATCTGTATGTAATTATAAATTGTATTTCCTTTCTCTGACTGCAGGATTTGGTGAAAATTATGACCCTTTGTCCCATGGAGCATATGGTATGTTAAGTGGCCTACAGAATCAATTGGATTCTGAATGCTGAGTTAATTTTTTTAGAATGCATCTGATAAACATCTTTGTTTTCTTTAGAGAAAGAAGAGTTTAAATATTTTGCAGTTGTTCATAGACAAGTTTGATACAGAGGGAAAATACACATTATTCAGGTAAGCATCCAAGGTAGTTTGTGTAATATCAGCCCTAGTGCCGCTTAATTGCATCAATACATTGATCTCTGACAGAATTTCCATCTGATAAGCTGCATTAATTTTACTATGTTAATGTTTTGATAAATAATGAACTTCAATTGCTTCATATAAAATTAGCTGTCTGATGTAAGCCAGTGTTTAAAGGTTACATAGTGATACTGTTCTTCTGTGGTAAAACTCCCACTTAGTGACTGGTATTTAAGTTTTGAGCTAACTCTATGGGCAGCTTTAAAGAGATAATATCTTTGTTTTGTTTGTTTGAAGGTGCTTACTGAAGACAAGCAACCATGCTGGTGTGGAAGGATACATTATTAAAAATATAAAAGATCAGATTCACTTAGCATTAATGGTGAGGCTTTTACCAATAAAAACCAAGATGTCTTCTCAAAATTCTGTCAGTATGATATTGAGAAAATGTCTACAGCTGAAACTTCTAGTGGTACATTAAAAAAATGCACTTTGAAAAGACACATAAGATTGGAAATTTTTATTAAAAACATTACTTTGGCCTTTTCTGTCTATGCATATTTAGATTATAATTTTATAGTTGTATTTTTAATTGCAGTATCTTACTGTGTTTTTCTAAGAAGTTACTACCTTTTCTGTGCTTGAAAATACATTTCCCTCCTAAAGTGAAACTGCTCAGTATATTGTTTCATCCCCACAGTTCCTCATTTTTAAAATATAATTCAAATATTAGATAATTTAGATAGAATTATTAAATTTCTTTGCTTTTATGATGACAGTCAGCATTTTATTATGAGTGCTTTGCAAATGATAAATCCATCAGGAAGGGCTGGGCTAGATCAAAGCCATTTTAATCTCATGTTTTATAATAATTATACCCGAAAGTTGGGAAAATTAATTAAAACTATATGATTAACTTTTTACTATGCAGTTTTAGAATTCTCTTACTATGTGTCTTCCATTTCTTTCCTGGCTGACAAAAAAATTTAAAATTATGAAGAGGCTGTTTTGTGTACTTCACTCACAGGTCAATATTAGAAAACATTTCTTACAGGGTTTGATTTTTTTTTTAACATTTTTGTTTTATGCAAGTTATTCTTACAGTATTTTAGACCTAAATTTTACACTCAGCTGAACTTTTTGTAATTTTTTTTTCAGAAGGAGTGTGACAACATTTGGTTTACAGGACATCACCTGATCTCCCTTCTAGATTTAGTACTTTCACTTCCAGAAGGTGCTGAGACTGATCTTCTGCAAAACTCAGACAGGTGAGTTGTAATCACAGTTACAAGCTTTTCTTCTTTCTTCATCATTAAAAAAGTCTTTACCTTACTACAGTGATGTATGCTGTCATGTAATTAATGAGGTGACAACATCAATGTATTTTAAGGTTTTGGAACCAGAAATGGAAATGGTCACTTATTTTAACCAGCTCTGCATAGAAGAATGTCACAATGCCATTACATTAATTTTTAACAATAAAAAAGGATGTCCTTCATTCCCCAGGGATATAAGACTTCAGATGTGAAATGACATAACTAATGGTTAAAGCATTATTTCCTCAGGAATGTATGGTATGCTCTCTGCAGAAACAGTTGAAGGAGTAAAAGCAATGTGGTGTGGTGTCTAATATGGTACAGGGGAATGAATAATAATTAGATGCAACCTACGGTGCAAGGCATCTTTGAGGCAGTTTCACAGATTGCTACAGGGACTCCAGTATCTCATGAGGAGGATTACAGATCCACCTGAACAGTAGATAATTGCATTAAAAAAATAAATAACTGAAATATGTCTGAAAAATCTTGTGTATATAGGGTAGGTCTTCCTGTGTGATAAGTACTATGATGATGCTTGCGCTTGTAAATCAGTGGGGAGATAATGTCCAGATGGACACATACCTGCTTAAAAAGCCCAGAAGTATGATGGCTAACTGTACTTGTTATCTGGGAAAAAACAATTAATAATCTCTGCTCAAAAGTATGGTAAAACAAAAACAAAAAAAATTATTTTAAAAAGCACACTCAAAATTAAAAATTCAGTACAGTAATAAAGAAAATAATCACACTAGTTTCAAATCAACTTTGGATCACCAGTGATACATATTATAAATTATGTGATAAGGTTCTGCCTCTTGAGAGGATTCTTTCCCTACCAATCACCAGCCCTCTGCAATCTGATGGCAGTTTCAGTTTTACTTGCAGTGTGAATTGTTGTATGGACATCACTACACACGGTGCTCTAGGTGGAGCTGTACTGCTCAAAAGATGGGTGGTTGCTTTTTCTACAGATGGAGACTCCATACTAGCATGTCTGGCTAATGAACAATTAAATTACAAACCTAGTAATATGTATCTGTATGTTTGTAATTCACAGGATTATGGCATCACTGAATCTGCTGAGATACTTAGTCATTAAGGATTGTGAAAGTGACAATCAAGTACGTACTATTTGATTTGAAAATGATTGATTAGCTGAGAGGTGGATTCACATGAACACTCTTATCCTTGATTCAAAAAACATGGGTTTTACATTTTTCTTTGCAATGGTTAGTTCCCCAGTGATGCTTTTATTAAGACATTAGGAAATATGTGATATGGTCCTGTGTTTTGATGAAATTGTTTGCATACATACTGTTCCTATAACCAAACTAATCCTTTTACTCTGCCTGTTGAACTGTGACCTGTCTCCATAACAATAGAGTATGTCACCACAAAATCACATACCCAACAAGTGTTCCCACCTGAAAAAGTTGTTATTTTTGCTTATTTATTTGCTGGTATCCCTCAAACCACCAACTGGATATCTTTATAGCAATAATTGCACAATAATATAATTTACTGTTTTCTAAAATACAGAAAAAATTCTGATCTACCCTTGGACTAATTTGAGATCTAGGAATAAGTTTTGTAACTACCTAATAATGTTACTAATCTAATTAGAATAACAGTGAAATAACTAGCACTGATTGCTGAAACTGTAATGAAAATTAAAAGCAAAAATAGCTTTCAGTGGGTGCATTTCTAATTTACTATTTATGTAACTAGTTAATATTGATAGACTGTATCTGTTTGTCATATTTAAGGGGTGATTGCTATCTAAGTACTCATAATGGTCTCCTCAGTTACATGTAAATACATAGCTTTGTAAGAAAAGTAAGAATTCCTCTTTTATTATTAATAAAAAACTACACGTAGTAGCACTCAGCAGCTCTAATTGTGCTGTCTAGTACCTTGCAAAAAGAATATCCATATAGTTTGAGGAGAAAATAGCATCACATCTTCTGAAGATTTTCCCTTAAATTTAGCCTCTGTCAGTTCTTCTTGACTTCTTCCCTGTCTCTCTTCATACAGTGCAAGTGAGGCAGAAAGAAAATGCCTCCTTCTGTGTCAGTTCAGATATTTTGATTGCTGTGTAGCAAGCATTTTCATTTATCAAGTTTAAAAATAAGTATTTCTCTAGAAAGTTTCTTTTTAAAGCCACATTCTGGTGCAAGTAATTACTGTTCTTATTTGAACTGTTAACTGTGTCATCTAGTATTAAAATTTGGTGAATTTTCCACTGTCGTTAGTGGATTCACTGTATATAAAATTGAAAATTCTTATTGTCCTTATTCTGCCCTTTGAGGATACTGCCTGAAGAAAGGAGTTGCATAAATGGCTCCTATCTACAAAGCAGCCTTTGTGTCTTTGGATTTGTTTCCTTCTACAGCAGTTTGTAGCAAACCCAAGCTTATTTTCCTCCCTGTAACCCTGAACAGCCTTGGTTTTGAGCATCTTTCCCTTGCACTCCCTGCTTCCTGAATGCCATTATTGTAAACTCCTTTCTGCCCATGTCAAACTAGGGAGAATTTTGTTGCCACTGTGGCTACTGTGCTGAAGGATGGGAGAGTAGCATATCCAGTAACATTCTTACAGTGCTTTTAAAGTGCAATATAGACAATTGGGAAGCATGATATTTATCACAACTTTCATTTGGCATTGCAATACAGTGTTAATTCAGGAATGTTAATCTAAATATTTGTTCTGTTTTACTGCTGAATTATCTGAGAGGAGCCTACAACTGCCATTTACTTGCTGTAGAGATCCTAGCCTGAGAAAGGGCCTAGAACCTCCCCTCCAACACACCCAGATTCTTTCAGCTTTGCTTACAAGAACAAGCTGAAAATGTGAATTTCCATTGCTGTAGTTACCACCCTACACACTAAGTCCTCTCTACCTCTCCACCTTTTTATTTTTTACTGCTTCATCAGCCAACCAACAAAAAATGTAGGGGAGAGGAAGAGTAGTTGAAATACCCATCACCATGCTGTTCATGCTTCAATGCATGAGTCTGAATTATTTTTTTCTCTTTTCCTCTCAGCACAGAAGTATACGTTATAAACACTAGTCAAAAAACTTTTGCTCAAAAGCTTAGTATTGCAATGCTTCATTGAAACTGTTTTGTAACCTTCTCTGTTCTGTTTGACTAGACTGGTGTATGGACCACACTTGGCAAGATAGAGCAGAACTTCTTAAAACCACTGCGTGTAGGACTCAATATGTCAAAAGCACATTATGAAGCAGAAATTAAAAATAAGAAAGAAAACAGAAAAGGTCAGTTTTTGTTGATTTTTTGTTCTTAGCGTTGTTCATGTCTAGAAACTTTGGCAATCCTTTGGAAATGAGGAACTGGTGAATGCTGCATAGATAAAGTTTTATTTAACTGTTGCCACTATTCCAAATTTCAAATAATAATTCAGTAGTTGCTGTATTAAAAATGTTCATAATTGCTTAGAAAAATCTGAACTTACCTGTCATCACATTTGTAAATCTTGTCGAAACCTGACAGAACTGTGATATGAAGACCTTCAGAACTTGTTCTGCATTTATACTTTTGATTTTAATGTTAAAAAGGAGAAACTAAGTTTCTCTGAATACATAACCCTTAGGTTTCAAACCAGGTGTGGGAGGGTTAACAAGAGAAAAAATAAGTCACAGTGCTCTCTAAAGCCTGAAGCATTACATTCATATTTTAAAATACATTATTTTTTTTAATCTGACACACAGAATCAGATTCTGCTCTGGGTTAAGCAGACACATTGCATGGGGCACAAGAGCTCTAGCTGCTTTAGGCAGTCTCTCTGGATGTCAGATCCTCTGTTCCTTGTGGTCTCCAGTATAATTAAGATAGCCCAAGGAATTTGTGTCTGCTACTAAAAATGTCAATGCAGCTTTTTGCCCCTAGTCTTATCCTCTTCCATTGCAAACTATGTACTTATGAGGCAAAGAAGGGGACTTTTTTCTCAAGACAACCTGTGGATGTCTCTCTAAAGGGAATCCTTCAAAATTAATCAGGAAGCTTTTTCTTAAGTGCCTCTTACAATTTTCTAGCCTTTGACAAAGTATAAAGAAATTTGAGTTTGGGAGAGAATATCTAAATTGTAACAGTAAATGAGTTTAACTTTCATCCCTTGTGTTTAATCTTGTAAGCGTTACATTGAATTTCAAATATGTGCTCTGAATGTAAGAGGTTTTCCCCTTATTTTTTCAGTCCTGTCCTTGTAGTTTAGCCTGCTGCAAGTAATCTGTCTGAAACAGAGAAGCCTGCAGCCTTTTCTTAATAAAATAAGTATTTAACGTCTAGATTCGTTAAGTCAAGCTAAAGAACCTCCTACTATCTCCCTGGATGTGGAAATACTAAAAATGTATCAAAACTGGGCAAGATAACATTTTATTTTTTCCTTTTGAGGAGCATGTGAGCTCTATAAAATGAGTTTCAGTTGCAGATCTTGCCTGTTTAGTAATGTAGGCATGTGTGTTATACAAAGTATAAAGATATCATCCAACTCCAACTGTCTTCCTCTTAAGGTTCAGCACCCTCTGTCATGTGTTTTGTCAACCCCTAGATTTCAGTTCTTAACAATTACTGTCATGAAATGTTGATATTTTAAATATTCGCTTAATCCTAAGGGTCATGTTGGTTTCTTCATGTTTTCTTCTACAGAGGCACACAGTTCTAACACAGTTTGCTCTGTAACTGTTAGTGGGGAAAAGATGCCTGCCATGACTACTGGAATGCAGCTTCAAGTGAGTTTGCACTTCCCTTCAGTCACTCAGAAGTACTGACTTTTTCTTCAATGTGGAGACAAAAGTAAATATAAAATGGGTAAAAAAAAAACCTAATAAAAATAACACTCATCTTTCTTGTCATTTCAGGTTTTACACTCAGCTCTCTTCACATTTGACTTAATAGAAAGTGTTCTAGCTCGAGTAGAAGAACTCATTGAAGTGAAAACTAAAGCTGTAATGGATGAGAATAGTTAAGGCAGCTGAAGTGTTTGAATTAACATACTTCTGACAAGATCATTTTGACTATGAGACTTCAGTTGCAAGCAAGGCTACAGCCCTGTAAAGAAGAGCAGTTTAGAGTGGCCTCCAGAAGAACTGCAAATGCCGCTGCTCATAAGTCTCATTGCTGTTCTCTTTTATTTTCTTTTGCTCTTGTTACATGGGATTTGCAGATATGGTCTGTTTACTTCTCTTCAGAATGTGATGCTTTTTCTTAAGTTTAGAAACTAAAAAAAAAACCCAGGTGTGTTCTTCTCTGTGGCAAGGAGGTATGGTTAGGCATTTTTTTTTAAATTTTCAGAATATGTTGGGTAATAGTTGCTGACTGGTGTTGCGAATTACAAAGATTTTTATCAAGTGATTGAAGAACCATTAATTAAAAAGCCCTGTTTAAGCAAAAGATATTTTTATTAGCACATTTTAATGTTGACAAACAAGCTTCTCTATTTGCAGACGGGACTGTAAGGTACAGATAGCTAACACTATAGAATATACTATCTCTAGATAGTAAAAACATTGTGGCAAAGGAAACCAGATTTAAAGAAAAATACATCAACCTTGAACCAAATAACATGTTAGAACTTAGTAACATAACAGATAACACTTAGGTTTAAAAAACAGTGTAAGGTTGCATGTATACAGCTGCTGTTTTTAGGGATACCTGTATTTTTGAATTGTTTTGATCATCCTTATCTTTAATCATACAGCTTTCCTTAAAACATAGTAAATTTTGGGGGGAATTTTATTAATAAACAGATTAGCCCCTAAGGTCAGAACCAAGTTAAAAATAAGGATGACATTCCTGTTGTGCAGCTAAACCATTTTTTTCCCCTCTCTAAAAAGTACATTTGGTATCAAGTATGCTATTTTTCATTGTATAGCTATTTAATATGAATTTTCATGCCAAATGCATATGTTGTATGTAGTCTTTTGAAATGTAACTATATTTTTAAGAACATTCTATATTTTGTTTAAAATGCAGGCAATCTATTTATGAATAAAAACCAAATATTCAGTTAATTATGGTGCGATTGGTACTCCTGAAGCATCTTCCAAACTGGACTTTTTTCTATTATCTGGGCTTTTGTCATTTCTATTTTGCAGCGAGTATCGTCTACTTGTGGCTTGCAAGTTACCTTAGAGAAAAGAAAAATAATATGAATAGAACACAGTGACTTTTAGGTAATAAAATATTCAACATTTTATTTTTCCAGTAGTAGAAATGCAAAATTATTTAGCAGTGAAATCTGAATTGTGTGTTTTCAAGTAGGTGTTCAGGAATGCTGTACTCAGAGGTGATAATATTTCAACAGGAGTGAACAGTAAGTGAAGACATCCTAACTTAACAATGGCAATAGGACCCAAACAAGCTCTTAGATATCTAATTTCTTTTCTTATATGCTATTAAGAGCTATAAAGTTACCTTTAACAGTAGTTTAAAGACTCAACCTAATGCATCAGAGCACCAATCCTACCTTAGTGTATTAATGGATTGTGGTCAGTATAACCTACAAAGTTCCATTAAGGAAAACCAAGTATTTTATAGTTCTTGGCTTTTCCTGAGTAATACACTAATATTTTTAAGTGTATGCAACTGGACTTACCTTAGCCATAGTTAACATTAATTTAACAGTTTCAGCAGGATTATGAACTGGTATTATACGTAAATTGCTGCCCAGGAATCTGCACATCAAAATAAATAAGGTTACTTTTGGAATATGTATTTAATTTGTTATGCCATAAAACTGAAACAGCATTCCCACATGAAGCAAACAGCTTTTTACTGTGCAGTTTTACTTACAGGGAAGGCTGCTTTTATTCTGAAAGGCAAGTGCAGCATTCATGCTGTTTGTAAAGCCATCTGTCCCATTTCTGTACTACTTATTTAGGTGGGATTTGGAAAGGCTCATTTCTTTATCTAGGTCTCTTCAACAATCAATCAGCACTTCTTAAGCATGTGTACATTTAGAGAGATCTAAACCCTCTTCTGTGATATTGCTGAAGACTCTCCTCAGTGGCAGTAAAAAATATTTGGGTTGTTTTTATGGATGTGGAAGAACACAGCAAAGTATCTAAAAACTCTGCTAAAAATACTTCAGAAGTTGAACTAAATCTTTGTAGTGTACTATAAATAAAACAACCTCTATTCCAGATACAATTAATATAATGGGATAATTCCACTACTTTCATGTAAAGACTTGGTTACTCAATACTTTAACCTAAAATGAATTATTTCCATAAATAGTGTTATTAATATGCATTCATACTTGAGAAGGGGATCTGAAGATTTAAAATTAGGTGTATTCAGTGAGATTATGGAGGAGAGACATCAAAGCTTAGGCAAGCACAGAGCCTCTCCCTAAGAATTGCACCTTAAGTGTGTCGTAAACATTACCTTTGCTGCTGTTTTCTGTTGTAGAGCTAAAACAGGAGAGGGACTTCACAACAAAGAATGAGGAATTTTATATAAACAAAATGAATTTAAATAATGCAGATGAAGTGCCCAGCTGCTCAGTTGCACAGTCCCCTGTGACCTCCCCTTGTGCCCGCCACCTGTTCTTCCCGGCAATCTGTCTGATGACTTGGAGTCATTCACATTAAGACCTCCTGCTGGTAAGGTATCTCATCTGAACTTGTCTGCCCTTGCTTCTAATTAGCAAAAATAAATGTTACAGGCACTGTCCTTCTCTAAGCATAGGCACTCAGTTCCCTGGTGAGTTTTGCTAAAATGTGATGTAGGAACTAGGGTTGGATTTACATTCTGAGATTAGGGAAATAAATTGATGCAATTTTGCTCATACTAGAATGGGCTAAACAAAGCATGAATGAACAAAGTGCAACAAAGAAACATTTACATATACTTACCTAGATCCATGAAAATCTATTTCTATAAATATTTTTGCTTCCAATAACAGCAGGTCTAAATTTGGTGTTGTATGGACAGAATACTGATCATTTGAACATGTCTTGCCTTTCCTCCGAGGCATTTAAACTTACCACACAGGTGCTAAGGTTTTTTGTGGAATGCTCAGTTAAGCTGTGATAATAAACATTACTTTTCTCCCACTTCCCCCTTGCTATACACAACTCTACATAAAGTGTTCATGTTGTTAACAAGAATCCTGTCGTTTTCTTGTTAATAATAATAATAAATAATACTTCCCCAACTGCAGCAAAACCTTAGATAAGCAGAAAGAAGCAGTAATAGAAGACAACCTGACTATACTAAGGGGCTTTGTTTTTTAACAAATCCAACAGGTGGCTTATAGTTTCAAAGAACATGTCCCAAGTTTCAACCCCACCAGGAGAAGCTCAGTCAGCGATTTACAAACAGTAGCAGAACTTCAAGCTGCCAGGTAATAAAAAAAGCACGTGCATTTAAAGATAGATAGATAGATAGATGGATGGATGTAATTGTCCTTTGTCATCATCAATTTGGTATTGCTTTCAATGAAAAAAAAAATTTAATAAAATTACTGACTTGCCAAATGGAATACAGTTCCAAAACATCACATTTTAGTCATCAGCATGTGCACAAAACCCATTGTTCATAACCACAAAGTAGATTGAGAATTAGCATTGCCATCACCTGAATAATATGGTCTTGCTGAAAGGTAAATGAACTTTTAAAACCTCTCATGAAAATTTACAACATTTTCACCAACAGGTAATAGATTTCTTACATTTCATCTCAGACACTCTTTATTCATCAGCATTTGGCAGTATGCCCAGGATTTAATGGAACTGGTGCTAGTTACTTAAGAAGGTAATGATCAAAGACTTCATTAGAATAGTCACTTCTTTGAGGCCAAGAGTGACAATCAACTGCAGTTAGGGCTACTGTCCCTATAAGAAAATAGTTCTGATTACAAGCATGGAGCATAATCTCATCACTGTTGTCAGCTGGTATGTACTAAAATATGCAAGTTTTCAGACTTCATTAGAAATCAGAGATAAAAGTTTTAAAGAAATCAGTTTTAATATGGTTTAATACTTTTGGTGTAAAATAACATTGATTATTTAATTGTTCTAGCACAGTGTAACACATGCTGCTCCAAGTAAACATTTTAAAAACTGGTAAAAAATCTGCACTTTACAATATAGACTTTTCTCATGACATAAACTTGCCTGCTCTGTTTTGAAAATGACCATAAAATATGGTTATAGAGCTAAGAAAATTGTCTAATTTTCCAATTAGAAAAAAAAATTAAAATAGTTATACTACTAGCCCTAAAATGATTGAAAGAAATCTTATTTGCTATGTTTTGAGGAACATTCTCTTTTGTTACCTGTGATATGTCAGATTGATTCACTTGGTATTCTTTTTATTTGCTATTAATAAACAAATGCTTTAAATTATTTTTTACGGTCCATTAGTAAAATAAAATTTGTGTATTCTTGAAATAATTTACAAAGGGTAAGGTTGGAAAAAACCATAGTGTGTCAATTCCAACCTCCCTGCTCAAGCAGGGTCATCCCAGAGCACACTGCACAGGATTGCATCCAGATGGTTCTGGAATATCTCCAGTGAAAGAGACTCCACAACTGCTGTAGGCAATCTGTTGCTGTGCTCAGTCACCCTCACAGTGAAAAAGTTCTTCCGGGTGTTCAGGTGAAATTTCCTGTGCATCACTTTCTGTCCATTGCCTCTTGTCCTATTTATTCCTAAAATAATATTTCCAAATCCAAGACTGCTATTTCATTTCTTCTTGGCAATATAAAGTTCAGTTTGATGTCGAAATCATACCTTCTCTGAATCTTGAACATGGCACTCCATTCTTCTGGTCCATGAAGAGCAGCTGACAAAACCAAAAAGCTGTTCCGATGGATGTTTATGAACTTCTGAATTCTTTTGGAAAACTCTTCTTCCGCTGTCCTGAGCAAGTCTTGAGTGTCTGACAGAATAAATGCAATGCCTATTGAGGAAACTGCTGTAAGTGTACAGGTCATGGCAGTACCGGGATTAAGTTCTCACCACAAACTGGAAAGCACAATTCTTAAAGCAACCATTAGTTTGAAACACAGTGGAACAGAACATGAATGAATTTCCACATCTCTGACAGGGAGATTTGGTCAATGATTACCAGTAGTTTTAAGATAAAACTACAAATATTTTGGGTTATTTTTCTACCATAACATCAAAAAATCACCAGCTATTCCATCTACTCAAAGTAGACACATCTGAATGCCATTGAGAGCACATGCTTCAGGAACAAGCAACTGCTTGCTTAATGGAATGAATTTGGGGCAAATGCAAAGGCAGACTGAAAAGCTCAGGAAGTCCTGTTTCTAAATGAAAGAAACAGTTGTAAAATCTTAAAAGTTAGCTAAACTGTCTACCATGAAAAATGAACTTACATCTCTTGTTCTGAAAGGGAAAGTTAAGGCTGAAGTTTAGGAGGGTTAACACATGAGTATGCTAGTCCTTAGAGTTCAGGAAAATGGAAGTATCTTATCTACACATCTAGAACATCTTCTGTTCTAAAAAAGGAAAAATTGCTATTTCATGTTTACAGTTTCAGTGATTTCCTAATCAAATCCACTCAAGTAATCCTTTTCTTGCCTCTTCTGCCACTCCTAGCTGTGCAAATTCAACTTGGAGGTTGAAAGCCAATGGCTCTTACATTTACAGCCATGTATACTAAAGATATTGATGGCAGCTTACATGCTTGTGGCATTTAGCATGTTTGCTCAGTTATAACACAAATTTACTGAACAGTTCAGCTGATAATAACCAAATCTCATGTAGCTGTTCTATAACGTGTCCAAAAAAAAAATTACAATGAAAGTGGTTAATCTCCAACATTATCTGTTTCACCCTCTGATTTACATACAATCATAGGCCAACTCCTTCCACTACTGCACAACATCCCAACAAGGTAGATTTTATTCAGTTTAGTGTAGCCCACAGCTAAATGATTGCCCTGACTCTATACTTCTTTGGATTTTATGATTTAAAAGCATGAACTTTAAAGTAGAGTACCAGAAAGAGGAAAAATCACAGATCCAGTTTCCACTGATTCTGAAAATCGAACTCGGTGTTGTTGCCTCTGCAGAACTGTAGAAATTTCATGATCCTAAATAAATTTTAAAAGGTTATTTTGAAAAGTCTTCAGCCAATAACTTAGAAATATTCTTAAAGCATCAGCTGAACCACTATAGATAGACCTTTGGCACTGTTATTCAAAAAGTATTTCTTATTCCACTACAAATTTTAAAAAGTACTAAAATGGTAAACATGATCAGTTTTGAAGTATTTGATTGGAAGTTACAAACGCTGAATAATAATTCTATATGTGTATGTTCAGTTTGTCTTAGGAAACTCTTGCATTATTCATAAAGTTTTGTTTTTTACAGTCTGTTTTGGTAAGATATGCTAAGAGAGGGTTTGCAGAAGAGAGGATCATACAGTAGCGTGTTTCTGTGACTCTGGTTAATTAGGCTGCATTATTTTCACAGATGTCAGCATCTCAGCTGGAAAATCATTCAGAAATTTTGTATGGGACATGATTTGCTTTAAAGCTTTTTGACAGAAAGCAATCCACACAGGAAAAGTAGAACATTGCACTATGCAGCATAATCATCTACAGAATGGAATGTGTTTGGATGTATTTTTCAGCCTGCAAAAAGCATTTCTGCAGTGTGTTCCACAGAAGCTGCACGAACACACATATACTAAAGGTTAAATCACTGAGACTTTTTAGCTAATAACATGTTCTTTAACCTACTCATTCAAAACACAGCCAGCCTGCTTACATAGGGAAGTGCCATGATTTAGTGGAAGAGTACAACAGAAAATCTGGATTGCAAGTGAACCTTGAAGGAGACATTAACCAGAAATGTCACGCTTTCAATTGTCTGGAAAGGGTACACTCACTGGCAACTGCTTGTAAGGTTTAGCTACATTTTGCAAAAAAAAAAATCTCAGCTTCAAAGCCACTGCTGAATTATTTAATGTACAAATATAAATAACGTCTATATGAAAATGATAGCTCATAACCAAAAGTGATACAGAAAAGCTGTAGGTTCAGTTTGTGGTAACTGGGAGTGGGACTGGCCGAGCCTCATCCCTAATAGTACAGCTGTGAGCAGGAGGTGAGCAGCATTGACAGCAAAGAACCACGGAGTGCCCAGGTGCACTGACCAACCACCAAAGGGAGCAGAGGGCACACAGATGCAATGCAGCAACAGGAGGGCTATAAAAGGTTGGGACAAAGAACAAGAAGGGCAGAGGCTTCCAGTCTTCTAAGTAATGTAATGTTACTCTGTATGGGCTGATACCTGAAGCCTTCTGCTGTGGTGTTACTCTGCTTGAGTGAATGATTAAAGCTTTCTGAAATGGTGTGGTGATACTCTGGGTATTGTGGCTGTAACAAAAAGCCATTTTGGATTATATTCAGTTCCTTCCATTGCTTTGCTTAGGAGGAGGCCTTACTAAGAGGAGTAGTTTTGAGTTGAGCTGGGGGTAGGAGTGAGCTATGCTGGTATAGCTGATGAAATCACCGCCATCCATTACCTCCCACTATATTATGGCACAAACATGCAGAGTTTACAGCCTCTAAACTGCAAAATGAGCAGGCAAGTAAGTATAGGCTTTAAAGTGAGGTGATCCAGGAATTACTTCAATATGGTTCACCCATTTACACAGTGGAGATGGGGTGATAACCTTGTCAGCCAAGCTAGCATAAGACATCCTTGCTTGTGAATCAAAACTCTCTTGCCTCTAAATTCTCACCAGCTGGCATGAAATTGGCCTCAGCTGAAGAAGCTAATTACCAGCTCCTTGAGATACCCTTTTGCTTTACTTGGGAACAGAGTCAAGGCTTCTGATGTTAACAGATAAAAAATATATATTAATATCTGTAAGACTCTGTATTTTAAACTGAATTATGTACTTACAGGGTAATTGTCTACCCCCATTTGATACTGCATAGGAAAATTTAAAATATTTAGGGAGAAATTCAGAAAAAATTCAGCAACATTTCTGATGGAATTATTTATAGAGCAAACTGAAAGAGGCATCAGTGCAGTGCAAAAACGATGAGTCAGGAGAATATCCTAAAGCAGTGTAACTCAGAATAGCAGGTGGCAAGAATACTAAACAGATATGAGCAGCTAGGAGAAAATACAGTTGCACACAAAAATAACCAGTATTCTAATAGAAGCAGCTTCAGACTAATATCTGGTTTATCCTGAAAAAACTGTATCATTGCCATTGAATAAAATATTTCCATATACATAATATAGGAAATTCTTTCAGCCTTTCCAAGTGAGTCAGACGCTGGTCTTCACAAGGGCTATCCTACCTGCAGAGCAGTGCTCATAATGACCGTCGTTATCCACCTTGTCTGCTCCCACCTTGTCTGCTCCTGCCCGCAACTTTCTGTCATTTTTTTTCAGTGGTTTAACAGCTCTGCAATGAGGTGTCTCTTCTGAAAAGTTTGGGAAAAGAGAGACGACAAATATTTCCCGCCAGTTAACGAGGTGAGATGTTTGAAGCGCAGGGACACATTAAAGAGCTCATTAAAAACCAGCGGAGCGCCGGCAGCAGCGAGAGGAGGCCGGGAGGTTCCCCTCAGCCTTTGTGCCAGCTGGTCCCGATGCCAGCCGGGCCCTTCCCCGCACGAACCTGCCCCGGAGCCCCGCGGTGTCTGCGGAGGGGGCAAAACAAAGCGGGGACCGGGTGGTGGGGAGACAGCGGAGCCCGCCCTCAGCCTGACCCTCAGACGTCGGCCTCAGCCCTCACACCTCAGGCCTCAGGAGGAGCCCCCTGACCTCAGCCCCACCCTCAGGAGGAGCCCCGAGGCTGGAGGGAATGCTCGTAATGGGCGGTCAGGAACAGGCCAAGTTATTTTCTATGGAAGTTATATAAACATAGAAGTTTCACAGGATAAAAATGCAAAAGCGAGCGGCTGTTGTAGTGCACTAAATCAAGCATGATTTCTTACAAGAGACAGCACCACTTTCAGTGAAAAAGAAATACTGAGTGTGTTGAGGTTCTTTTTTAATCATGTAGGAGGAAATAACACTTCCACATGGTTAAGAAGAGCTGGGATGCTGAACCACTAAAAGCACTGGTACCCAGCTCTGCTCTTTAGCCAGGTGCGAGTCTAGCTTCTCATACTATCTTCTGAAACTGATATTTTTCCCAAAAATCAGATATTTTAGTAAAGCTTTTTCTTTTTACTCACTTCTTAGGGCATTTTAAAATAGAAGAAACTAACCTCACTTATGTATTTTTAAAATTGTAATTACAGAGAAATACAAATGCTGGATTTAGGCTTCTGATAATAGCTACCTTTTTCCCCTGATAGCCACTTACTGTGCATGAAGTTGGACACCCCCAAACTCAGTACATCACTTGAGAAGCATCAAAGTACAATGATGGGTAAGTGTGGGACAATGAGAAAAACCCAGATCTTAACAGAAAACACTTCCTATCAGTATTTTGCATTCAGTTGTTATACAGTTCCTCAAGTAAATTGTGTGTTAATTTCAGTTGGCAAATATTTATACCAGAAAGTATTTCTGCTTGTCACTTACATTTGACAGTGGCTGGTTTTTGAAATACAAATAGGGCTCCTGAGACAGAAAGTTCTGAACAGAATGGACCCTGGACCCTGCACTGTCTCCTGTGTGAAAGCTACCCTGGCCTAATGCTTGACTGGTACAAGTCTGGTGCAGTGGGACATGCTGAGCCCCTGGGACTCTGCCCAAGGGACAATTCTGGTAGAAGTTTGTTCTGCAAGACCATTTGAGTATTTCACGACTTGGCTTTCTCTTTTTTTTGAGCCTGAATGTCAGAACACTAATTAGGTAGAGCTCCGACTCAAAGAAAATAGATTTTTCTACATTGTATGTTC
This sequence comes from Serinus canaria, assembly GCF_022539315.1. Classification (NCBI taxonomy): domain Eukaryota; kingdom Metazoa; phylum Chordata; class Aves; order Passeriformes; family Fringillidae; genus Serinus; species Serinus canaria. Next base: position 16,379,825 of record NC_066322.1, on the reverse strand, counting down.
TTCAGAGCATTCTTCTCCACAGTAGTTTCCTTTCCCAAAAAGGACTTCTGAGGAAAGCTGTTTGATGAGCTGAAGTTATTTTCTGACTTACTGTTACCTCTGCTGTGACCATTTCTGCCATTTGGCTAGTCTTAGCTTTAAATCTCAGAACCATGTGGTTAGAACTCCCCTATGATAAAGATAATGGCATAAGCATTTGAATGAATAAGTAATTTATGACAAGACAAAAATCTATAATCCAATTAGTGTTTCTCTGTGTTCTCCTGGCCCCTATCCTATATGTTCTACATCAGCTCCATTGTTTGATTTTGTGGGACTGTTACATAGGTATCTTCTTCTCTGTATTTTTATATGAAAACTGATTGTCGATCTTCACAGCCATACCAACTATCCTGTTCTCTGGTGACATGACACAATCAAAGAAAAGTCAATATTTTCCTTTAAAGGAGAAAAAGGAGTGAAGGTTCAATAAAGATGGAAAAAGGAAAGTAATTTTTTTTTTGCCATTTACAGAGCACAAATAAAATTCATGTCAGCCTTCCACAAGTTGAATGAAGTACAGTGACTCAGCTTTTAACTTACACATAGGATTTATTATTTTCTGTCATACAGAAATCAACTAAGAACCTTGAGTATGTAGCATGGGGAAGAAGGGTTGTGGGACTAGGCAACCATACAGATATTCTTGAAACAGAACACTATGTTAACAAGAATTCATTTCAAAATAGGATTACTTAGGCCCCAGCTCATTATCTAAGTGTAGAAAGCAAGCAGGTGGGAAACATGCAAGCATTTGGTTTGAGAGCTTAACACCCTCCACAGGATTGAATGGTCAAAATATTCCAGGACCATAAAGCCATGGACTACAGGTAGTGACTCAAACCTTTCTTCATATGCATTCCATTATACATATATTGGATTAATCTTGGTTACTAGATAATCCAGATACATGGTAATCTTGGTTACATGATAATCCAAAAAATAGAGATTGAAGGTTTTTTTTTTTTTCTCTACAGATACAGGAGGAGATTTTGTTAGAGGCAGGAAGTTTGACTTAGAGGTGGGTTTCTTGTTTGTGGATATTACCTCATTTTATGAAAGTCACAAAAAGCTTTTACACTACCTACACTGAATCTGGCATGTACACAGAGTTTGTCCTATCTGTATTGATCTTAAGCATACTGATACAACTACTGGCAGGATGTCATGCCACACTCAAAAAAGGGTTATTAAAAACAAAGTGAAGAATGAAAATTATTTCATTAAGCACAACTGTAGGAAAATTGCAATAATCCCTATGTTAAGGATTGCATAGGTGAGGATATGCAACTCTCACCAACTTACTTCAAAACTGTTTTATACATTTAAGGTACATGGGCCAAAATTTTTACTCCAGTAACTAGTCTCTCTGTCTAGACACATAACTAACATGATCTTCATAGACCTGCATCTGATACCACTCACACTAACTTAGGTGGGAGCTGAGAAGGAGTAGTCACTGTCTTCAAGTGCATAAATACAAAGTATGATGGACTACCTAGGTAATTGGGCTGAGTCCCAAATTTGTGCATGTGAACTTCTCTTCAGGTTCCCCAGAATACACGCTCTAGTCCAGTTAACAGTCATGATCTCTAAGTGTACAAACCCTATTTTGACCATCAGTGTCCTTGTTAAATGTATCTAGTTACTGAGTTATAGGCAGCACCTCCAGATATTAAGGTTTGAGTTATTGAAGACATGTATTCATATTCAGCACAATAGAGAAAAAACTTATGTTGTATGTAATGCAAAAAGTTAGGTTCTTAGGACTTTGATTTCTCTAACTGGACAGTCTTCTGAGCAATCATTTAAGGAGAACAGGGAAGGAATTTAATGGAATTCCATTATTAATTATTTCACACTTTAACTGCATCTAGATGGTTCATCAGGATTAGAACCTCATTAAGTTGAGTACTGTATAAAAACACAAGTGTGCACAGTGCCTGCCCCCAGTGTCAGCTCCATTACCCTCTCTGAAAAGGGAATGCTAAGCTGAAAGCCAATCTGCAGATGTGGCTGTGGATTCACTTCTGTGTTTGCAGAACTGTGGCTTAATGGAGTGCACAGTGCAAATTGCAAAGAGAAGTATGAAAGGAAGGTCAAGTGCAAGAAATAGGTGTGCATGCCCACTCTGCATAGCTTCTTCTGGTTTTAGTTATCAATTGTAAAAAAACAAAGTTCTAAAAAAAATTACCAAACTCAGTATTTTTCCCCAGCTGATATCCAGTTCTTAGATAAATCCCTTTTATCTGTTACAGATTTAGCTTCTTTAAACACACAGTAGTTGTCAATGGGAAGAAGCTAGGTTTTAAATTAGCTAAAGAAGACATTTGAACTGTCATTTTTCCAAAGTTGAACATTAAAGCTTATTAAAAAAAAAAAATCACATATAGCTTTTGTTAAAGAGAGAAAGATGAAAATCAGAATGGGTTTTCTGCAAAAGATGAAAGCTTCTAATTATATTTGATTTCTGATCTAAAAGCCCATTTCCAGAGAATCATCTGTTGTAATAAAGCTGCAATACTTCTCATTTTATCTTTTGTCTTCAGTTCCTATGTAGTCCTGGCAAGAATGTCATCCATCAATGTAAAAATGTTAAATCACCCCAGTAATGAAATATTAACAGAATGCATACAATTATGACTCCTAAATTGAAGTATTTCTAGCTGTAATTTGTCATACCTACAATTCTACAATGTTATTAGTAGAATAGAACTAGAAAACTACGAAATATGTATATTGGAAAAATAGCATTTCTAGTACATGCATTATTATAAACAAGCCCTGAACCTCATTCAGCTGACGTCAGCAGGAGGTTTTTTTTTGACATCAGTAAAAGCAAAATAATGAATTCCTAAATATCTTGGTTCTCAGCAGCAGATGAACAACATAAGAGCAGTTCTTAATTCCTTCATGCAAAGGTTTAGGTTTTCTGGAGCAAAGTAGAATTAGCATGCTACTTATTATTTTCCAGATGGTAATAATATATATTGACATATATATAAAATAGTCTACTACAGTATGAACCTAGAACAGGTATCTGATTTTTTTTTTTTTAATCATATTCCGTGAAACAAACTCATAGACAATGCTAGGAGATCACATCTTAGGGACAGTCTTTGGGAGAAACACAGGAAGTTCTCTAGCCCTAGTTCTTCCAAAATAGTAATAAAATTTGCCAGCTCAAAAATTGAATATAATTTTGAAATAAATAAAACCTTAAAAAGTATGTTAGAAGATTATTAAACATATACAGTTCAGTCACATATCATCCAGAACTTAAAAATATTGCAAGCTAGCCATATTTCTTGTACTCAATTATTAATATTTTCCAATGACACACAGAGTAGTTTTATTGTAGTGAGAATAGTTTAATCTCAAATACCTGTTTCCCATGAGCATTGTGTTTCTGCCTGCTGACTTTATTATCATTTTATATGCTATGGACGTTGATGAGGGCCTAAGTACCCCATCTAACTTTGAAGTTACCCCTGCTTTTAGTAGGAGGTTGGACTACAGACCTTTGGAAGTCAGTTCAAGCCTACATTTTCTTGTATTGCTATGATTTTTCTGTAATTCTTTGATTCTGGAGGAAGCTTTTCTAAGGGCAAAATGTAAGAATTTATGAAGTGTCCTTTCCATAACCCCTATACCACAAAAGCAGATGTCTGGGTTTTTTATGCACTTATCTGATCACTTGTAGCAGTCCAGACTGCCTGCTGATCTCATTTCATGCTTACTTATCTCTTCTGATCTTCACTATGTCTCAGCCTCTGCATTTCTTTTGCTACACTACATAAACATGGAATAATCTCATGCATTGAAAAAGCAAACCAAAATATATTGTTAACTGATCTGCCTTTCTTAACTGTTGTTTCTCTCTTAGTGGTTAGGCTTGGTTTCCTTCCTGCAGTTCTGTCAGGCTCTACCAAACTGCTGTCTGTTGCCTTTGACTCTCTGGGCCAATCTCTCTTTGTGACCATAGCTCCTAGGAATACTTTCCTAATCAACCTCAAAACTGGTATTTTATACTCATCTGCCTTGGGAGCTATGTTCAGTGAAGCCAGTGGTGCAGTTTTCCTTAAATCCTCTCATCCTCATTTGACTCCTGCCTCCATCTTTTCATTTCCTTTGCTTCCCTAATTTATTTTAATAGATTATTTGGAAGAACTTCCCCCTCCTGCCTTTCCTGTATGGTTCCAAGTGTCTGGCCTTCCCTTTTCTGTCTGCAGTATGTCTGTTGGTGGCTTACTCCACAAATATAATATTAGCTATTATCTATGTGTAAAAACCCTTCAGAGCTGCTTCTCCAGTCCAGATTAGACTCTGACTTTCCAAGTGAAAAAAAAGTAATTATGCCTACAGATACCACTTTTGGAGGTCTAGTCTTTTTTTAAACTTAATACCTGTAAAACATCTTTTCTTATTTTTCACTTTCATAACATGTAATTCAAGGTAGCCCAAATCAGGGTCATTATCTGAGACTGATTGCCAAGTCCTCTCCTTTAAATTTCATGGATAGTTTACTAAAGGTGTCATTACTCTCTGTAGGATACAGACATCTTTGCCCATTCACAGTACAATCTCAGGTAAGCTGTCATTTGCACCTGTTAACTGCAGCCTGGTTTTCTCAGGCTTTGACAAAGCAATTTCACTGCTCTTATTCCAAATACTACTGCAAAGGTAGTATTCTGACTGTGCCATCTTTTTAGTTTCCTCACTGACATCCCTTCAGTGTTTCCTCAGATGTATCTATCAACTTTGTCTTTGCTTTAGAGGTCTTTCAGGATCTCATAATCACTATTCACTTGGAGCCCATTTCTCTATCAAGTTTTCAAACAAACCTTTATCCATTCTCTCCTGTTTTGGAGAATAGGCAAATACAGTGATAAACTCACTGCCAGGAGGTATGAGAAGGACTCCAAAGAACTCAGGTGACTGATACTATTAAACAAATAGCTACCTACACCTGGCTTAAAGCTTGACCATTCCCCTGAATGAGGTCAGGGTCAAACAGTTTAGGCAGCACATAAGGCTGGTCAGGAATATACTCCAGCTCCCTCGTTATCCAGCCTTCAAATCTCACCCTAAAGTTTCCCCTTCACCTAATGCATACAGGAGAAAAAATGACTGTTTAAACTGATGGTGTGCTGAAACCATTGCTAATCAGCTAGACAAATATTGACACTCTCATTTTACTTTTCCATTCATGTGCATTTTTTTTGTCTTTTGTCTTGGATTCTGACCACTCTGTGGGCAGTCTTTGTTTTTGCTCTTTGTTTGTACAATGTCTAGCCAGTGGGATGCTGGTCTGATTAAGCCTCACAGGCGCTCTAGTTACGCGAATTAAAAACAATACCACTTTCTATTCCTGCTACTCCTACAGACACTATCTGGCTGTGGGAAGCTGAATTCTATGGCTGCCTCTGTACCAAGTGAACAATACCATATCCCAATCAGTGGGCTGCTGCAAAACTGTTAAAGGAATTGCAACAACAGCACTGAGGATTTGAGGAGAGAAGCTAATTTAAGTAAATGAGCAAATAAAAGAAGTAAATGCAAAGACAAAAACCACAATTAAAAAATCCTAGATGTGTTTGTATTTCATACAACACACTTGAAATTTTGTGTCAATTTTCATTGTCACGTTGTCAATTCAGTAAAAAGTTAAAAATAGGGGCCAAGTGAAAAATAAATAGACAAAAAGATCCCTTCTTTCACTTTCTGTCACTTTTCCTTTCCATCACTTCATCTTGTTTTAACATGAGAATGCTCACTGTCAGAATATCATCAGGATTTTAAAGGTGATTAAACTTTTTGGTAGACGGCTTTTACTTTAGTACTTTACACAGACATTAAAAACCACTATTCCTTGGCCTTCTCCAAGAGCTTCTCTTGAGCTTCATCTTTTACTCTGGCCAGTACTATAGTTCTCTATTTTATCCAAAAGTTTATCACCTACTGATGTACCTTGTAAATGCTGAAGGTGAAAAATAGGTTTTCTTGATGTTTTGCACTTCTAAAGGTGCTTCTAACTCCCTCAATATGAAGACTGGGTTAAATACAGAGTATTACATTTATAATAGTTTGGATTACAATATCTCAGACTATTTATCCTGCTGCGAAAAGAGCAGATGAAAGGTTTTTATGATGAGACTGAACATCTTCCTTCCACAAGTTTAGAATCTTCCACTGACATAAAGAGAAAGGAAGGTTTTCCTTTTTCCCTTACCTTGACATTAAAGAACAAGATAAATTTCTTTCTCCATTCATTTTGAGAATAAAACATTACTTTTACTTATGTATCAGAAATTCAACAAAGTGCCTTGCTAGATAAATTATTTTGCCTCAAAGATTTTTATTCTGTCAAATCAAAAGTCATAACTTCTTTAATCATACACTAGGGCAAGTTCATATTTCCACAGAACTGAGTTTCGGACTATGAACAAAAAGAAATGAAGTTTGTCAAGTTAAGGTGCACTGCTGGAATTGTGCAAAAGCTTGCAGAACTGACTGTGTTATCAGTGGTTACAGTCAGCTTAAGTTGTGTACTTCTATAGTTTCAACCAGAATAGAATGTTAGTTAGCCTTTTACTCCTATATGGCACCCACTCCTGAAGGCACTTCTGTTAATGACTAAGAGGAGGTAGAATACGTCCTTTTGAGATTTTAAGCTGTGTGGAAAACAAGCACTACTGTTTCCATAATGCTGATATCTTAAGGGAGTCCAGCCTTTGCAGGGAAGAAAGCCCTGTATGTTTCAGGAGTTCTGACTAGGGAAGAATTACAAGAAGTTTCTCACTCCTTCCTCCCGTGTCAATCAGAAAAGACAGTGATCAGTCCTATCCACACCCAAAGAGCCAAAAGCAGCAAAATTATCTGTATATCCTATTTCCCTCTGAGTTAAAAGAAAGGTTATTGTTATTTAGTCTCCATTTATAAAAGCTACACTAGAAATAATAACGAAGATGCAGTAATCCTATTACCACTCCCAAAAATGTGGCATCTATGAAAACACACAAAACCAAATTCCTGAGAATCTTGCTATACTTCAGCATGAGAACGTGCAAGTGTAATTAATTAATGCCTGAAGGTAATTCTAGTTAACATGAGACTTCAGATGTAACACTGACCACAACTTCAGATTCAGGTGTACTTTTGGAGACATCAGACATGCCGTTTTTTAGAGCGGGAGCAACATTCTATCAACTCCTTTGAATTCATGCACTATGCCATTTAAAATATTTACTTAAATATGTGCATTTTCATGAAAGAAACAGTGGTCTTTGTACAGCACAGACCCTGTGAAGTCTTATATTTGAAGAAAAGGCAATTTAAAAAATTTATTGGAAACTTCTAAACAAAACAAACCAAAACACAAAAATCAAATCTGGAAGAAACAGATGAAACAAGCTGCTCATATTAACAAGGTCCAAGGCAGATTCAGATTCAAACATTTTCTTTGAATATGTTTTTCTGTCAGTTAAAGTAGTGTTGGCACACATCATCTTTTGACACAACAATTCTGAATCTTTATTGTTGTAAAATGAAGTCACCATATTGGGGGGAGAAGGAGAGGAATAGGTCTACTATAGTGCATTCGTCTTTAAATTTTTGATCAATGAGAACATTAAATGTCAAAAAAGAAGAAAAAAGGAAGGGCAGAAACCCAGACTTTTCTTTCATGTTATCTAGTTTTGCTAACAATTCTAGAAAATACATGCTCAAGTTCATTTTTAGAAAAGACATACATTTAAGTCTTGAAAAATTATTGTACTTGTGATTAAATCTAGATGATAAGTAACATATTTACCTCATTTTATCAGAAAGATTGCCTCAGTATCAAGAATTGCTTGTTCTTGACTGATGCAGTATTTCATTATGGTATGGAAACAACTCATCAAAAATAGATTTGGGGAATGGGTTGGAGTTCAGTTGCAAACAGCTGAAACCTTAATGATGGGTTTCCAGTTCAAGAATTGTCCATTCCCCTTGAGGGGACGAACAGTCTTCAGATGAAAAGCTTGCCACTGTAATGCTTGCTGAGGAGTCGTCAAGTGGAGACATGAGTTCAGTCCACCTACTGAATGTGTCAACCTGTGAGGTACCCTGAGGATTCGAACCATCTCGAGCCAGAAACAGTGTCTGATTGATAAGACATTGTGCTAAGTTAAGGTCTTCAGGAACAGAGTTTTTTAAATCTATATGTGAGTCCTGCTCAGATAGCAATTGCCTGAGTAGAGTCCAGTCCTGTTCTGCAAACTGTTGATCTTCAAAATCCATCTCTAGATCTGCTGTTTCTGAATCCATCCTCTGCTCAATTGCTTCTCCAACATCCATCTCATATATTGGAGAAAGGGTTTTTGAAGGCCGATGTTCATACATGCAGGTTTGTGCCATTGTGTCATAATCATCTATGTCTCCTGAAATAATTCACAATACTGTACAATGTAAAAATTGTAGATGATCCTCCCCTCAGGGCTGTGTAGAGCAAAATTTAATTCATTCAGGAAGGATAATCCAATCAGGTTAAAAAAAGGGGGGATGGAGGGTTATACAAAATTGACAAAATTTGAGGCATTTATTTCCTATATAAAAACAAAGTATGATTTATAAATTAAGTTAAAGCAGCAATCACCACTGGTAATTAACAATAACCTCCATAATTAAGTTTCTGATACAGAAAATGACAATGTAAATATACACTTAATGCACATGAAATTTCTCATTTACTACATAAATTAAATTTAGACCAGGAGGTGCATAGAGGGGATTAATAGAGAATGATTACTGAATGGTGACTTAAGCTATGTCAGCTTAGAAGAGAATTAAAACCAAAATTCTTTATCCACAGGCTTATTTCTACACTGTTCATGCAAGGGCAGCTGCAGGCAAGGGCAAGCAAACTTAAAAAAATAGTACAACTTTTAATGTCTTCTTGTTCTGTGGTCTGGCTGAACATAGATCATCAGGAGTGTTTCATTACTCTCGAATACACAATAGTTGTAATCAACACTATTGTATATTTTTGATGGGATAAACAGACTGGAGTATTGAGATAAAGAAGACAAAACACAAAACTAGACAAGTATTCATCTAGCTACATGAAACAAGTTAGAACTTTTTTGTATATAAGCATCAGTTCTAAGTATAATGTCTCTTTAGGAAATAAGCTTTTACTGGTAAAATTTAGAATTTTAGACGTCTTATAAGCTCTAAAGCAGAGTTCAAACCTACTCCCACTGGTATATATGGCAAATATTCAGTTATATTCAGTGGGAGAACGATCCAAATTTGTATATAGTATATAAATAAATAAATTACAACAATAATGCATATAGCTGTTCAGGTAAACAGTTCAGTGCGCTTTAGTTAAAGTTATTACTTTAGTTATTGCACATCCCATTCAGACATACTATATGTTGTCAAGCAGACAAAACAAATACTAAGGTTCCATCAAAAGCTGATGCTGTCAATGTTAGATTGGATCAAAAATAACTGAAGTACAAACAACTGCATCCAATCTTTCTTTTAGCATTACAGGAAATCTCTTTTCTTGTAGTCAAGTTTCTCATTGAACAGCAGGGTACTGACGGATACTTCAAACAGACAAGCATTTCTCTACCCAAGTGAAATACTTAAAAATATTTAAATACTGTTTCATCAAAAATTACTTCAGTTCAGGATTCAATCCCAGACAAATTGCCAAAGCTTTCCCTATTAATTTGGTTTTGAATGACTGAATGTTTCTATTTCTGTACATTACCTGGAAGTAAATCAGTATTATCGCATTCAGTAGTTGCTGGTTGACTGTCTCTCACTTGACTTTCCTGAGTCAGCATCTGATTCTTACTGGCTTCTACAGGTTTTGCAGAGCTGCTCTTTTGCACATCAGAATTAGTTTCTCTCTGCTGAAGATCCAGATGACATGGTCTTTCTTGAGATTTTGCATCATTGTCTAAGTACTTATTGCACTGCTGAAATTCACCAGCCACCTCATTCTTCATATTTACTTGCTGGTTTTCTCCTGGATGTGGACTACCTGCTGAATATACTTTCTCTGGGCAGTTTTGTTCAGTCATTGAAGCACCTTGATTCTCCTTTCCTGGGATTTCAGTACCGTGAAGAAGCAGGACAGAACTTCCACTTCTATCCGATCTATTGTCTCTATCCTTTTGCTGTTTGCCATCCGGGAATCCCTCTTCAGTTTCCAATGGGTATCTTGAATAAAATGTATTTCCATGGTGCTCTTGAGAAACACTGTCAAATACTTCCGAAGGAGTAAGAGAATCTATTGAGTGCTGACGTGAAGTGTGAGCTTCCACTTTATCGTCGGCTCCCAATTCGTCACATTCATCTACTGAAAGTAAAACAGATCGTTTGAAATTTTTAGTTTTAGAAAACTCCTGACTTGCAGTATCATTTTCTGCTGCATCCTCAAAAGCTAAATTATCAATTCCTTGGAACTGTTGAGTAGGAACATTTGATGGGGGAAAGTTTTCTGCAACGTTCTCTGCTTCAGATCTGTCATCTTCTGTTTCATCAGCAGAAGAAGAAACTTGGTCTGCTTCCTGAGTAAACTGAGCATTACCAAAAGTAGAACTTTTGCTTTCTCTAGTCGTGGTCCGGGAACCGTCTTGATGGGACCAAATTTTTCTTGGTATTTCATCATCACTTGTTGAATTAACACGAAAGAGATCAGAACTCTCTTTTTTCATTTTCACTTCTATTCTTAGGCTGCTATCATAAATTTTTAATTCCTCAGGTGTACTTGTGTCACTGCTGCTTCTTCCAAGAAAATCATGACATAACATAGTACTGCATTTAGAAATTCCTCTTTCATTGGATCCCTCATCGTCCTGAGAGCCTCCGGCATCATAATCTTCTGATCTTGGTTTTATATCATCAGAGGAGGTGGTTGCACTGCCGGTATCTGATTCAGGGCTCTCTTTTGCATCTACAGCGCCAGTACTCCAATGGTCCACAAAGGGAATTTCTGCATTTTCATGGTTTTCTGGCATTTCCATAGGCTCTATAAGCTCTGTGTAATTAGGTGAATACTTTTCTGTTATTTGTTCTGTGGAACATTCTGAAGCATCATCTATATCTGTTGTAACTGATTTATATTCAGTCAAGGCTGATGTATCACACACTTCTTCAACTGTAAGAAATCCTTCCACATGGATCTGAGAAGATGATGTCTCATCCTCTTTATTGGTTACTTGGGAAGGGCTTGACAAAGCACTTTCACCATAGTTATAACCTGTTTCAGAGTTTATTTTATCACTCTGTTCATTACAGACTTTTGCTGCTTTTGAATCTTTCACCAGTTCTCCTAAAACAATAGCCTTTTGATTGGTTTCCTCAGAAAAGTCTGAATATCCATCACTGGAAGACGGTGCATGACAGTGAAATTCAGCTGTATTATCATCTTTCGCTGGATCTTCAGTCTTTCTAATTCCAGTCTGATCTCCACAGATTTGTCTTGTTTCCCTGTCATTTTGTATTGAAACATTCAGTTTATAAATAGTTTCTTCTGCAATTTGAGGAGGAGAAGATTCGGATTGTATTTTGTATTGCACAGTTTCAGAAGAATCTGGTAATTGTTGTTTATTGGATTGACAGGACTCCAGCAATTTATTGTCACTGCTACTTTCTGTGGCAGGTTTTAAAGACTCATTGGCAGAATAGCATTCATTATTGTCATGAAGCTGACCTGCCACAGCATCAGCCGTGTTTTTCTCAAGTTTCTGTCCTGAACTTCTGTGCTCAGAGGTGTGCATATTCTTCTGGACAACAGGAGAATCACACCTTGAATACTTTTGGGCAGAGGACTGAGATTTTAATACAGCTGTTTTCTGTTTCGGGTCTTTACTATTCGTAATCTCAGCATTCTTTGATGGAGCCAGAGTCTTAGGTGTTATTTTTGAAGTGGCTTTTGCTACAGGTGTTTGTGATTGTTTAATACTCTTCTTCTTAGCTGAAGGATGTTTTTCTGGGAGTGTTGTCTGAACCAGGTTTTGTAACACATTTTTTTCTTCATTATGTTTTGGAGATATTCCTGATTTCAGTGAATTTGGTGATTCCCCCTGAGGTCCTAACAAACAGTAAAAAAGACTATAAAGGTTGTATGTGCCAGTCACAGTATATTCACCAATTTTATGTTAATGTTTGTTTATGTTAAGAAACAAGTTACTCAACTTTTAATGTAATTAAGGGATTTAAGGCTTGTTAAAGAATTAAGATGTGAAATAACAAACAGTAGACAAAAATACCATCTTGGCACCTTTAAAGCAGTTCATAGAATATACAGACAGGAATCACTTCAGCCTGTAACTGAAGCAGTCATCCCTAAAGAAGAAAGCAGCAGCTCTCTAATGCATACAAACACTAAACAGCAGCTTAGCACAGGAAGTAATAAGTACTGTTTTCAATTTATATTGTAGAGAAAATGAACAGAGGCAAAAAATAATTACATTAGTTATAATGTGATTAGAATACCAGAGTTAATGTCCCTGCTCAGTCAGAAAATACTGCAAGATCTTTAATGATCACAAATTGACAGAACCTGTGTCTTCTATATCACAGTGCATTTCAGATAAAACTTGAATATTGAAGCTCCATCCTTAACACCTTATATCCTTCTAAACAAGTGTTTCCTCTCTGTGTTCTACACTGTCATTTCCTACCCCTGCTATCAGTAGCTGTTGAAATTGAGTATTTGTTTGAGGCCAGTATCAGCCCCAAACAGCACTACTGAGAGGGGGAGATAGGAAAACACCTAATTGGGGAAGCATAAAGCAGTCTGCAGTCCAGATCTTTGAGGCTTATTACCGATGCTCGACCTACAGAAGTTCGGTTGAGCTCAGTTCAAATGGTTCCAAATGCAGAAGTGCAGGGGATCAGCAAATGGAAGACTCTGCAATGCAGATTAAACAAGCAGAAGAAAACACTGACTGGCAGTGAAGACTGTCTTTTAAGTATTTTGAAGTTGACACATTAATTTGCATTTTACAGTTTAGGACTGTCACCAAAGTGAAATATGGAAAAAACCCAGAATTCTCCAGAAGATTTTTCCAAATACTTGCGCAAAAAACCAAACAGATCTCAAAGCTTTGCATAATAGTGGCAGATCATTTAAACTTTACCTTGGTTCTTGGGAGAATTGGTAGGTGTATTTTGAGTCTTTTGCTGTGCTGCAGAACTCATACTCACATTCCCTTTTTTCTTCAGAACAGCTTGTACATTTTGATCATTACACCCTTTTCCTGTTGTTTTTTTTGTCAGACTGCAAAGAAATCATTACATCCATTATTTCCAGGCTTAGATCTAGCAATGTTTTAATTATATCTAAACAAGAAATATATGTTTTTCAACGTGCACACATATATAAACATTGAAAATGCAACCTAAAAAGTAAACTTTTTGAAAATAAAAATTAAATATATATCTATATTTTTAATTTATGTACAAACGTGTGTATATAATGACCCATTTCACAATGTCACTTCAGCTCCCTCCTATCCAGTTTAATCTAAAGGATTCCAGAAATGGTACATTTACAACACCTTGTGTAGTCATTAACTGTTCCAGTATGCAGAATTCTGAATGATCTATAACAATTTAAAAATTATTAACATGCAGCAGTCCAACACAAAAGCCAAACCAGTTTTATCTTTACAGCAGAGTTGCCAATAGCTAACTCAAATTGTTTTGCAAATAACATCCTACAGACATCTATTCTCAGAGTAAAAAGAACATCTAATGGTAAGCTTAATAGTTCACCTGAAACCTTTCTTCCCAAACTCATACACTCATGCACACATCTATGAAGCAGCATATTGCTTTGTAACATACCTGCTTGTTGTGGCATTAGCCTCAAGCTCAGTCTTTTTTTTTTTGGTGGTGACTCCATTTGATACCTTCACAGATACCTTTGTTTTCACTACTGTAGAGTAAATTCAAAGTTAATTACAGAGGCAAATGCACTGCACATAAGTACTGAAAAAATTCTAATATATGAAGATCAGTTATTGAGAAGATCATACATGCTAAAGGTGTAAAATGTTTACTGTTTTAGATGGTTATTAATTGACCAAAAAGTCAGTTTATACTCATTTACAGGGGAAGAATGTAACTCTTATCAATTTCTAGTAGATTGTCTTAAAGCTTCCCTGGTTGGTTTTCAGTGTATGACCAGCCTGAGACCAATCAGAAGAGGACATTAAAGAAAGAATTTTAAAAAAATTACCAGTCTGTTTTTTCCCTTCCTCTACCGATTTGTCCTCTTTGGGTTCCTCTGTCTGTTCACCCGCAGTCTGGATATCCATGTTTGAATTTGCTGACTGGCTGGAAGTTGCTGCAACAGTCACCAAGGAGGGAGATTCCTTCCCTGTGGTTTTTTTCAATGGCTTTGTTTTGTTCTGCATGCTTGAAGTTACTGTCAGCACTTTAGGTCTGGCACCTGCAACTTTTCCTTCGTGATTCCTTAGTCCTTTGCTGCTTCCTGAATTTTTTTGTCCACTTGAAGATGATGTCTTTTCTATATCTTGCTTGGTAAGCATGCTTTCAGCCTTCACATTTCCATTATTTTCTATTTTTGTCTTTATAACAGCTCTAGCCTTTGGCAAAGCAGCTTTTTCTCCAGGTTTGGAATCCTTAGTAATCTTGGAAACTAATTTTTTGCCATCTTTCCCCTTTACATCCTCATGCTTTGAAGTCTTATTAACAGTGTTTCTATTGGTGGATGCATGTCCAGATGCTCCTAATCCATCAGATTTCATTTTATCCTGATTAGTGGAAGAATCTCCCCAGCAATCTTTCTTGCCGTGTTCTGCCCAGGAAGTATTCCTTATACCAACAGATGTAGTTTTATTTAGCTAGGGAAAAAAATGGCATCAGAAAAAAACCCAAACAAAACATACTTGTAATATATGATTTTACAGGATGGTTTTAACCATTACCAAAAAGTGTATCCACACAGAAATGTCAATATTGTTTCTCTCAGGTAAAGAGGAACTCAAACATGGAGAATTAAGTGCACAAAAGGGGATCTCTGTGATACCAGTGTCATTGCAGTGTACGCAAGCCTGTCAAATCATGTCAAACCCATACTGGTTTTTACAAATTATTAATGTAGTTTTGAGTGTGAGTTTCAATAGAAGAGTTTTCAGAGCAGGGAGTGTAACAGACTCAGTGTTGTGGTGGTTTGTAATAATAGCAGAGATTCATTAGCTCAATAGCAAACCATTTGCTCTGGGAAACAGATGAGTTTCATTATGTAGCAAGAGAGGAATGTGAGGTTCTGAATGCAAATTCCTGCCTTTTATTTGAGCTTATCTGTTTGAAAATATCGCAGAACAGAGTCTAAGTCCTAAGATGTTTCCAGTAGTCATTACTGATTCTGCAGAAACAGTTTACAAGAAAATACAGATTTTTTTCAAAAACAAGTTCCATTAAACAATATGGAAAATAAGTATAAATTTAAACAAATAATGAAAATAGTTTTGTTTGGAATTATATGAATGTTTTAAACGTTTGGATATAAATGTTTACCTGAGAACTGGTGAATACAGGTTTTTTACCAAGTCTTCGGTCATCACCCTTGTCAAATGCAGCTGTAAAAGGAACAAGCAGTTTCTTCACCGTTTGGCAGGAAAAAAGGGGGACAGAAATCAAGCCAGCCTACTCAGTTAACATCATGTGAAATCAGAAAGCACTTCTTTGGGTCCTGAATTACTCTAGAAGGGCTACTTTTTGGTGACATGGCAAATGTTAAGTGGAAATACATGGTTTTATGTTTGGAACAAAAAATGTGGGATCTACAATGACATCACATGGCCATAAGCAAGTTACTTAACTCTTCTGTTTCCCCATGTCCATAGTGAGACTTTTGTTTATTCAAGCTCAATTCATTTATAGCTAGCAGTGCACTGAGACCTTTAAAAGTGTACAAAATTTACAAAAAGATACCTTCAGATTTAGAGTACTAACAGCCTTTAAGTGTATGGTTTATTATAAGGTATTTATTTATACTCTATAAAGAAAAGATTAATTACATTAAAGTAAATGATACTAGTTTTCAAAATTGGCAAAGCCAAAACACCTAAATGTACACAGTAAGGTCATAGTGCCTCTTTAGATAGCATGCAGCGTAAAGTCATGAGAATTATCCCTGTGATTGTCATGTGGAGTTTTCAGGCAGTGAATGTCTTTTTTTTCATCTGATGTACTCTGGGAGGAAAGCAGTTTTCAACAAAGCTTTTGAATCAATTGCACTTGTAGAACACAAAAGGGATATTTATAGACACTGTACAGACCCAGAATCGATAGGTTTCATTTATGTCTGTATTCATATTTCAACTGGAAAAAAGGTTTTGCAAAAAATATATTAAAAAATGTAGGCATTCAGTGCCTCATGTTCTGAGGTACTATACATGGAAACATTTTTTGTATGTATATTACAAAAATTTTTCTGAATTCTTGCTAAAGATACTAAAAACAATTTTTATTTAAGTCTCTAAAAATCACACAAAAGGTATGCTGAAAATGGCACCCCAGGGATCAAATCCTTTTTCTAGCAATGACTCTGCATATTAATACATACCAATATATTAAGACAAAATCCTTATAAATTTGTGCTTAAGAAAACACAAGACAGGCTGTAAATGAAAAAACCACAATATCATCTCTCTTATTTGGCATTTTTCCTCCTCTATTATAGCCTTCTAAATCTACATAAGCTAAATTTCTAGGAGCAAAGCCACCAACAGTAATCTTTAAGATGAAAGTTTATCTAAGTTATCCTACATGCATTTCACCTGAAGATTAAAATTTGTCTAGCAATATTGTAGGTTTGCTTTGCCTGTGATTAAAACCAGATAATTCATGCAAACATTTCAGCCTTTTCATATATAAAATATATGCAACTTTAGTCAGAATTTAACCTAAAAGAAAACAAAATAATTTTTGGCAATATGGAGTTTGGAAAATTAAGACACACCTTGATTTTAAATATTTTTTTCTATTGAAAGCACTAGTGTAAAGTGGCCAAAACATCATTCACAATAGGGACACAAGCATCTTAAAAGTAAACCACCCCAAATGAGAACAACCCACCCTTTTTTCTAAAGGCAACTCCTCTGCTTCTGAAGGATTTTATACTCAAGAAGAAATCCTATCCCTGTTGTACAGAGTAGTATGAGATATTACTTGACTACATTCCTAAATCATGCTTAGAAAGACTGTCACTGCATCTTTCAGCATGTAATCGTAGAATAAAATTTGCATTTACCTCTAGGTATATAATTATGATATTGCTGCTAATGTCTTTAGGGATATAAAAATGTTCACATCTCCTTTGAATCAAAAGCGATTTGAATTCAGAGCAGTATTTAACATTCTTTTCTTTTACAACACTGTACTGTCAAAGCTAATATTAAACCAGAACCTGAACTCCATCATCAGTTCCACATCCTCAGAATACTAGTGTACTTCAAAACAAAGGAGCATTCAGAACAAAAACTCCTTTTTGCTGGAAGTGCTGTCTGTTAAAATGTTGAGAGCACACCATGCAGCTCCTTAGGGGCTCTCTGCAGCAGCACACACAAGATCACAATGCCAGCCAGCCGAGCAGCCCAGCTATCTGCATTTGCTCCCAGTGCACAGGATGAGCATTATGCAAGAGACGAGCAGTATTTTTACATCATGGAGAAAACGATAAAGGACAGAAACGGAGTTCAGGGAATGGATAATCTGCTTTGTGCAAATTTAATTCATCCACAGCTCTTATCTCCTTAAAAATGAGGCAGATCACGTTTTTAATCCTACTGCAGTGTTTTCAGTAATTTAAAGTAGCTGTAAATAAGAATAGAATCCATCTACATGATGGTGGAGGGGTTCTATTATATATACTCCTAAAAAGAAAAGCAGAGAAGACTCTTCACAGAAAAAGACTTACTGATTCCCATGTTTGAAACTACCTAAGCATGCCATCATGCTTCTATTCTAAAACACCACTTCAAAACACAAAGCAGCAAAATTTTGCTTCAGTTTGTATCAGGCTCCACAATTCCATCTGCATTGTATCCACTGAACAGATTGCTAAAAATTTCTAATGCCATTTGATGCCAGACATACCTGCTTGTATTTTCTGTTGATGGTCTGGCCTCATCAGCTTCCAGCCTTCTGTGTGACGAACAGCATAAAAAGACTGAACCAGGAAGACCCAGAGCTTATCACGCAGCGCCTGGATCTTGCACGTAAAACCCTGTGTTCAAGTAACAAATCAGCAGCTGGCGAGGGGCATATTGTCATAGCAACCAGTCATTATTCCTTTCAGAATCTACTTACTCCCTAAGCTAGATCAATGATGTCATCACTTATATTTTATAATGGTCTGGTAGATGGAGATGCTGTTTTTGAAGGATTATTGCCCACCACAGTGATTTTTTCTACAGTTTAAAACCTACAAATTACAGCACTAGTTAACACTACATTGCTCTCACTGCTCCTTTTTTCCTTTTCTTTTTTTTTAAATGAACCCCATAACAGCTCTTCACCATCAGCTGTGTCACAACAAGGTCAAATACTCCAGGGAAAAATAATGTATTTGATTAAATTTTCATTGCTTTGACCAAGTAAATCTATAATAGCAGCAGATTGCAGTAATTAACATTTCATTTATTTTTTTATTCTTTGTCATACTATTTATGAATTGTTCCCAGAATTAGCCAACCACAGCTTAAATGTCATTATTTAGATTGTGTGAATATATACGGTATGTTACACACATGGAGGCTGACAACTCCACCCAATCCAAAAAACACACACTGGATTAAGTGTCAGTCCTTGCTTTAGAGGACAGTTTAAAAAAAAAACCTTCACAAAAAGCAGGGGAAATATTTAGGAAGGAAGAGAATAAACTCTCTTCCCCTGTAAGTTTTAGGTAATGCAACATTTTGATAAGTTTTTCTCTTATCACAGATTTAAAGTCACAGTAAAGATCAATAGGGCAGTGTTGCCCATAGGACTTATATTTTCAGTAATACACAGGAATTTTTTTATGCCAGGATGGGGTTTCTCTTTGAAGTCAACAAATGCCTACATTTTCTGTACTTCCAAAAGGACCTTGGATTTATGTAGATGCTTTTCTGTCTGACCCCAGCTGCATGACTGAGCCATCTGAGCTCACACCATATCATCTGATTTGAACCATGGCATGAAACTGTACCAGAATAGTTTTTCTACAAGCACTGCACATTTAAAAACCTACCATCTCCTTCACATTTGCAGAGTCCAGCAACATATCCACTGCTACAAGAAGAAAGCAGCTATTTTCATTATTAATGCTTTTTTCAATTGCATTGAAAATTAGTTCTAGGAGGTCAGGTTTGCTGCTCATTGCCTGTGCCTGAGGAAACAACAAAAGGCAGTCTATTAAAACAAAAGCGTGTACTTTGTATGCAAAAGCATTACCGAGCAGAGAGGATCTGCTATCAAGCTGTGCAGGAGGTATTCCAAAGCTGAGCATCTTCTTTTGTATCCATCCCACAACCCCACCCCTCTCCAGGAGTCTAGCAAATTATCATGAGGCCTCGCTCGTTAACAGAAATTTTAGGGACAAGCACACTGTGATGAATTTACAGCCCCACACAACTCTGGATCCAAAGGCAAATTGTTTTAACATTGCCCTCTTTCTTTTTTTCACTCCTCTGTACATATTAAAAAACATATTTCAGATGAGAAATGAACTGGCTGGGTGACTAGGTAAGTTCTCACCAGAGAACTGACCACAGAAATCAGCAGAAGTTTGAGTACACTGCTCATACTCATCATCTTGTAAATCCGAGCTGTTTTTCCAGGGGTCTGAAAGCTTTTTTTAAGCAACACAGAAACCAATTGGAACTTTTGCTTAACTGAAGCACATAATCTGAATGCAGTATTAGCACTGTGTATCAAAGCATTTATATGCTTTAAAACAAACCTGAAAAAACCCACCCCCAAACTCTTAGTTTTGGTGGGTTTTTTCTTTCTCTTTTTTTTTCCATAGAATTGTAATTCAAAGCAAAAGTTGAGACTATTTTGGTAATTCAGCAGCCTGATCTTTCAGAAATGTGATATAATTCAATTTATTTGGAAGCATATAAGAGCTTGAGGGCACTTTTACCTGCAACAAAACAGAGAAGCCTTCACTTTGTACTATGTGTAGGAAGTTTGCAACGATAAAGGTTACACATTCCTCATGTAGCCGTGCTGCCAAAGCCACAGCTGTCTCTGTCCATTTCACTGGGGGCAGGCTATTGATCAGCCGGTCACTCTCCATCAGACGGGAAGCAGCATTCTTGTGGTTCTTGAAACAGAAACAGAAATTAGCCTGTTGCCAAGCAATTACCTAAAGAATTGCTGATTGTAAAATAGCTTCTGTTCAGTTACTGAGCTTTTACACAGGGATCCAATCATGTCATTATTTCCCTTATTTAAATAATTGTTAGGGTTTATAATTCTTAATATTACATGTGCCTTTGAAACTACAGCAGAAATAGAAATCTCTATTGGTTCAGTTTTGCCTGAAGTTAGGTAGTAAGGTTTTAAAGTTTTCAATAGCTTTTACTATATTTCTTCAACTGTGTCATTATGTACTGCAGTCCTGAAGAAAAAAAAGGCATCTTTGCTGGAGAAGCTGAATAGACAAAAAGATCATAGGTCACTGAAAGATTTAATAAATTCTTGAATAAAACTGCTAAGCTGAGGTTTTAGGTTGAGTGTGGATGGCCTAGCACTTGGGATACAGAAAAAACTTAGTAATTATGAATCCTTTTGATTTAAAGGAATCAGACAACAAATATTTGTCTTCCCAGATGGAGTTTTAACTGAACTTACCCTCTTTGTTATCTAAATTTGATCAAAGAAAAGTAACTGTAACATTTCTAGCTACAATTCAAACATGCAGACAGATTTGCTGATATTTATTATCCTAGTCTCTGTCTTTGGTTCTTTAATGCATTGCATCAGCACAGTACCTGAGGGCAATTTCTACTGGCTAACACATTACTTAAAAAGAACTTGGAATTTATGGTTATCCACATTAGAATGGCCTGAAAGCTCTATTCAATGTGACCTAGCAGGACACTGATAAATTATGCAGTAACACTTGAAAAAGCAACAATTCAGAGGAATATTTAACACAAAAACTCTTACTGCAAATTCAGATCACAATCAAATTTGTCCTATGCAAGTTAGCAGGGCGTACCTTCTTTGTGCATATTATAGTTAAAGATAAAATCTGACCATCCATTGTTGAAATATATTTTAAAAATTATTTTACTCATCTCTGGGCAAACTCAGTTTTCTTCTCTGCAGATCATGTAAATTAAGAATTACATATATGCTCATGGTTTGATTTTGCTCCCACTGAACTCAATTACAAGCTTTTTGATTTGTCTCAAATTCAACCCCTGCTTCACAAGGCAATAAGCATTTACTCCCATTAGACCATTCCAGTGAAATATAAAATGCCTTCATTGACTTTTAATTAAATCAGCACTTTGTAGAAGTGGTTCTACCTGAATTTTACTTCTCTTATTGTATTTTTTCCTAAACATTTTGAAGACCATTTTGCTTATCTAAAAACTCTGTAAATTACTTGCATGAAGTTGAGACATCAGGGATAGGCACACATAAAGCACCTGGACAGTGCTTTAAATGGTACTCCCATTTTAATGTTTCTGTGTTCATCATTGTGGTTTCCCCGGGATTTTCCCATCAACAGTCTCCTTTTCTTTGCACCTGTTTTTTTCCTCTAAAGGGCTGTTACATTAACTAGGTTTTACATTTCCAGCATCAGTAAATTAAAGGATCAGCAGAATTATACTGTTTAACTGGGTGTAAATGTTACAGAAGAGAACTCTAGCAGCAGAGAAAAAGGACCTTAAATTGTACAGTAGTCCCTGCAAAATAAATGTCAAGCCTTTTCTTCTTCATTCCTCAAGCATGCTTAAAGCATTTTTGCAGATTGTGAAAAACTCCCCTGGGAATTTCACAAGTTTTTGGAATGGGTGTCTTAAATGCTGAAAGGAATGCTCACCAGAACCATTCTCTGGGCAGAAGAGGCTTATACTTTATCATTTTATAATTTAATTTTGTAACTCTAGATGCTTTCAAGACTTCAGTCCATAAAACACCAGTGAATCTTGCAAAGACACACCAACACAAATTTTAAATCATTAATATGGGAACTAAAACCCACTTTAGTACAAACTGCAAAAACCTTCCAGTGAAGCTGGGTATACAAAGGGGGCAGCACCAAGCACCACAGTGCCAGTTCTAGTTAGCTAGTCTGCTAACACTGGCAAGCTTGTGTATTTCAACACAAACTGTGACCACAGCATCTTTATTGACTGGAGTAAGCAGAGGGGAAGGAAGACCTGAATATTTACCTTTTAACTGTCCCAATAATGGTGCACAAGGACCTAGAACTGTGTCTACATATCCTTATAGCTACAATACACAGCTGAGGTACTTTGGAGCTGGAGGTGAGTGGTGATTTAACTGTGAACAGCTATAGAATGAACTGACCTGCATCTGAAAATTTTACTTAAAACTTCTCAAATTTTATACTGTGTATGATACACATTGCTATGTGTATATTCCAGGAACAGCTCAGTATGCTGATAAAATATAGAGGCAGAACACCCAGCATCTTGGGATACTAGACATACTCTTGAGCTATTATGGCTGCCATCTTTTCTGTTAGATTTATGCATTGTGGTAGAACTGTTAGGTTTTATAACTGTGGACATTCTCAAGCTTCTCTTGATCAATCACAGCTGAGCTGGAAGGATACCCTCAAAGATCATCAAGTTCAACCCCTGGCCCAGCACAGCACCATCCCTCAGAGTCACACCCTGTGCCTGAAAGCATTGTCCAAACACTTCTGGAGCTCTGCCAGGCTGGTGCTGTGACCACTGCCCTGAGGAGCCTGTTCCAGTGCCCAAACACCCTCTGGGGGAAGAACCTTTACCTAATATCCAACCTAAAAGGCACATAGCTCTCCAATCTGTCAGTTTTTCAGGCTTTTGCCTGAATATGCAGTTGCAGCTGCTACTCCCAGCTGACTTGCTGGCCTCAGTAGTTCAAATACTTCATCACAGAAATTCTGAAAAAATCCAGTTCCAAGAAGGCTTCACAGTCCTTTCAGCAAGGAAAGGATCTTGGCAAGGAATGGATCTTGGCCAGAACCATTCAAGAGTGCAACTCTTGAACCAGGGCTGTGTTTGACAGTGCATGGCCACACCAGAGCCATTTAGTTTGGGTAACATGGTAGGACAGGAACACAGGGACAAGGACTTCATCATGAGATATATGTCACATATTTAGTTGATGGTTGTGTGCTAGAACCAAGATCATGCTGTGAATGCTACCTGAACTAGTTAGATTACATTTTGTCTGTGACAATCCACGTTACAGTTACATACATAGACAGTCATGTTTGGCAACAGCTCTACAGATTTACCTTTATTTCTACATACTTTTCATATATCTCTTACAATTCCGTGTATTTACAGGCTGAGTACTTGACCAAATTTCTGTTAACGGGTCTACTTCATATCAGTTACCTTAAGTCAGCTCTAAGCATAGTTTTGTACAGAAATGCAACTAGAAAATAGTTAAATTTAGGCAGGTCTAAATTGGAACAATGTAAGTGCATGCTACAAAAAATGAAAACTGAGCTTTGGGGGGACCACTGTAGTACTGTTATCTGAGAAGGAAAAGATATGGATACTATACTGCTACTTTATTTTTGTAAAGTCAGCCTGCCTGTAAACAAATAGCTTGTGATCCCTGATAGCCAGTGACCACCTGAGGTCTGAAAAAAAATGAAGTCAATTTTTTCTAAATTAGAATACAGGCAAAGATGAAAGGCAATCACAAATTATGTATGCCACCATGTAACACAGAAATTGATACAGTGATTTCCTGTTTCTCACTATGCAAATACATAATCAGAGAATGACAGGATGGCCTGGGTTGAAAGGGACTTTACAGGTCCTCTAATCCCAGCCTCCCAGCTGTAGGCAGGGACACTTTCCTCTATACCAGGCTTATCAGAGCCCCATCCCTTGAACACTTCCATAATGTTGCATTATGATGTCACAGTTGTGTTTCATAAACATATTTTCTATTATTATGGTGGACTTGGATGTGTGTCATGAAGCATAGCAATGACATTTCACATCAAATTAGTTTTTAAAACTGTTATTTTAATTGGAACTTTTACACAGTATAAATGTACTACAGATTCAAGAAACTGTGTTTATTATTTCTTAAATTCCATTGTACAGCTGAATAAGGAAAACATTTACATTGCTCTATTTTTCTACAAAACACACTACTTACCAAAGAGTTAATCAACATAACAAGACAATTGTTCTGAAGTTCAGTAGGTAAATTGGCAAAGCTTTTCTCTGAAAAACATCTTGCAAAATGTTTTCCTACCCATCTGTTGAAAAGAGAGCCATTCTTAGGTAAGGAAGATGAAACATGTTCTATCTTCACTTGTTAGCATAAGTGATATCTCTAAAGTATTGTGAAGAAAAAACATTTAAAATGTAGACATTTCATATGCCCAAATAAACCCTATCTTGCAAAATAAAATAATTTCAACAGAATGCAGATAAAAACAATTCTATTTTATTTTACTTACTTAATGCAAGCAGCATATAGATTTTCCACTCCCAATGAATGAGCAATAGCCATGCATTCTAGTACAGGTTGCTGTTTGCCAGGAACAGGCTAGAGTTGTTAGAAAATTATCACAGTTATTGTACATTTGATTTACAGAAACCATACAGAAATACAAAATCTTCATTTCAAAGATTGATTCAGAGGGAATGTCAGCTGCCATGGTATTTAAGTTTGTTTGTCTTTATGCAGTCATCTATTTCCACATGTCAGTAAAGCAGGGTTCAGCCTTATGAGCCTAATGTGTGGCTCAATTCTAAGCAGGTGTTTGTTTTTAAACCAATTTTAATTGAACAGACTTTTTTTTTTCTAAATAAATGTCCATGAAACGTGATATGAAAATATTTAGCATTTCCACATGCCCACCAAGAACAGTTACTTTTATAATAGCACATATTAAACTATACTGAGTGTAATTTAGTAGCTTGAGTTAATCATGTGGAATACTGCTTTTAATCAGCTGGGGTTTCCAAGTGTCTATAAACAGGTGATGATACCACAGGCCTTACTCCCACCATCTATCCCAGATTCACACCTGAGAACAGGGACTGTTGACTTCAGCCAGCACCTTATCATGTAGTTCTTACATATCTTGTCAATATGATTTAATGTTAAGCAATAGATTTGAAATTCTCAAGCTCTATAGCTCACCAAGTAGCATGAGAAGTGACATACCTTTTGGAAAAAATTGCAGTAATCTCTTTTCAAAATGTAGATAGCTACTTCTTTTAGTCCATCCAGCCCATACATGTCTGCAATGCCCAACATGTGACTGAAGAGAAAGCAGTAGTGACAGGAATCACAAATCCTTGTGACATATGCATTTTACTTACAGGACAATTTATATGCTACCTTTACCTCTTGGTTCAGTCAGAACTTACTGCAGAAAGAGACTGATAACCAAGTGTAACACTTGCCAAAGAATAATCTTCAAAGCAGAAACATATATTGACCTAATAACCTTCTAGCCATTGAGTTCAGCCTGTAGAAAAACAGGCCTCAGTCACTAGCTGAGAACTGTTTAGAAGACTCTCAGTCCCTCTATTTTAAGGCTAGCAAATGAAAAAAATGTCAGCACAGCTCTGGAATTTTGTAGGATTTTTCCCAAAGATGACATAAAATGTTATTGATGACATTCTTAAAAAGCAGAGTGAGCAAACTATTAATTATTTGATATAAAAATTGATACCATACCATAAATTTACTTTCTATATCAATGAATTAGCTAAACATTGATATTGGGACATATTATAAACAATTCCATATTTTTAGGAAATTGTAGCATTTTAATGTTTAGTGGCAAGAGTTCGTCACCTACTATATAAATGGTTTCAGAGAATAATTCACAATTTTCAGATTTTACTTCACTAATACAGGATTATGTATAAAACTGTGATTAAAAACCATCCCGGAGGAAAATGCCAACATTTACATTAGTTCCTATATATCATCTTTCATGGATCTAAGACTAACTAATTCACCTTTCCATCACCTTGCGTGATTATTCAAAAATAAATTAAAAATATTAACTGTTATATACTATCACACATTGTATATATATTGTCTGAAAACTAAAAAGAAGGTACAGGCCAATTGGGAATTATTTTGGTATAAAACATCATCCTGTTTTTCACTCTCCTCATAGAGTATTCCAAAACCAGCTGGCACAACTTTTCCAGTAGCTATCAAATAAATAAGATTTCTTCAACAGATTCTTTTTTTTTTTGAGTCTTCCTCTTGATTTTTCACTGAGAAAATACAGAACAAGCAAACAAGCACAAACTAAAGTTAAGAAATAACAATAAAATTTGACATATACCCAACATCAACTTCGTCTGGGAAGTCCAAAATAGCTCCATATATAAAATGCAAGACAACATTCATTTCTGCATGGCTTATGCTGCAAAAAAGAATGAAAAAATACAAATAAAGACATGCCCACAATAAAATGCATCACATTTCTCAGCCAAAGGAAGTTGGCAAAAAGCTGATACATCATCCAGCTGCTCTGTGAATGGAAGGCAAATGATCTGATAAAATTAAAGCAAAAAGATTTTGCAATACAGAAGTATCTCAGTGGACTACACTTGGGGTGAATTCAGCTACTCAATAGATTTGCTGAAACTTTCCAACACTTTGAATCTTTAAAAATAAGCAATAAGCACACTAATACTAATAACTATATTATTTACACTGGTAATATAGAACGATTTTTTCATCATTGCCAAGCTCTTTACCAGCAATAAGTCAACTATTAAGTAACTATATATTTTAAAATAGTTTTATTATAATTACTCTAAACCTCTATTTTATGATATATTTTTGTTTGTGCAACACTAAAATATATATTTAGTAGTTTTATTACAATGCTAAGCAGGAATGTTCCTCAGAATATTTAGTCTTTATTCAGATTGAGAAAGCTGGCAGACCTACACAGCAATGTTTGCATCCTTTCACAGTCCCAGCATCTTAATGCAGAAAGGCACTGAATGCCTCAATGGTGGACATGATCTGAACAACACTAGCTTGTACTTGTGCACATACATTTCTGTGTGCAGTCTTCAGGACCCACAAGTGCTGTGTGCATTGGTGTAAATGGAATATTCATGCAGAGCTAAGACCCTTTAAAACGTCAGACAGGTTGAAGCATTTGACATGGGTGACTAAAAGCAAAAGGAAAAGAACCCAGCACTGCAACACGCAAAGCAGAAGCAAAATCAGCACAGCTGTCTCCCTGTATAGCAGTACACACAACAGCCATAAAGGCAGCGAGGAGGAGTTTCCCCACAGCCTTGACAGCTGTTACCTTAAGCAGACTTTTCATTATTTCAGAGTAAGCCATATGTACTTAATTTATAAGTGTTGTAGAAAACAGCACCGACACCAGCACTAAGCAGAAAAGTGAACTGGAAAAGGTAAAATTATGCACACGACTCCTAATAACAGAAATTATGAGGCATTGGCATGAGAGCAGTTTCATATAAGGATTCAGTACTTCTCAGGAGAATGCCTCTACTGAAAAATGAGGATAAAATTTCTTAACCACAGAGAAATCAATTACAGAGACATAAGTGTAAACACCAGGGTAATTGGTGACTCTCAGCCTTTAAAACACCATAAATACTAAGGAATAAATTAAATTGCAAATATATTGTTTTATAAGGATTTGGAAGTTATAATTAAATTAACAGATAACCTTTATGATGTTGCAGCAGCATTATTACACTGACAGGAAACTAAAACGAACATTTAAGAAAGTATCACTAGGCAAAGAGATTTTTATCTTAACACAAAGCAGTTAGATTTTGCAGCACTGTAAGGTACACAGTTCTTTCTGAAGAAAACTGAGTCGGCCAATATCATGCCTGAAAAAAAAGCTAACATGTACATGGATTAGTACTCCTTTGCCTTTAAAGGAAATTGAATGTATTTCAATAGTTTTCTGATACTGAAAAGAACTAACCTAAATACTGAAAAGAACAGTTCCCAGCTTATCTATGAAGTCTTAAGTATTCATCCTACAGTGACAGCTCCGTTATTCTCACGCAGAAAGCCATGGTAAACAAGCCCACTAGATAACATTGCTTTAGTGTATGCTGCTGAAATATCACAATTAAACGCTATTTAGGAAATGTTATTTATCTTTACATTGTAAATATACTTATTGTACAAATAAGTATGAAAATTATATTGTTCAGACACACTCAGTGTTTTTCATGACACGGACAGCAAGAAGTGAAAGAAAAGAATTCTCGAGTAGATTGTAAATATTAAAGCATACTCTACACAAAAGGATTAGCGCCCTTCTGCTGATGAAAAAGACTTTTCTGAATCATCTGACACTATTAACAAATATACTACACACAGAGTTTCATCCTGAAGTCAAAACAGTACTCAGGAAATGTATCAGGCTGGAGAAAAATGTCAAGGCGTATTAATCTTCAGTGCACTGTACACAGCACAGTTGTTACATATTTGCAGCGATTGTAAATTGTCTACCTTTGCTCCCACACGACTTGCAGAGACAACACTTACCCTTGAAGAGTGATGTGCTCTTGAGAGCTCTCAGCCCAACTTCCACTCAGCATGGCAGCAAAGTAACTAGATCTGGCACATAAAATGGCCCTGAGAGAGAAAAAGTAAACATTATTCCACTGCATACAAATATTCATGATGAGACTCTTTGATAACATTGACTTAAATCTTTGCCCTTTATGCATTAAGGTGTCAACTGTGTACTGAATGCCTTTTCTCCCAGTATGTTTGGAATTTCAAAATATGCTACAGAAAAAACCAAACAGTACTCTATAAATTTTTCAGTTAAAGCTTGTTTTTAGTATGACTTTGAAATTCACACAGAGGAAATATATTACCATAAGCATCTTCCTTTTATTTAAAATTTCACTTTTATTTCTCCTGTTTTATTTACCAAATTAGAGTAAACAGCAGTTATTACATAAAGTAAATAAATAGTTTATACAGCCCCATTATAAATAATTATATCCTGAACATCTTAAATTCTTCTTATATTACAAAATGTGTATTTATCAAAATGCTAAGTATGTAATGTCTCATATTCAGAATTTTCTACCCACCAGAAGTCAAACAAAACTTGCTATTAGCACATGCTGGGACAATAAGATGTGTTTTTACAACAAGAGCTATCAGCTACTTCTGTTTACACTTCCTGCCCTTCTATATTTAAAAGGCATATAACTGTCCATAGCACAGCTAATTCAGTTTACTACTACATCCATAAAAGAGAATAAAGAAACCCCAGAGCTGCAGTCTGTGTAGCTCAGCATCTCTATCAGTATCAGTCTTCAAAATATCAGGTAAGAAGACTTTTACAACAGGACTCTTAAGGTGGAAGTGCAGGGGCAGAGAGGAAGACAAGATAGTGGATAAAAACTGCTTTGTGATTTGAGTTTTCTAGATCCACACCAATTACAGCATTAGCCTTTATGTATCTTATCTGGCTTACTACAGCCACAGATAATATTCTCTTACATAGAATTTTTTCATTACACTTTTTAAGCCTTCTATTATTTCTAAAATTAGCTCATGTCATGTATTTCCTGTGGCAGAAAAAGCAAAACGTTATACTAGGCTTGAGAATCCTTTCTGCTACATGTATTTGTCTCTTAAAATGTTTCTGAGCACTCTCATTTTGTGTAGGAAGAAGCACGAAGAATACTATTTATGGTCTCTTTTACAGTCATTTTATATTCTGTATTTTCTCATCTCTCCTCCCTCCTCCTGCTTCAGAAGTCTCAATACTTTAAATTAGAAACTTCTCACACATTCCTCCAAGTCATCCAGCAAAATTAATACGAACAAAGCTTTTACTGAACGCTTCGTATCTTAGCGAAATACACCCACATGTAAATGGGAATTACATCCTAATCTGAAGTGCATGAAATTCTGGCTACACAGAATTTTTTTTTATATGATACAATAACACAGTATCATAGAGATATGGAATACGCTTATCTCCAGTTTTTTATTCTGTTAGAAATAAATTTTAGCAATGAACAGTGATCAGTCAACTTCAGGGTCATAGTTAGAGTGGGTATTTCAAAGACTCATTTTAAGTAAGACAGGTACTCAGCAGAATATGGATAAATATGCAGTACCTAAATTTAAATTTTATCAGCATATATTTATAAAGTATATGGTGATACCAAATAATTTTGAAATAAATTTTTCTGTGCTTTCCTACAGTGATGGTTGGTGCCAGTTTTATTACTACCAAATCTGACTTGCTTCATGCAGAGCTCTGTAAAAATGCAGCACTAGGAAGACATAAACCAGCAACACTGAAGTCTATTGGAAGTTCACAGGATTTCATGAGAAAGTAAGGAATACTGACACAAGTGGTGGGAGACTCTGGGGGCCTAGACTGTCTCCTGTTTGAGAACTTAAAAAGAAAACTCTTAGAGTCAGTAAATCATTCTGGTGCTTTCACCACAATGATACTGAAAGTTCCACTGCCCTTATTAACTCCTACTGTTCACGTGACCCAGTGCTAAAAAATAGCCCAAGTCCTGTGCCTGTTTCAGAACATCCTTGTTTTCTCTATGATTTACTACTGTATCTTTTGATGCTAGTTAAACTAGATACATAGCTCCAGGCAGTAAGTGGCCTAAATTAAAGGAGCTCTGCTGACAAAAGCTCTTTGTTGCACTATTTTTCCTGCATTAAAGCATTTGTATTTCAAACTTGTCTATCTGAAAGCATATAATGTAGACCAGAAGAAACAAACATTCTTCACTACACTTCATTGTGAAAATGTAGCATATATCCAAATACCCACACAAGTGTGATATACCTGCTCTAAAGATACTGTAATGTCAGTAATAAACTGTCCCCCCCAGTTTTGTGTTGAGGAAGTACTAAAAGTTATAGAGGGTTTTTATAGGCCCTCTCAGTTACTTAATATACTCAAAAGGAACAAAATACAGGCTGTCTAGTTTGCTATCTCGGACGCAAACAGACTTACATGAAAGGTACAAGGAATGGTACTGACACCTTAATTTGCTTTCCCAAGCCACAAGAGTACAATAAGCCAAAGTTCTTAAACTGTCATGGACATTTGTTCTAGGAAAGGCTGCTGACAATCTTTACATCTACATAACTGAAGTAATGAAAGTAAAACCAGCTCTTCCAAGCACAGATTCTGAAGAGCCAAAACAAAAACTACACCAGAAATTTTCTGCCTATATGGAAATTTTATTCAGCATTATAACTGAATAGTTTATTAGTAGATTTTTGTTTTCTTTAAAGATCACAGATTTTTTTTTGTATATACTCAATATATGAGATTACAATGGCAATCTTAGAAGTGCTGAAAGTGTAGTTGTTTTCAAAATAGTTGCTGTTGATGATAAATTATATTCATTAGTACCAAAGTACAGCCACTCCACACATAAGGCCTAAAAGCTGTAACAGTTCACAGATAGAGAACAGCACCAGCAATAACTTCCTATAGATAACAGTAACAGCAGCATTTTATACCAGATGTTATTGGTTGAAAAAAATTTTACTGTAAATACTTATGTACCTGTGAGCTTGAAAATGTTTGCCTTCTACGCAAATATTAATATCTGGACAACAGCACTTCCTGTAGAGCATCAGTAAGTCTTCTCCTAACATAGATGCAGTTTCTACTTTGGAATTACCTGCATATAGGGAGAAAAAGCTGTTTTCACTTTGTCAGGTGTACAAGAGACTACTGACAGTGCACAGACAAAACATTTGAAAATAATCTGACATAATTGCTTATTATTGCATATTCAAGCTTTTTCTTGAAAAGTTTTCCAGACATCACCTTTTACTTCTTATTTTGACCTATCAGAAACTTGACCAATGCTCCCTATTTGGTATCTACAGAAGAGCTACAGTTACTCTTTTATAAGATTATGCACCCAGTTAATTCTTTTCTGCACGGAAGAAGAGCAGCCCCTGAGGAAGTTTGGGGAGATGCAGTGCCACAGGTCCCACCTGAACAGATGTGCTGCTTGAGCCCTGTCACTGACACAGCAGTAGCAGCCAGCACCTCCGAGGAAGATGCAGTTAAACACTTCCTTGTATGATTTCATTTAGAGCTGTAGTGTGGAAGATTCTGCAAGGTTCCAGAACCCTCCTAAAACAGCAGTGGAACCAGTGCAATTTACTAGGAAGGAAAACAAGGAAGATACTCTGCTGTGTGGAAGTTCCACATGGTGAAGAGTAGAGCTCACTGTATTTCAGGGAAAAGAGGACATGGTGATGACCATGCCTGATGCCTGGCAATTCCAGATTTATTACACCACACACAGGCTGGGATCTGTTCCTGCCTAACTTCTGCAGCAGTTCATTTCTTCGAAGTGTGAGATCACGAGGTGGGCCATAGAAAAGAATATCCATGACAGCTGTGCTGTAACAATAGTTTTAATTTTGCCTGCATTTTTACAACTCTAGAAATATTTAAACAATTATTTAAAAGACAAAAAGAGAAAAAAGTACAATTCCAAACCTACCTGCAGCAGCTTTGTCACTTTCTGCATTAATGACTGCTTCTGGCATTTCTTCCTCAGTACCAGAGAAACAAACAACTCCTTTCTGCACAGCTCCACTTGGAGTATTCTGACCAACTGGTGCTCTTTTGCTTTGTCCAAGACAATTTACATTTTTTTGCGTGTTGTGAAGAGTAGTAGTGTTGCTTTCTTGTATTATCCTCATAAACAGCTCCTCAATTTCTTTAAGATTTATATCACATGAATATAGAATCCTAGAATAGGACACTAATTTTTACTCTCATGATTTTCCAATTGAAGAAAACAAATAAAAATTTACATTTTTAACAAAATTCATGACCAGAAAACAAAGAGTTGGACTGTCTTGTGCTTAAAAAAACCCAACCTTTATAAAAATTAATCTCTGGAAAACTAATTTCTGCAAATGCTTGAAAAGCATAAACAAGCACCACAAAATACCAAAACGTTCTAACATCAAGATTATAGTAAAAAAATAATTAAAAATATATAGAAATATAAATGAATTGGAGAAATAAATTTTAATTTCAAAGGAAGCACTTAAAGCACAAAAATTTGCAGTTAAGATTACCCAAGAACTTTCACTTTGCCTATCTAGTAATTCCAGCTTCCCACTTTCCCATCTGTTTCACCAGCTTATTTTTGGCTCAGGATCTGGAAAGGCTAACAAAGCCTGCAGTCTCTGACTGCAAAGAAACATTTATAGAAACATACTGCACTCCAGCACAGACAACATGTCTTATCTTTGGTTTCATACCATCTAGATGAAGTTAACAAAGTTTAACAGAAGAGCTACAGTTACTTTGGATGTAGCAGAAATATCCAGAGATCTGCTTTAGTCACTCACTCCGTGGCAAAGAGGCTTTTTTGTTAATACTCAGAGAACAGTAATTTGAGTGTGTCATTTGAACAGTGTACTCTGACGGGGCAGAGAAAACATACAAAGAAATCATCTTCCTTCTTGAGTCCTGTATTTAAAGGATTGAGATAGGTAGCAATTTTTTTTGTCCATGTGATACAGGTCTTCACCAGGAGAGAAGAAGGAGAAACAACAATGTAGGGAATAAGAATGTTAATATTTTGTTAAATTTTGAAAGCATGCATCAGGAAACAATAGAACAATAGGAACAATAAGATTTCACAACAGGAACAATAAGATTTCACATGAAAAGAGTAAGATCAGTGGACCTTTTTCACATGTGATTTTAAGGTTGTTGTGTATGTATGTGCTTTCAGAACTCCTAACCTATCAAATGACCCATCTATTGCTTTTCAGATTTAAAGTGCTTTCCAACCTAGCATAATAGTAGCATAAGGGAAAGACAAGTAAAAACATCTGTACTGCTGATTTCCTTTTGCCTTAACGCAGGGAAAAGAACAGTTGTGCCAAAAAAATCCACCTGCAAGTGCCACAAAAAGCCCTTTTTGCAGCTGATTTGTTTTCAAGTTCCATGAATCAGCCATTTAGAGAAGATACTCCTTGCATGGTAAGGTACACCACATCAATAGGCACAAGTGATAAAAGGATAAATGGGAAAGACCATATCAGAACAGTGTGCATAAACCACAAAATTCCAAGAACATGTGAGGCAGGCTATTCTTCTGAAATAAAGTGGTCTGCAACCATAACCCTCTAGGGGCAATACACAAGCATAGATATCAATGGTAGGATTGCTGAGTGTAAACATAAAGGAATTCAGTACACATATGCATAACTCAGGTTTGTTTCCTCCAAAACAGCTATTATCCAATGGGGACTATGCAATTGGGAAAAAGAAACTTGTAAGACAATTTATTTAGAAAAGTATGTATCTTTTTCACTACTTTATACTCCAGTGTTATCCACTGGATAACTGGGAACTGTATTTAAAGAACAAATATTCACAAACATTCTATTTGGCATAACTTGTTTATGAAAACCTCACATGCAAGAGAATATCATGCTGGAAATAGTGCTAATCCACCACTTCTCTAGTGTCAGTATGATGCTGTGTAATTTTAACAGGTACCCCACCTTATGGCTTGAGGTTTTTTTCTCTGTACACAGAAAAGAATCTGATAGACATGAACAACACTGAGTTTGCAAGAGGTGTGGCTAGGTGGCAGA
This sequence comes from Serinus canaria, assembly GCF_022539315.1. NCBI lineage: Eukaryota > Metazoa > Chordata > Aves > Passeriformes > Fringillidae > Serinus > Serinus canaria. The sequence goes on along the minus strand of NC_066322.1, from coordinate 16,344,902 downwards.
TGAAACAGGTACAACGGTACAGGGTATCTGTTGTATTCATAGCAGTTACTATAGCTGAAGATATTTTATACAAAGGAAAGGCTCTAGACTCTACATGCTGTCAAGAGTTTACCTTCTAAAAGGCTTCTGCCTGCACTTAAACAAGATGTAGCATCCTTGTCCTGCCTGATACAGAATTCTACAAGCATAACATGGTCAAAGGCTTGGCTGGTCTTTAAATCAACTGCTGGTATTGCAAACTAACCCCTGTGGCAGTAACTGTCACAATGACAATCGTATTCCTTTGTATTTGATTGCATTTATTGCTTTTTAACTGGATCTCACTGTCATTAGGTCCTTCTCTGTCCTTCCTTGTTTCAGACCCTCTAATAGAAATATTAAGAGACAATATCTAGATTTTTATTGCTAAAGCAGTATTTTGTCCAACTGAAAAAGAAAATAAAAAGCAGTTTGCCTCTCAGCAGGCAAGACAGTAATGATCTAATGATCTGTGACAGACAGCCATCCTTCAGGGATGCTGAGTTTCTCTTCTTGAGGCACACTGCAAAACCCTGCCTAGGCAGGCATCTCCAGCCTTCAATGTACTTGCAGCTGTTGACATTTTTCTAGCTGTGTCCTGAAGAATGACAGAAGGCTATCGGAGGGGCAGAGTCAATATTACATCAGTTTCACCAGGGCCAAATGTAGCATGCATAGTGTCTACAGTATGGTTGCTGCATGTCTGAGGACTAGAAGTTTCTTCCTGGTGTCATCAGATAATGCAAGTGTACAGAGGGAAACAAAGCACTGCTTAGTTGCTCATCTACTTCGTGCTGAGGCTATGCAGAAAGATCAGCATGAAGTTTACTATGTCCTGTCTCCTGCTCAAAAGAAGAGGGAAGAGGAGCTGCACGGCCTTCGGCACACAAGTGACACTTAGCCCACTTCAACTCTCCTGATGAAGGGAGACAGGCCCACAGGAAGTGTGCCTCACTGAGAAGCAGGCCAGATATAGCTCATGAGAAAATAAAGTTCCCAAATTCCCATGGAAAGATGAGTTTTACTTGGGAAAATAAAAGCAAAGCTGAATACAAACAGGAAAACAGGAAAAGGAATGAGATTTTGTTACAGCTTTGATGAACTCTGCAATACTATTACTAGTATTTGCTTCTCCATATACACAAGAAACCAGAACTTCTGTAGAAGACAATACCTTTCTCTCAGAAGCTCAGCTGCAGCTACAGGTCTCTGTTACAACTCATAATGGCAGTTTACATGCTCCAAGAACTAGGCTGGCTTCCAGTAAAACTAAAGCTCTAATTTAAGGCACTGTTTTGCACTTACAAAGATCTAATTAATTTGCATCCCAACAGTAAGAAACCACTGAGATTCAACAGCTACTGATACTATTTGATCACCTGAACAATGGATTTGGCTCTTTTCAACCAACCCTTTCTTTGGTCCAAATGAGTTCAAACTTCAGTGCAAGCACTGTAAGCATCAATCTCCACAGAATGTGCTAGGTTAGAGGACTCAAAAGGTGAAGTATCAAACAGCACTGAAAACTAAGTTAAGAAAAAGCAATTATCTTGCAAAGCACACTTCATACACAGCTTAAAACATATGGGGAGGTTTATTTGAAGATTCTAAACTCACTGTGAAAAGACACATTGTTTACAATTAGTTGAGCTGAGTTTAAAGGTATTTTCCAATATAATGCTTTTTGGAGAACATGCAGAACTTCCTTGCCTTATAGCAAACCCAGACAAAACTGAAAGCAAGTATCAGTGACGTATCAAGTGCTTACCATTAGGAATACAAGCCCCTGATATAACAGTATATAAATAATTATTCAGAATATTTGTTTCAAAATTAATTTCATTTTTTAAAAAATTGCATTATCATACTTCTCCATGAAATTCTTCTGTAACACCACTTTGACGAATGTGAAAGAAATCAATGAAAACACAGTAACAAGGAAATCAGGAAAAATACAAGATAAAACCCATGCTGTTTTGTTTCTTACGACTTGTTTTGCTAATGCTCCTGCCAGGCTGTGGCAATAACCCAACAAATGCCTGGTAATAAACCTGCTCCCCTACGAGGATTCTATGTTTCAGATATTACTCTGGGCTCAGAAAGTTTTCTTTCATAATTTTAGGGAGTAAACTTTAAAACTGCAACACTATCCCGTTGCTGTTGGCAACAATCTCAGGAGCCTGCAAGTACCTACATTTTCTAGGCACATCCTGAATTGATGTGAAATCCCAGAATGATTTCTTTCTACCACTTTGCTCCTGATGCATTCCTGTAAGTGCCGGTCGGCTCTAACACCAAGTCTTTTTTAGGGAAAGTAGGTGGCAACACCAGACCTTTGTTAGAGAAAAGCAGTTCTTTGAAAAAAGGATTAGAGGAACTTACAAGAAGGAGGATTGCAAGGTCTGGTGGCAGCACCAGCCAACACCCCTCATGTAACTCACCTAAGGTTTGGAGCAAGACATGAGAGATGTTGCATATGTGGCAACGGGAAAATAGCTGGCAGTGCAAAAACATGCTGGCCCTTGCACTAGTCCCTGGGGAGCAGCCAGCCCACACACCTCCCTCTGGGATCCCAGTCTGCATCAAAGCTGTGCTGTCTTTGGCCTAGCCCATGGCTCACTAGGACTTGAGAGATGAGTTTCAAACTTAATGCATTTTCATCCAACTTGCTGAACTTCTCCTAGATTCCTATACCCACAGCTTTTTCAAATATGAGCTGAGAGTTGGTTCTATTTGCTGCTTTCATCTGGGAATCTTGCTAGAAAGGGTTTTAGTAGGCGCTGACAATCTCAAAGGATTTTTGCTGTTTTTTTCTCTTTTTCTTTTACAAGTCCTTTATATATAACAAAAAAAAAAAGCACACTAGGGTTGAATGTACAGACACGTGCTATCAGCAGAAGGGCAAAGGCAGAGGAAAAGAGGAAGAAGTTACAGAAAAGTCCTCTGCAAACTGCAGGAAGGCTGCGAGAGAGTACTGCCTTGAATTGGAAAAGTTTTAAAACAGGTGTTGGCACTGGGAGAAAAAGGAGAGGCAGGACAGAGGAGCGGTGATGCCGAGGCCAGCCCATCAATCCTCCCGCGGCCGCGCACTCACCGCAGGAATTCCCGTAACTCCGCGGGTTCCAGGCCGTGCAGCTGCAGCTGCCCCCCCGCCAGACGTTCGCAGACCAGCGGCGCCCGCGCCAGCAGCACCGCCCGGTGCACCCGCACCTCCTCATCGCCGACTTGGAAGGTCACGTCGGAGTGGGTTCCCTCCGCCAGCAGCCTGCGGGACGGCACCGTTACCGCGTGTCCCCGCCCCGCCCGGCGCCGCCCCAGCTCGGCCGCCGCCCCGCACCCACCTGTCAAGGTCCTGCCGGAGCTGCTCGGCCAGCGCCTCCTTCAGCCGCTGCCGCTCCGCCGCCGCCGGGCCGGGGCCCTTCGGCGCTGCTCCGCTGCCGCAGCGCGCCATGTGCCGGCCGCCGCTCTGCCCCGCGCCCGGCGCGGCGACAAACACCGGGGCGGGACTGGCAGTCGGTGCCTTGGCGGCGGGCCGCCGCACTCACGGAGAGCACCGGGACGGCGCTCGGGGCGCGGGCAGTAACCGGCCCCGGAGCGGGAGCGCCGCGGGACTCGCGCCGTGCGGGACCCGCGCCGTGCTGGACCCGGCTCCTTCCCCGCGCCGCTCGTGGGGGGGGGGCCAAAAGGGGCCTCCGCCAATGAGAGCCGGCGGTTCTGGCCTGGCCCCGCCCCCAGAAGGGAACCTGAGGGGAGGGTCGGACATCCCCGATGGGGGCGGAGCTTCACTGATGGGGCGGTGCCTCAGCCGGCCAAGGGCGGGTGCCTCCGTGAATGCGCCCCCTACCGGCCGCCGCTCCTCCCTGCACACGAGGGCCGTTCTCTCACAGCAGAGCAGTTCCCGCACACGAGGGCCGCTTCCGCACTCGAGGGCCGCTCCCGCCGCGTGCCCCGAGCGCAGCGCCCTCCTGTGAGGGGCCCGGCGTTCCGCAGCCGCCCCTGCCTTGTGCACCTGCCGCGGGGAAGGAAGCGGGGCGGGCTGCGGCTTCCGAGCAGCCGGTGCTCTGCAGGAAAATCCCTACTCCCCAGCACTGTCTTGCCAAAGCAAACCTGCTGCCACAGGCGATAGAAGTCTCTCTGTGCCACCTCCTGAGACAAGGGAGAGCCTTTCCAGCTTCATAGTGTAAGTAAGAGAAGCACATAACCATTTACGTTCATAAGTGCTGAAAGTATTCAGGGAAAAATGCTTGAAAGGCAGGTACCAGTGGTGGATGGAAAGAAGCAAATTCAACACCATGGTCGTGATCCTGAGGAGATTGCCGGGATTTGGGGAAGGGGACGAGAGCAGGTCTCCAGCCATGAGCTAGCGCTGGGCAGGCAGCACCACTTGGTCCTTCCTGGCCAGGGTTACTCTGAGGGTTACACTGCACCCACACCGAGCGGGACACAGTGGCTCCAAAGAAATGACACCCTTGGCAGTGTGGGGATGTGTTGGGGCTCCCCAGCATCTCCCAGCTCTGTTCTACTTTAGTGTGGACAGTTGTTCAGGCTCATCTGGCCCTGATGCCTCCCTCAGCGGGCTCTTGTTCACCTCTGATTCCAGGGCACTGCGCTTGCTCTGCAGGTGGAGAGGGAGGTTTTGGAAACCTACAAACACGTGACACCTATTCTGTGGGCTTGTATTTTTGCCACTTTTCCCATTGTAGTTAACATACGGTTTTCTTCTTCCCTGCCATCACACGCAAGTTAATTCTACCCTTTGTGTTCATAATCACCGTGTCTCTTCCTCCTATAAACACAGGAACTTGGCAGCAGTTCTTGGAGACAAGAACAGTAGTTGCTTACAGAGGAAGGATAATGCCAACGAGGCATTATTTTCAAAAATTGACAACACTCATAGCATGAGTGTCCACGCTGAATACCAGACCAGACGCTTCAGCTATTCAAACCCAATTCTTAGCTTCAGTAAATCTCTCCATAGGAAGTCAGATAAAGTGAAGGGAGTCTTGTAAGTTGCATTTTATTAGACAGAGGTGGATTTGATACATGTTATATCTTAATTTTCCATTGTTCCTGTTCAGACATGTGGAGTGTACAGGTTTCCCATTTTTTAGTCAAGAAAGAAAAACACATTGCGCAAAGCAGCTGCATTCAACAATACAACAAGATACTGATCATTATTCACTTGAAGACTAGAAACGTACCCAGAAAATTGTCAATCGTTCAGTATGCTAAAATATAGATAAAAAGAGTTACTGTTTAATGGTAAAATACATTAAAAAAATTCAGGCAAATCTAGAATGAAAACTTGTGACTTTCTTCAGTATGGCACCACTCTATTGTTTCATTATAAATTTGTAAAAGGCACCACACATTACAACTGTAAAGCAAGGGAGAAAACAAAACCAAGCAACTTTCCATGATTTTCTTTCTGTACAAATACATATGTATTTTAAGGCAGGTGTTTTTATGTGCAAAATACAAGTATACAGGTAAAACCAATGTTGGTATCATATATTCTCATACTCACTTCTTTTAGCTGTACGATTAGTGTCCAAATGTACAGTACAATGAAAACACTTCTCTAACAGAGCTCAAAATAGAAGGCAGGCTGGAAATATGGCCCTGATAACAATTAGGTTTTAAATCTGAAGAGCTTTTATTTAGACCCCTTAAAACATGTACAAACAGTCATTCTCTTTTTCTTTTTGTCTCTTCCTTAAGAAAGGTCCATATCAACTTGTTCACTATGTCAGGTTGATCCTGCTGGAGCCAATGACTGGCTTCTGACAAAATAGTTAATCTGAAATGATTTTTAACATAAATCCTTGTAATTTCTGCCATCTCAACTTCCATAAATGCATCTCTTTCTCCCCATAACAGCAGTGTTGGCATGATGACTTCATGATGCTGTAGAGGCAGGCAGCTTGAAAAATAAAACACACTTAGTTAGGTCTTATTTTAATAAAAAATCACCTGGACATATTTCATTCGATACAGCTTTTGAAATCAATGCAGTGAATCTCACTGTAAACTTTCTAGGTGTCACAATATCTTCTACAATATCAAAAAACCACTGTGACTCCAAGTTCTATCAAAATGACCTACTTAAACTTTAAATTTTTCTTTTCTTAATGCAATTATTTAAAATTGTTAATTTTATAAATATTACCTCATATTATAGACATGAAAGATGCAAGTAGCTAGTATGAAAGACTTTTCAGCATTAACCTATCAGAGTTTATTCCAGCACATTTCAAAGATGTTAAAAAATTTATCCAAGCTTGAATTGCTTACTTTTAGTCACATACAGTGACAGATGAGCTGTGATAATTCAAAATAGATTCCATCTGATCAGATACAAATCTTTATTATATTAATGAAAAAATAGGATTATTTTAAACTAGTAATGTATAAAAAAATATTTCCTGAATTAACTTTTATGACATATGTAAGTACTAGTTGTAAAATTAGGAGTTAAGAGACTATGTTCTGTAAAACGAGCAAGAAAAAGGTGATGTCTTAAAGTAAGACAAATAAAATGAGACTTTGAAGACATTCTTCCTCTCTACTTACATGCAAAGTCAAGAAATGTTAATAAAAGATCACTTTAGAAAATAATTTCATTTTGACTGATGATTACAAAAATTCTTAAAATGGCCCTTTTTACCAGTGGATTTAAATCTCATTTTGCAAACAACTTGACCTCACCCACTGAACCACAGCTTATTCATAGTACCAATTTTAAAAACTGATAATCTGATATCTGATTCCTTGCATTGAGACTAATCTCTTCACCTTTTAGTCCAGTATCCTGGATCTCTTTCACTATTAACATGTGTGTTTTTTCACTACTGTACAGTTTACTGTTTTGTGCCTGCAAGGTTTGCAGCCTCACTTAGGTAAACTCTATCAGGCTTTATACAGGATTTTTTTTCACAGGCTTTTTTGTCACTTTTCATTGCCTATGAACTACACTATATTTCTGTTCAGTCTGGAATATGGGAAATTATGTAATTGCTGAAGTTTCCAGAAATCACTTGTAAAATCAATTAATGCACAGATTTCTCATTTAGAAAGGGAAGTTCCATTCATGAAATATTAAAGTCTTTGAAAAACAGACTCAGACCTTCATACAGCATTGTTATACAGTTTCTCTGTAAACAGTGAAGTACTTCTTAACTGTTACAAGAGAACTAATGCTATTTTCTAAACAAACTGTGTGTCAGAAGAAATTCAACTTCCAGCTTCTTACCTATCTCTCTTAACCAAGCATGATAGAAAAACTTTGTGGATTTATTCTTAAAGTGTTTGTATTTAATGTATAGTGAAAGGAATGACCACTGTGCTATTTATAAAAAGATGTGCTGGTGATGGATGGAAGCAGGTTATTTTAATCACCTCTTTGGAAATAACATTCCAGAAAAATTAGGCTCTGAAGAATGCACCTCCAAGTGGATAGTAATGAGTCAGAACCCTTTAACACATAGGTCACCAGTACCAGCCCACTGGGAGTTATGGTGAAAACAAGTCATTAGCATCCAAGTGCTGCTTAATGACTAAGATGAGAGAAAGGGAAAATTCCAATCTAGCTTTCATATTTAACGATTCCCATCCCATAAGGCATGACCATCACAACTGGCAGCAGGAACTGAGTGACTGATGTTTTTGTTCCAGTCCAAAACCTGCTGCATTGTGGCTGATAGCACCTAAATAAGATTCTCTGAATTCAGTGCAGGTGTATTTTCATTAGAAGAATAAAGCAAACAATGCACACACATACACGCAAAACACACAGAGGAATTAATAGCTGTGAAGATACTTTCTGACTTAAAACTGATACTTCACTTTCTTTTTGAGTCTGAAAAGGTCTGAAACAATAGTTTGAATGTTCACAACTTTTCCATTTGTCTGTGACTCCCAGAGCAGTTCAGCTATCACAGGCACGTCACTGCTGCTGTGAGAGGAGCATCTGGTTAATGTGCTCATGCAGTGGAGCGAGGTGCTGCGGCCGATGGAACGAGCAGGGCTCGGGGCGCTGGCGCCTCTCAGCTCCTCATTAGCCCTGCCCGGGGCTGCTGAGGGCGGGGGAGCCGCTGGGCAGGCGGGCAGCGCCGTGGCCCTTGGACATCCCAGCTGATGTCATCGGCTGTTCTGCACAGCTTTAAATAAGTGTACTGTTACCAGCATAGCCATCTCATTTACTCCCCACTGTCAGCCATGCTCGGGGTTAGCTTTCTGCTTTCTCGTTCCAGTTCTGTCTCAGCCTGTACAAGGCAGCATCTTGCTCAGGTCCCTGTTTTTCCTCACAGTGTTTTCCTTGCTGACTGCTCTCCTGACAGTGACAGCATGGGTGACACAGAAAGAGCAATAAAGGAAGTAGTAAGTTTGGACCAGGGAAAATGAAAAGTTACTCTACTTCAAACACCTACTGCCTGAGTTTAGGGTAAGAAGGGAATTGTCAATTTATAGGATATTGGGAAGCTGGTCTTTTGTTAGAGAAGCATGCAGGACATTTATCACTGATGAAGACTGGAGATGATAAAGGAAAAACAAATTCAATGCCACTCTTCTTGATATAGTCCAAGTTAATGCTATAAGTAGAATATATGCAGAATTAAGACCTTCTGGCCTTGGCCCTGTTTTTGGTGGGTAAAAAGGGGGGTGTCTGACTCTCAGGCCAAGCCAACTCCTTTCAGGAAAGTTAAAACTGTTAGAAAGCTGTTTGAGAAAATAAATATTAATCTTGCAAAAATATTTCCTATTATGACACTATCTCTGTTTTACTCTGTGAAGGGAGTCTCCTAAGTCCAATAAAGGAACAAAAAAACCCCAAATCCAAATCAAGTTAGGTTGGTTTTATGCTTAGTTATACAAAACGTCTCTCACCTTTCTGAAAAACAGAAATAGCCTAAACACAATAAAATTGTGCCAGATATGGTCTTGTAAAGCTACAAGTAAGGGTAACATACTTGGATGCCATATCATCTAGTGGTATTATGTAATAATAAGCTCTTGATACATTTCTCATAATATGAATTGTAATGCAAACAATTAATTGGTGTTAATTTTTAAAGTATTGTTTAGAGGTGGATTTTTAGGATTGCCATGGGGGCTGTGAATGAAAAAGAGTCTTTGCTTTATTAGATTTTGAAACAAAGATTTTCCTTTTGTGCACTCTGCTTGTTTTGCCGCTTTGTGTGGACACCTCTCAGAACACACATCTCCTCTCACTGCTTGACTGGGCTTGTGCCCACCTGGTGAGGCTTCAGGAACACACCTGGGGGTTTCCCCGGGTTCAGCAGCAGGAGAGGAGCAGCAGTAACACCTCTGGGCTCCAGGGGACTCTCTAGAATATTTTCCTTTGCTTGGGGACATTATACTGACCTGAAAAGAGTTCTGTAATGGTTAATGGGTCCTGTTAATGCTCCGGGTTGTGAAAAGACATAGAGATAAGCTTCAATATCCTCTGCAGTTAGTCTGCAGCCTTTCCTTCCAATTCCAGTGGCCTGGCTGGTAAATAAACTTTTCAGAACCTACAACAGCAAGAAGAAAAAGCTATTATGTAAGATAGCTAAAAAATGTGATTTGTCTCCTTCAACAGGACATGCCTTTCTAAAATCTGTTTATTTATTAAATCTATTTATATTCAAAATACAGTGAATGGTTCAAATGAGTTTTTAGACAGCTATATGTAAAGCACAAGGTAAATATCTCTAGTAGAACTTATTCCAGAATAATCAAGTAGAAATACCAGTATTACCAAGTTACTGCATCCTGACTTACTACTGTGACAGGCAAGTGCAGGCACATAGGTTTTTTGGGATGGACCCCAGCAGGTGGCAGGGCAGGAAGGAGGATGATTCGTGACCTCCCAGCTGGCCATGCCCTGTCTGTGCAGCACGGGAAGCTGTGCTCGGGGCTGTCGGTGTGTAGGAGGGTGTATCCTGCACTGTTGTCCTTTTCTATCGGCTCCTGCTCACATTTAAGGTTACACAAAGGGTTGGCCTTGGCTTCTAGGGCACAATTCATCACCTGGCTGAATGCAGTGCCCAGCCTCCCACACTGCCTGCCCTGTAGCAGGCTCTGAGATATAAGAGGATGTCCCACTGCGCACAGGAACTTCAGGTAAGTCAGCAGGAACTCCCCGGGCACCAACGGTGTCCCACTGGTATGGGCACAAGTGAAACCAGCTGACTCTCTAGGTGGAGTAATGCACTAAAGTGCTGAGGTTAAAACTACCTCCTTCAGCACCTCCCAGAAATGCAGAAGTAAGAGTTTATCTCAGAGACTCTATATATTTGTATCCTACTTTATATAAAGCTTAAGAAGAAAAATCAGAAGGCTCCATATTTTTTCCAGTAATTATAACTACATCAGAAGGGATCAGTGTAGGTGGCAATTACTCCATTACTCACAGTTACATATATAAACAAGAGCATTCATTTTGCTCACCTTGAAATCATTTAGTGTAAACATGAATTCAGGAAACCATGGCATTTGGAAAAAGAAGTAGTAACCAGATTTAATCAATTGTGATGGATGTCGTAGAATGTATTCTGAAACAAAAATGTCCATGAATTAAAAATGAAAACTGATGGCTCAAACAAAATTACTAGTAATATTACTATTTTTTAAACTTAAAGGAATGTTTTAAAAATATTACATTAAAGTATGCTGTGTGACAAAAGATGATTATTGTTTCAGGAGTAAATATATGATGTGGCCATTGAAAGATACCTCTTATATAAATGTTAGTAGAAGCAGCCAGCAAAACAGAAGTTTGCCAAAGATTAGGTGAGGACAGCAGCACTGGACAGTTTAATTGCATGTTAGTTTTTCACTTAGAGATCTATTTGTGTAGCTAGTCCAAAGCATTTTTTTTCCAGATATGGAATAAAAGGCATAAATAGGTATTTCTCTCATCAGTTATGTGATGCAGAGAAATCTGTAGATGATGATCCACGGACATTCTAAAGACTGCATCACTACTGTTCATTGAAGTATAGAATTTTTCTAACAGTGTCTTTTTGGCAATTTCAAGAATTGTAATCAAGATTACATCGAGTCCCTTTTCAAAGATTTTTACAGTCATTTTTAAAGACATAGGAGCATATATAGCAAAAGAAAATTATATCTATCTATATCTACCTATCTATGTATCTATCTATAACAAACTTCAATTGACTGGTTTTTTTTTTTTTTTATTGTAAATCTGTGTCTCAAGTGAGTTTCAAGAGCCAACACTGACATTGAAATACCTAATTTCCTCAAAGCAAGCACACAGTGTGTGCAGGTACTAGGACGTCTAGAACTTTTCCTTCACAGGTGCAAATTTAGGAATGCAAAAACCACATTCCCAACACAGGACAAATCTCTGAAATATTAATTCTGACAGGGAATAAAAATTGGTTTTAAGCCAACAGAAATTGAAGTGTTAGCTATCTTCTAAAGTTTTGTATCTTACACATTCTTAAATTGCATTATCCATTATATTTTTCCTTATGGACCATTGTCAGCACTGATTACTTTACTTTTCTGTACTATTTAGACACTGTGTATTTTCTTTTAATCCAAAGTAGAATAAATTTGATGTAGGGAGAATTTATTAAGCTACAGACCAGATTTTGTAGTTCAACAAATATGCAAACAAATACTATAATAAACTGCAATTATCTTCTCTACAGCCTTGCTCCTGTGCTCATTGAAAACACTGCAAAAATCTCCTTCCTTCTCGTGTGGAAAACAGACTTCTCCATGGGTAAGTGTGGATTTACCACCTGGCAAAATGTTCTTTAGTATCCTAGAAAGGTGCCCAAGAACACTGTAAGAACAACTAATATGGATGGTGTGGCTGATCCCACAGTGTAAGGTCAGATTTACATTCAATTAAAATGAAAATTAAAGCTCTGCTGAATATTCTTAGCCATTTATGGGGAAATTGGGTGACTTTTTAAATGGAAATAGGGTAAGGCCAGCAATTGAAAAAATTCAAGTTAGTGAGGTAGTACTTTCCTTTTCATTACTGAATGTTGATACAATTCCTTTGAAATGTTTTGTAATTCTGGGTAGTAGACAAACTCAACTCTATCACAAAACAAACAGTGAAACAAGTCCTGTTTCAGCAAAGTACTGGTATATTCCTAAGGGTCTATTAAGTAGCCTAGAAAGACTTCTTCCAATGGATTTTGTACGAGATCATAAACTGTCACTTGTCACCCAAATCATGATGTAATTCTAGTGTCTGATTCACATTGATACAAAGACAGGCTTATGCTGATTTAATAATGCAGTGCTGCCTCTACCAAAGTATAATACAATATACATCCCTCTTTGGGAATTTTTCCTTATATATATAACAGTGATAAACAGTGATAAAGTGCAACAAAACAGATTCATGTGTTCGAAAGTTAGGTTTGTGGACCTTCAAGGATTAAAAAAACATCTGTAACTTTTGTTGCAGGCATTCCCTCTTCCTACAGTGAATTTATTTTCAGAGGTCAAATAAATACTTGATATCTTACTGCTTCATAAAATACAGTCCAGGCTGTGAGAGCCATAGAGCTCATCTACTGAGCCAGGCTGCTGGTTCTCAAAGAAAGCACAATCATGACCAAAATGCAGCTACAACAAAGACTACTGTAAAACTTACCTGTAAATACAGAAGGGTGAGGGAAATTAACCACAATCAGCTTAGTCACCATTTCAGGGTAACATATGGCCACTAACCAAGCGATCATTCCTCCCCAGTCATGGCCAATCAACACACACTTGTTGTATCCTACCACAGAAACACAGATACATGCTTTTATTTCAAACGAATTAGTATCCACAGAAATCAGCTCATACAACAAACTCATTATTGGGCTGAATAGGTGGTTCAGCATGTTTATTAATGTAACTTTAATACAGCACCTCTTCCATTACTAATGCTCAGGAAAAATAGGGCATTGGTATAGTTTAAAAATTTACAAATATGTCAAAGTATTTAATTGGACTTCATTCAACTTTAACTCTACTACCTCCATGTCACCCTAAAGTCACTCAGTATGCAGATGGCCACCCTGTTTACATCTTGGCCACTGCAGGACCATATAGACACTTCAGTCTGCAGACATTATAACACATGTACATTGGCCGTGTTTAGGGAGTTTGGAATTTGAAACTGCAGACAAGAAGACTGAGCAGTGTCCTGAGCACCTCCAGAACAAAATTAATCCTAATGTATTTCTCTGAGTATGAGAGGTTATCTAAGCACTCAGTGGCATCATTATGCAAAAAGTGGGCATTATGCTTAGTAGCCTTATATGGAGCATGTGTAAACACTCCCATTTATATACTTAGGAGGCATGCAGCTTTTCTTCATAAGCTGTTTTATTGGCAATTCTGTAAGTTCTGGACATTCACATACTTACTCTTTCATCAATAAAAAATTGTATTTTAGCAGCAATAGAAGGGACATGGGCAGGATAGTGACCATGTGTTTTGAAAGCTTAACACTCCTTTAACCACTGCTGGAAAACAACATACTCTAGTGTCAGATACCATCACCCTCCTCATTGAGGACAGGAATGTTGAGCACACAGACTACAACTGAAACATATAAAAGCCAAGATGTTTAGAATTCTGACATAAATTTGGACACAGTTGTCAAAGAACCTTATAAGCCCTCTTGGATAGAAATCTTCTGGAGCACTTTTGATATAATCAAGTCCTTCAAAAGAATTTAACTTAGGATTAGGACAAACAAAGATAACAAAGCTCTGAAGTGATTTTCCCAAAAAAACTTAAATCCCTCTGAAATTAAATTATGCTGAGAGCATTTCTCAAGCATAACCTTGGCATTACCATGGAGATTAACACAACCAGCAAAGGCTGGAAAATGTCAACAGTGTGAGGACTGCCTGTCCAATCTTTTGCCAATACTCAAACATCACAAGCAAAGCAAATCCTAAATTCAAATCTCAGAACTTGAATCACTGGTTTATTATTTCTCCATATGAAATGCAGTAAGTTATTTTACTATGGCTAGAGTATCCAGGGAATTAAAATTACTCAGAGAATGACAATCTAATCCCTTGTGTTGATCTTGGTATGGAAGGGAAATACCCTTCACCAGGGGTTACAATTCATCACCCAAACAGGGACAATTCAGACTGAACTGGAGGGGCAAGTTTTGCACTTCAGCTCTAGACCTTTCCCCTGTATATTTGCCATAGAGAGCAGTGTGCCCCTTGTTCTCCCTTCCGCTCTTACTGTTGTGTAAGACAGAGTGATTCGGCTCTTGAGAACTGACAAGAGTAGTATTGTGCAGAGGGTAGTATTTTCAGAGGGTTATTTTTTTCCCAATATAGCAGATGCACTCTCACCAGCTTTGTAAAGCCCACAATATTTATTATGTCTTGTTTGTGCAAGAAGAATGTCATCTGATATAAATTCCTTGGTATGCAAGGCTCTAACTCAGAATATTATCCACTAAGTGCAAGTGGTTAGGAGGAAAAACTTTTTAGGGAAAAGGACCCTAGGTTTGTACTGCATTTTACAGCACATAGGAATTTTCTTTTCAAAACTCCTGATGAAAAAATGATCTTTATATATTGCTAATACAGACATACACATTGTAATTAGAAAACAACACTTTTTCATTTATAATTGTCCAAACAGTATTAGTATCCTTAGATTTATATCTATACACCTCTGTGATGCACATATTAAAAAAAAACCAAAGAACAAAACCAGTGCTAGATCTTCATGTGGGTTTCTTTTCCTAGAAAGTCAAGTAATTTTTGAGTCAAGTAGGTTTTTCTTCTACTAACGCACCTAGAGATTCCAAAATATCCTTTATGTCTGCTATCAGGCAATCTAACTTGTAATTTTCTTTGTGAGGAGGAGCATCTGTTTCTCCATAACCTCTCAAATCCAGGGCCACCACTCGATATTCACTTTTAAATTCCCGCAATTGATGGCGCCAAGAATACCTAACAAAGGGGAAAAAAAGTTGGAGTTACAAGGTCAAGCAGTATGATACCAAAAATGCACTCAACGCTTTTGCACCCAAATATTTGAGGGTAAACTAGCATGGCTTTGTTTGCTATGAGATTCTTTTTCCTTTCTCTGCTGTGCCGATGGTCCTTTGTGGCTGCAGTAGTTTTGTGCTCCCATCTTGAATCCTCCAGTAACAAAGTGCAGCTGCCACAAAGGGGACATGGCCAGAGCCATGTTTTTTCAACAGTTCCTGGAGTCTGGCACAGTCCCTTTGCTGCAAATAAGCAGGCATAAACCAGAGCAAAGGGAGGACTATTCTGTTTTATCTTTGGAGCCATAGTAGCATCAAAAAAGTAAGATCTGAAAAGCTTTCTCTTCTCCCTGGCTTACTCCCAGCCATGTTTTGCATTTTTTGCCCATTCAGAAAAAGAATGTCAGATAATTCATACACTAAATAAACCAAAGAAAGAAATCCAATTAATAACAAATGAGCTTGGTGAAGTTTATAGGATTTATCCTGTATACACTTTCATCTGTGTCGATATCAGAACTGTTGCAGAACAAGCTCTCTCAATGTGTTGTTACTAGACAAAGTATTTCATCCTTGGGTTTCTATGGAAAAGAGCAATAGCATTATATACATCAAAAGGCATACAAAGGCAAGAACTCAGGCAAAACCCCGGGCTATTCCTCACTCTGTAACTGTATGTGTGTTATGAAGCAAAAAATAAAAAGAAAATGATGGGCAAGAACTACCTGTCCTTCAGCTGTTACTGAAACCAAATAAATTTTAGACTAGCCATTACCAAGACAGGCATTTTCTTATCTTACACTGTACTAGAAAGATGTATGAAAAACATGATCCTTCTTGACATATGTAACAGTGACTGCATCCGTCTGTGCTAGGATCTGTCTTTTATTTCTGCTTGCTTCAACAGTTTCAGATAAAGGATATATAACATTTGGATCATCAGTAGTTGTAAGTGTGATGCACAGAATTCTATCTTAATCCAAACAACATCTGTATCAGACCATGGGCTCTTCCACTTTACCTTTGCCTCCAGCCTATTAGGGACTTTGAACTTACATAAGGTTAGAGGGACACTCAGTGATATGAATCTGTTTTCATAGAAACAAAACAGTCAGAACATTTTCATTTCAGTGCTATATAATGTGAAGACAAGGTTTAGCTGAGATTTCTGGGAATGAATTTTTTACAGGCATTATATAATGACTTGGAAGCTGACTTTGCCATGGTAACTGTTGCAGCTATTCCATATACTCCAGTAAGAAGAAAGAACCAGGCCCATAAATACAGAAATCAACTATTTTTGTTTTCTGAAAATGTCTACAAGCTATTCTCATCCTCTGTTTTCACAACAGTCCATCAGTCTCCAAATGTCTGACCTATCAAATGGGTTGGTTTTATATTCAAATAAACCCTTTTATCCCATATGATATATAACTATAAGACAACTGCTTTGCAAGCAGAATTTGGAAATGTTGAGAATGCCTCCATGTTCATAAGGTTGAATCTACTTTGAGACTTTCTGATCATATTTTTTCTAAAGGGCAAGTAGTATAAAATGTAGCAGCTCACAACTTTTAAGTAATCAGCTGCCTCAACACATTATGTCCAGTTTCAAGTATTTTATTATTGACCTTCTACAATGTATTAATTTTCAAGTTCTTATGCATCTGAAACCCTCACTGGCTCTATTGTGTTACATTCTTTAGTGATCTGTCACCTTCAGACATTCTCTATCACTCTTAGTGGTCAGTATTGTCTGCTTATGTTTGTCCTAGTTATAACCTTGAGACATTTGAAGGCAGAGGATTTATTAAATTTAAAAACTGTAATTGTGGATAATATCCTTTTTGTTTTCTTAGACAAACAATACAAATTTGATGCTGCTTTACATTTCTCTTAAATTGCGAATATTTTATCTTGTGCTGTCAGAACAATCACTATTCCTGAATGAAAAAGTACTCACTGAGTGAATTAATATCCTAACACAAATATTGGTAATATGACTGGTTTACAGACTATTAGCATGAAGTGTTCTTTATAAAAACAGTGATAGAAACTCTTTGTGGTCCCAGTGACCTACATAATAGGTTTTTTATTCATCCTTTTCGAATGGTCAGACAATACAATCTAGTAGCTGCCACTTACAGCATGACTCACTATTCTAAACTGTTAGAATTACTTTCTGCTTTTTAAAAATAATATACCTAATCTCAGTACAATATGTATATAAAATGCTAATTTCTCCATTACTATTCCCCCATAGGGGAAATCAGCTGTAGTCTCATTTCCTGTGTTAGAATATGCTTTATGCAAGATATACATAATGTTTGAATAGAATGTGCCCTGGCCCATCTAACTGTCCTTTCAATCAAAGTTTACAGTTTTAATAATTTTAGAAAGCAATTTATTACTAGAAAAATGTCCTTATTTGAAAATTTTACTGAACAGAAACATGACTCTCCCATCACCCAGAAGGGCATTAGTACCTAGGGGAAATTGCTGAGGGAAGAGAACTGACCTCTCTTCTACTTGGGTCAGTTTAGCATGGTATGACCTGAGTACAGACTGGAAGATCTCAGCTCCAGCAGTGGCCTCTAGCCCCACAGCTGAGTTTGGTAAGGAAAAGGATTGTTTACCTTGCTATATTGCTGGCATTAGTACTCCCCTTATTCCCTTACTGTTTTTCCTGTGCAAGTTCTGTAAGCCATGCTTCACTAGTTAAACCTGACAACAACAGCCTGAGCAATTTGGTTAAATCATTGGACACATGACCGCTTTTCATTGTTATAAACAGACATTTAGGATTGGGTTTGATTCATCATTCATCTTGTGATGAACTAATAATAGAACATTTTCCCCTGAGTAGCATTCTGAAATTAGGCTGCACAATAGCCTATAGAACTTATAGTTCTTCCCCTCCCCTAGTTAAAAATTAATGTGTAGTATTTTTAATAAATGGAGCAATCCTGATTGCACTTAACATATAATGGATCCTTATTTTAACACCCTCTGCTATAATTCATAATTTTAGCCATATAGTACAAGTACTATCCAAACAGGAAATATGTTTAAAATTAGCAGTGCCTTCACAAAGTTTGCAGAAAAGGGTACATACCTGAGGAAAAATGGATTGACAGTACAGAAAAGATGGTTGGTTTGTGTTAGTCTGAAGGAATTTTGTGGATGCAGCAGTTAAAAAAATGTTTCAATGGTTCATTGCCACTGAAACTTCATGCCATTAGTATTCATAAATACATATAAGGGATCACACTGGGGATATTTAAGCAGAGGTGGTCATCCTTGGGTATCTTATGCAGCCTCTTTTATAATGGAAAATGGTGAAGGGTGTTTTACCAGAATTCTGGAAAGCCGTGAAGCAGCAACATGAGTGGTTTGCCCCTTTCTCCAGCAGCCACATAGTGGAATCGTAACCCTGAATCCTAAAATAAAGAGAAAGACAAATGTGTTTATTGCTGCATAGAACTGCTGTTTTGGGATTTGAGAATGATGATGGTTTCAGACCATATTCTAAGAAACAAATTATTGCACCTAAAATAATATCAAATTATCAGTTTTGAAGCTGAAGCCTTCTTTACTTCTGAGATCAGGTATCTGCTACACCCTGCCAATGCTGAGCACCCCACACCCTGCACACCCACCACAGCTTCTTCCAGGAAGGACCATCCCCAATACCTGCCAGGCTGTGCCTGTGTGCCAGCCCAGCCCTGAGCACACAAACACTTCTAACAGAGCACTGCCTGGCACAGCCACTTGGAAATGCAGGTTATTGTCACAGAAAGCACATTGCTTTCACACTGACACCAGTCATGTGCTTTATAGAAAGAGTTTAAAATGCAGAATACTTTAAATGCACTTCCAGTCTTTCAGTTGGCTGGTAAGATTATGCAAGTATTTAAAACCATCACATTGCATTCTGGCATGATAAAGGACCGCATGGATTCTTAACAACCAAACGCAATCAAAATTAAGTAACCAGAAAGCAAGACATATTTGCTAGTTTTTATCATTCTAGGTTTCAGACTCACTTCAGAAAATTAAGCTTTAATGTTATAATCTTCTTTCTGCTGTGTCAATAGTTTCTGATGCCACTTTTAAGGAATTGGGTCTTATGAGAATTACAAGCAGGCAACTTACTTATTGTAGAAGCTGAACACTGAAATACTATTGAAGTGAATGGATGTACGCAAGCTTACTCTGACTGAAGGTCAAATCCAGTAGAATTTAAATAAACTGTGATTATGACGTAGAGGTTTTACTGAATTCTGACACAGAAGTAGATACAGAAGTTGGGAGTTAGCTCACAAAATACTGTCTAGAAGTCATGTGAAGGAAACTGCAGGAAGAAGGGTTGTACATTTCTGAACAAATGTCAAAGCCTGCACTGTCTCTGCTATTTCAAAAAAAGAAAGAAAAACCCCATGCCTTTGCTACACATCAAGAGCTAATATCAGGGCAAGGATCACAAATGCATGAAAAAAGGTTTTCTTGCCAAAGATGCTTCAAATGCTCTGAAATATCTTTACACTCCTAAGTCACTAATGAGCTCCAAAACCATTAACTTATATCCTCATTGTTGAAAGGGCTCTGAAGAGGGAACTATTTGGATTTTTAATATTTGCTCTGGATATAATAGGGACTTTTTCTCAGTTTTGCCCCTAATTACACTGATATTTCACCTCTGGGATGCCAATGAACTTGAAGTCCCTAGAGGTAAAAATAAATTGCTAGTAATTTTTGAGGCCATTACATCATCTGTATCATTCTCCAGATCACTCTGTCTTTAATCCTTTTGTATTTAAAAAAGTAGAAGTTTCTCAGTCTTCTTCCACAGTTTCTCATTTAGTGAGTAATAGGTAAGCCCTCCTCCATGCTGCTTCTTTCAGTCAGTGTCCTCTTGGGATTTACCCTCCATGTTTTTATTCTAATCTATTTGTTGCTTTTAAGAAACCCCTTTTACTCCTGAAAATTCTATTCCCACTTGTACAGCAAGAGTTTAAATATCACATGGCCCAAACTAAGCCATCCTGGACTTTTTCAGTTGCTGCTGTTCCCTTTTGTCCAACCCCCAGAACAGACATGGGATGTTGCCACCTTTTCCATAAAACTGGCTGTTTTATTGAAATCTGGATGGATTTGTAGGATATATGTGTTTGGAAAGTAATCCAGTAGCCTGCTGTTATCCAACAGTAAGAGTTTCTTATTTCCTGAAATGAGTGATCAACTGTCATATTGATAGCAATTCGATTTGCCCCCAAATGCTCTTCTATTACTGTCATACCCTTTCACTTCCCCAGCAGCCTGTTCATTTACTGCTTTGTGGTACAGGAAAAAAGGAACATGTCATATGAGTAAAAAGCCCACACATGCCTCCTAATGATGTTAGCAAAAGAAAACAAGCAAATCATGACAAACTGAGGCTCAGTAATTTATATTAGTACTTCATGCCACAAAACCATCTGCACAGAACCCTGTGAACAGAGATCTTTATGCTTATTTTACGAAAAATAGCACTTGACAAAACTTGCTATGCATGCTCTGCTCACCTATAACTGCAAAAGAAACCTAGCTAATAAAACTTCATTTAGAGCATTCAGTAAAGAAGCAAATCACAGAGACCTGAGACAAGTACAGAAATTGACTGGTGGTTCAAACTGTTCAACCTGAGGGACAGCAATTAGCTTCTCACTCTGCGTTTTCCCTGTAACAGTGATGCACAAAACAAGCTCCCCGGTGCCACTGGGCAAACCGTAAACAGCAGAGAGAGCAGAGGCGGTGCAGGGAGCGGCGGGCTGAGGGATACCTGGCGCCAAGGAACCCCTCGCCGCCCACCCAGGGCTCCGCACCCCGGCCGGCCGGAGACCGCGTCCCGCCGGCCTGAGGGCCCGCAGCCGGGCCGGGCACAGCACCGCTCCCCGGGGCAGCGCAGGCAGGTGCTTAAAACACGCAGCTGTGCGAGCACGTACGGCAGGGCAGGGGGGCTGTCCGCGCACCCCGCACAGCAGGGCAGGGCAGGCAGGGGTGCCGTGCACAGCGCACCCCGCACGGCAGGGCAGGGCAGGCAGGGGTGCCGTGCACAGCGCGGGGGTGGGTGCCTGCGCGCCTAGCGGACCCGCTCCCCCCGCCCGCGCCCTCACCTTGATGCGGACGTAGCAGTGGGTGCCCAGGGAGGGGTCGTTGAGGCAGGCAGGAGGGTTCTCCCGCACCACCCAGCGGAAGGTCTCGCCCGGCCGCCGACCGATGCTCCAGAGCAGCCGCAGCCCGGCGATGCAGGCGCACACCCCGCAGTAGCTGTAAACCAACGCCCAGAAGAGCAGCGCCCGTGCGGCCACCATCACCCGGCGGGCGGGCGGAGGGCACGCAGTGCCGGGTCTCGCCATCGGGCCCCGCCGCCGCCGTCCCCGCCAGCCGGGAGGGGCTCGGAGCGCCGCCGCCGCCAGGAGCCGCCCGAGTGGAGGCACCGGGAGCGGCGGCGGCGGCGCGCCCGCCCCGCGGCCCTCACTGTGCGCCGCCGGGCGCAGCGCCGGGCACAGCGCCGGCCTCCTGCACGTCTCAGGGCTCGCCGGGCCCCCGGGCGGTGCCTCGGGGGCGGCGGCGCTGCTGCGGGGGTCGCGCAGGGCTTGGCCAAGGAGGGCTCTGCTTCCCAGATACTGGCGGTGAGCGAGGGAGAAGCCGTCCCTGGGGCGGCGGGGCGCGGCTGTGTCACCTGTGCGCTCCGGCGGAGCCACCAGACACATCGGAATGTCATTGGGAGCAGCGGCCGCGGCCGGCGGGCCGCCCCCGCCGCCGTGCCTGCCCCAGGCCCCGGCGGCGATCACGCTGCACGCTCGGAGCGCGCCCTTGAGCGCCCTTACCTTATTACCGTGCCAGAGGTGGATAACTACAGGCATGGGGCTGTGTGCTCGCACCGTAGTGTTTTTCAAGACTGCATTCTTTCACTGCCGTTTCACTATTACCCATTTAAAGGTGATTTTGTTAACGTATTTACAATTTTATTTATTATATGCTAATATTAGTGAATATTTCTTAAAGAGATAAATCACCTAAACTTAAGTCTCTATTGATATGTCAACTCCGGAGGGCTGATAGAGGCTTAACATCATTAGTGCATCACTACAAGCATACACCAAGGAGTCACTGTCTTATACAAGACCACAGATGCCAGGGTAAGAAGAAAGTCACCAGTCTCTCTCCTACTAACCTACTGATATGCAGGGTAAAGGGTAATTTAAAACTAGAATGGCTCACATAATCCAAAACTGTAAGTACAAGTGTAACTATATGCAGCAATTGATTTTCCAGGTTGTAAAAGTGCATTTTAAGAAATTACCTCTAGAAGTTTATTACCTCTAGAAGAAAACAAAATGTGGACATGGTATGTGCTGACTGCCAGAAAAGTATAATGAGCTTATATGTCAAATCCTGATCTAATTCACAGCATGGCCTGCTCACCTTTACTCCTAGATCCTTTGCATCTGAGACTAGAGTGTATGGGCAGGTTCAAGACTTTTGGAGGCCATATGAGAGTCACAGCTCATCGGTAGGCCTATGTGCAGCTTCTTGCTATTTGAAGAGAGCAGGGTTGCCAAATTCTATGAAAAACAAAATTTGTTCTTGGTCCAGATGAGTCTGTAGGATTAGAACTTCCAAAAAATATTTTTGCTCTGTCCAGCAGTGCAAGTAGAATCTGGTACCAAGACATCTGTTAACTCTAAGAGCTGTGCTTCAATGAGCTAGTTTTAAAAAAATTGGATAAGCATGTATGCAGACAGAACATGTATAATTTTTCACTCTGCATGGAACACAGCTTGTAGATGACTTTTGTCTGTAACATACCAAATGCTTTCTCCTACTTGTTCTAAATTCAGACTTACAAATATAGACACTGATGTTGAATCCTAGGCCCATTGAAGGCAGTGACAGAATTAATGCTGGTTTCAATAAGGTCAAAATTTTTCCTTTTTTTAGGAAAAAATCAAATAAAATTAACTAAAGCAGCAGAAAGGAATGTTATAAATAATGGCCTGTTGCTGCATGTTTATGAATTTAAAAGTTTAAACACATTTAAGCCCTGATATGAATTTATTTTCTATTGCTAAAGATAACATTTTACATAGCTGTAAAAAGCTTCCAAGCTTGCTGTTATCTAAAACACAAATGAAATACCAGTGACCTACACCAGCTGCCAATGCTGAAGAACACTGTTCATGATCCCTGCTCCTTGTCTGAACTCAAGCCTTACAAACGTGAGGTCAGGAGCTTTATCAGTCTGCTGGGGAGAGAGGTGCAGGGCTGTTTAAGACTCCCTCATTCTCTTGGGCAAGAAGAGAAGGAACATCAGATGCGGATGATTCACTTCAGACATCGACCTCTGCAGACTCCAGTAGGATTGCATGAATCATGCCTACCAAGCCTGAGCTTTCCCTTCGTGCTCAGATTACTCACGCTGCCAACCCTAGGATTAGAATACAGCTAATTTCTTATGCATCAGACTTTGTGCTAATGACCTTTCTCGTAGGGAAGAAGCCTTTGCAACTTCTCAATATCAGACTAAGCAGCAGCAGAATTTTCTCTGAAGTGCACCTCAGTAAACCAGTGACCCAGTTAGATAAATCAGGAAGTTTGGCAGGAGCAAAACAACCAATGCTGTTATTTATATCATGGTAGCCATCAAATTTCTTAATGAACCAGTAATAAGAATTAATTACTGTAAAACATCCCCTAAGAAAAATTGGAAAACACATTTGAAATTCTGAATCTGACCATAAGTTTTCACTTGCCTTCAAAGAAAGGTTGATGAAAGATTTAGGCAAGGCAATCAGAAAACTCCTGTAGTCATCTAGAATACAAGAAGGAATAAAGATTATGTGCCTTATTATATAAAGGTATTTGACCATGCTACGCAGTAGTTCTTGTACAAAGAAAGAAGCAAATTTTTTCACACGAATAGAACCATGTATGCTTATATTTTATACATCACTAACTACCTCAATAGTTATGTCAAACTTCTAAATTATACAAATCTTTTGGCTACGGAGTTTATCTATGCCATCTTGAGATACTGGATATGGATCTGGCATCAGAGCTGGGAAGAAGGTAGTGCTGGTGACCTAGCAGTTCTGAGCAGTGTTTGCACAATGAAATTGCTGCACGCCCTAATGCAGGATTTCTGGGCACCACCTGTGCTGCCTTAGCTTTCCTGTTTTCCAAAGACGCTGTAGAATTCCTCTGTTATTTAGGAACACTTACTTCGTACTCTAGGACCACTGTCCACATTTGTGTGGCAAACATGTTTGTACAAGGCAAATACCTTTCACATGTTTTCCAGGATTTGCAGAAGAAAGCTTAGAATCATCTACGTGTCATGTGAGTAAGAAAAATTGAGAGCCCCAACAATTATTTTTCTGTCTTTACATTTTGATTTTCTCATCTTCTGCTCTAAATTATTGTTGTAATGGGTGCCAAGCCAAACCAACCCCAGGGCAGATAGCCTTACATGCTTTGACAGTGTGCTTTGCCCTCCATAAGGTGCCATCTGCCTGTTTATCTTTTGTCAGCTCAACTAATCCTGGTTCTCTGAGAGACAAAAGAGGACAACTTCGCACATCACTGATTTTGCCTTTGCCTCCAGCCTGACCAACTCATAGTTGACAGTAATAAATTTACCATATTCCATTTATTAATGACAGAGGAACTTCTTAAAACTAATAACTATCTTACCTTTCATTTATATGTAGACACAATCCACTAACATAGACACAAGTATGCAAGTGACACATTAAAGCAGCTGTTTTCACAAATGATAAATGAAAATGTAACAGAACTTAGTACACCTTTTGTCTGTTAGGTAACTAACAGTTTATTTAAGCAGCTTGTTGTTTGCAGCGGGGGCATGTGCCCAAGTGGTATTTCTGTGTCTTTGAGCATGTTCATGGCTTTGGGCAAACAGTCCTTAGAGACTTGTAACTCACATTTGGAGGCCATCTCCCTTACCTCTGGATTCAGCCTTCTGTCTGGGGACAGGAACTGATTATCCTCTCCAAGTGACTTGGAGGTTGCAAATAAAGGGTTTATCAGATTAGCATTAGTGGCCCTGATGCTGTGACCCCTTGTGACAGTAGAGAATCGTGGAAGCTGGAATTAGTTTTTGAAGGGACAAAAGCAGCAGTTCATACCATCAATGCCCATATAGCTGTATGCAATGGATGAAATGCTCAGAGAGAATTCTTGCTCTTCCCTCTGTCACCACCTATTTCCAAAGCAAGAGCTCTTGAGCTTGCATTAACCCAGAGAGAAAGTATATCCAAGTGACATGACAGCAAGGTAGAGAGTCCTGGATGTGAACTGCAGCATTTTGTTGCAGGACAAATAACTCTTAACAATGTCTAAACTACAAATGAAGGCAGGTCACTTTTGATGTGGATATGAAAGACATTCTAACAGCACCACTTTACATTACAACCCATCTTTCATCCCAAATCCCTGTCCTAGCCAAGTCCTCAAATCTCCCAGACAGCATACACATGAACATGCCTCCAGGCCAGGACATGCCTGGACATTTCACAGGGTGCTGGCCCAACCTGAGTGTTTGTCATACACACTCATTGTGCTATTGAATGAAATAATACCATTCCAGCAACGGCAGAGTTTGAAGATCCATGACTGTATTGAATAAATATATTGGAACTAGCACTAACTCATCAGCCTGCTACCTGAAAGACCAGTCTACCATTTTTGGACATGCTTTAGCTGGCATTTTTGAATTTAGAAGCAATTTATTGTCTTCTCTGAAAATTCAGTTATTTGTAGAAAGTTTTGTTCACTTAGGTTACTTAGTTTGGTTGCCTGTGGCAGAACCTCACCACAATTGGCAGTGTTACCTTCACTTTTCATCCAGGAACTTGATTGAAGTTCTCTGTTGGGGGAGAGTTTTGAGTGGGAGGCTCCATGAGATAAGTAGTTTCCAAAATGGAGTGTGGAAATAAAATATTGAATACAATTTTTAAAATTACAAAATAAAATAACAAATAAGCAGGGTTAAAAATAAAACAGAAATTTAAAAAATTATAATGTAATGCAAAAAATATACTACTACAGTAGAATATTGTATATAATTTATAAATTAATAAATATACTTGTCTTGGGGTCTGTGCTTAAAATATTTAAATGATGGGGTACACGACAAAAATGGTTTGGAGACTACTAAACTAGATTATCTGAATGGGGCCCCTTCCACTCAGCATTTCTGTAATACACATTGTGTTTTGGTAATAATTCCATAAAACAATGTTTTGTTTGTCCCATATTTATTTCCTGTACCTGTATATAATCAACAAGAATGTATGGTTTTTACATTCTGGTTTCTATCAGACAATTTTTCAACACTAATAATATCTTGCATCAATCAATAAAGCTTTAAAACTGGAGCCAGTTTGCCATAATTTCTTCCTGAGAAGAACTAGAACTATGCGGCAAACATGTTTGCACCCTTACCTAAATCTTATGCTAACATAAAATACATTAAACACATCTGGGCCTTAAAATACATGCAAGTAGATAAGATTTACTGATGAAATGAAAGAGTTCATGGAAGCTTTTTTTGTGATTACAAGTAAAGTTACATACCCCCTCCTTAGACAGTATCACTTCTAGAGAGATCTTTTTGTCACAGCCCAGATTTTGTTCAGGTGTGTCACAGTAAAGTGAATCGTTGTAATACAGATATACACAAGAGATGAAACTGTAATCAAACGAACAACCCCATTCCACTGTGCAGCAGAACAGATTACATGTTATGAACAAGCAGTGAAAAGAAATAAATCTTGTGACACTTCAGGTATTAGTCAACAAGCTTTTAATACAAAGCATTTTAGAGAAGATCTTTAAAGGGGTCTTAGTATTTAAGATCCTAACTAGTACAAATCTATGCTGTTTTTAGTAGTTTGGAGTTAAATTCTATATAAACTACTGCTTTCACTCAAGATATTCTTCGAAAGATGCCATAATATCTCTCTGCAGATTGACATCAATTATCCAAGCTGTCTGCAAGAAAGCAAACAAGTGTCTTTTCAGAGCAGTCAGACATTATTGGATACTATACAGGTCTAATACTTAATGATTTAAGAGAAAACTATAAAGCATCTTCTCAAAAATGAATGTCTTCTCTGTTACGACAAATTTGAGTGTGCATGTTATTGAAGCCCTCAGAAAAGATCTGAAGGATGAAAGCTTCAGTTGAATTTATCTGAATCCAGCACTGTCTCACACTGGTACTTACATTCCATTGTACAACACTATGAATTTTTTAAAAAATATTTAATCTAAAAAAGCTAGCAATTAGAAAACATTAATTACTGTCACCAATAAAACCAGTTAGTTTTAAAAAGGCTCAGGCTTTTCACACTGGAACAGTATGATTAGGGTTAGGGTTAGGGTTAGGGTTGACATGGAAAACATTAAGGAGGATGGACAGCTTGCAATACTCAAGGTTTAAGGGACTCCTCTTCAGAATTTTATTTTACCACACAATTATTCTAAGCTTATGGGAGTGCTAGGACCAAGCAGCTAGTTTTTCATATGAATGTCACTTGAATACATTCTTTGAGTTGCCTATTGCATTTTCTGCACTAACTCTTCAAGAAGTATATTTTTCTTGTTTTCGATCATTCAGATAATTTGAAATAAGGACCCGATGTAATATTTGTTTATTCTATAGTGAAGTTGAAAAAAAAAAAATAGCAAGACTTAGAAACTTACTGCTTCCTTCCTCCTGCGTTCTTGTTCCATTTTTCTAGCCAAGTTACGGTCTTGATCAAGAATACGTTGTTGAGCTTCAGGCAGTTTATTCTTCTGTATTTCTTTCTCAAGCTCACAGTCTGTCACTGCCATGGCATCCAATCCTGTGCGTTCATGGCCACTTTAAAGACAGGAGAAGAAATCAGTAAATCAGTATAGGATAAAAGTTATTTTTTTTTTTTCATAACAACCTGATAGAATTCTGCAAATAATTTAAATCAGTGCCTAGCACTTAAAGTGTGGTTCTCTTTCACATTTTTTCATAGTGATTTCCGTTCACAAGAGTTATGTTGGGACACAATTGTTGGGCTGTAGTAGGTTCATGCTTCCTGTGTCCCATTTCTAATCTGTATGCATGTGGGATTTATAGATACACTACACAAAATTTAGATACACTTGCTTTGAAATTCTTTATTTTCTGTTGCTTTCTTGGCCTGTGATGTTTTTTGTTACCTTCTTCCTCTTCAATTAGTTATTTGAGGTAGATTTCACTAACTTCTGAACCAGGAGTATGTAAGTCTCTCAAATGCTTTGATTACTAAAATAAAACAATCTAAACACTTGAATTGTTCTAATACAACCAGCAATGGGCAAGTGCAGGAGAATTTATGAACCAGCTCAGATTTATCATTCACAGGGTGAAACAGCCAAGGGAAAAAAAGCAGACTGCTAGAGAGGGGAATATTGCAAACAGTTTCCAAAAGATGGCAAACAAACTCCAGGATATTAGTGCAATGCAGTAATTAGTAGGCAGTTATTTATCCCCCTCAGCATGGCCACAGACCTCAGGGCACTGCCTGAAACAGGAGCTGCAAACAGCTAGGGAAGCAGGAGCTTATTGAGGGGGCTTTTCTACAGCAATGCAAAGAATTCTGCTGTATTAAGTGGTGCACACTGGAACCCCTGTAGAGCTATGTCAACAACATGCTCCCAAAGACTGGGCTATCCTGTGTGCCCTTAGGAGAGCACTGAGATGACATTCCTGGCTACAGATACAGAAAAATAGGACAAATGGGAACTCTGGTCATGAGTGCTCCAGGGGACCAAAACCTCTCACCTTAGTACCCAAACAAAAGCCAAACTCCCCTCCATCCAAAAAAAAAAAAACCACCCCAAACCAACCAAACAAAAAAACCACAAAAATTCCCAACCCCCCCCCCAAAACTAAACCAAAAAACAAACAAAAAAAGCCAAAAACCAAACCAGACCCCCACCCCCCCAAAAAAAAATCCAAAAAAACCAACCAAAAAAAAAAAAAACCCAACAAAAAAGAAGATCCAGAAGAAAACTAACAGCAACAACAAAGGAAGAAATTCCTGGGAAGTGTCTCTGACTGCTGAAGGAATACTGATTTGAAGAGAAAAATCTGCTCTTTTGGATGTGCAGTTTTGCTTAGCATGGTACAGCTCCCCAGTTTCACCTGACATGTGGCAATTACCTGACCCAAACCCCTCGTCCCTGAAGAACTAAGCCCCCCAGTATCATACAGGCAAAAACCAGAAAAATACTTACACAGAAGTGGTTACAAATCTTTTGTTTTCTTGGGGAAGATTTTGCAGCTCCCTCTCGGCTTGCCCAAGAGACCTTTTTGACTCCTGCACTTGCCCATTCCTCTTTAATACTGCGTCCCTGAACTGATTGAAGCTCTCAGCAGATGCTTTTATTGGAGCTGGAAGCTTCATCGTTTTACACAGGCTTACCCAGGAATCTACAGTCTTCAATTCTGTATGCTGAAGTTATTAGAAAAAGGAAAACACAGAAGAGGAAAAAAAATACTCTGCAACTACTTTACCTACTTAGTTCTTACATTAGCACAATGTTGTTTGACTAGGCCTATTGGAAATATCTACACCAAAATATCCTTCCTTTGGCAGGCTATTAGTGCATATACAGCAGTCTGAGCAGATTTTAATGGGCTTTCTCATCAACTTCGAGAGTCCTTGGCCACATGCCAACAAACATTAGAATTTGTAGCTATTCTGACTATTTAAATCTACCTCTCCACTTTTTCATTTCAGAAAACATGAATTCACAAGGCTGAGTTCACACAAGGTCCATTGACCAAGGTTTTAATACAGAAAACATCTATCCAATTTCTATATGCAATCCTTACATAACAATAGTTTTATATTAGCCTTGTAGGTTTTGTTTGTTCCCCTATGGCATTTTTTTCATATAATAAATCAGAATAAACCCAGCATTCTTAAGAAATCCTTTTTCTAGTAGAAGCATGTGCTTATGAAAGAAGTACATATTTTTGGAATTAAATTCAACATGTTAGTTAACAGCTTTCTGAAACCCAAGTGCCTAAAGAAAAATCCTAGAAACATTTTAGTTCAATAGACAAAATAGAAAACTTTTTAGGTCCAGAGGCTGACATGATCTAATATTAGTAATTTTGAATTAATTTCTTCAATTAGCTGATTACAAGAGAAGAATTTAGTAATAAGAAAATGCCATGTCCTTTCAACTAAGATAACTGACTGTATGCCAGGAGAGATTTTGCTCAACTGTCATAAATACCTTTATTCACTAAAAGTGCTTTGTCTCATTTCAGAGCAGGTTTTCCAATAGCACCAAGACTATATTCCACACTACTCTTATTTTTTTACTGGATTAGTAAGGGAAAGCACTAATAACTTGGATATGAGAACTAGATCAAGAAATGCTCCTTCCTTGTTTAAATATTAAAACCAGATGAAACAAGCCATATTTTAATAAGGCAACATGGGCATATTAAATATATATTTGTGTGTGTGTATGTATGTATCTTATATACTTCACCTTCTGCAATGAAACGACAAAGGCCTATTGTACACTAAATATTATATTAATTGTAAAATAACAGATTTTTAGAGAAGATCCTAGGTCAGGGACTTATTCAGCCTAGCAAATACATTCAGCCTCTTCTCAAACAGAACTTGAGCATCACTTACCTTTGTTGGAAGAAGTTCAGACATTGGCTGTAGTATGTTTTTATCATTAGATTTATCATTGGGTGTACAATGACCTGATGGAAGAATGAAAAAGACTTTTTGTGATCATGTTGGTTTTATAGACTATTCTTTCTCAAATTTAAATGATAAAACTTTAGTCTTTCAAGGAATTGACTTAAAAGCTTACACTGCAGTTTATTGTTTTGTTCAGAATGACAAATTCTGCCAAACATTTCCAAAGCTTAAGTTGAACTGGACCACTTTTCTCCACTTTTGGGCAGCTAGCTCAACTACAAACGAGAAAATAACTCCTGGTTAATTCTAGGAGAGGTCCCAGCAGAATGCTTCAAGGGTTTGGTCAGGCAGGCTCAACACAGCACTTTGCCACTTACTCACTTCCTCCCCTTTCCACCCAGCTCTCTTTCCTTTTGATTCCAGCTTTAGGAGTACCAGATTGATCATGCAAACCCATTTCACCTATAGATCTCAACCCTATTTACTTTTTTTAAAAGCAGATAGGTCGGCCATCAAGAGCTAGTCCTCACATTTCCTGTAGCCTACAGCTATACAAATAATTCATGCTGTTACTTCTTAATTATTTGAGAAAAAAAAAAAAAAAACAACAAACCACCCAAACACTATTTTCAAACCAGAGATAAACAACACATTTTATCTCATTCAGCAGCAATCCTTGACTGTATTTTGAGATGTTTCATTATTTAAGTAAATGCTTAATAAAAACCTTCAGGTAATATGTTGGCACTTTTTTTAATCATACAAAGAATAAGTTTTTGAATTCTTGAATCCAGAATGCTGATTCAAAGTATCAAATGCTCAGCCAGTTTGTCATTAAAGGTGTTCTCAGAAAGCCCTCACAGACACACTCTTTGTAAGTAAAAACCCTTAGCTGAGGCCATGTACCAGTTCCAACTGCAGCAAATCTAAGCAAAAGGGGCCAGAGATGTATGGCTTGGTGTGTTAAGACCCTAAAATTAATAGAAATTCATGGAGAATCAAATCTCCATTTTTGGATTTGCTTTGATACACTGCAACTACTTAGCATTATTCTTTGCCAAAAATAAGAATTCATCAGTGAACAGACTCTGCCTTTTAATTTCATCAAGTTTTCAGAAGCTTCTTCCCCCCTATATAGGTGTTCTAGTGGGCAAAGAGTAAAGGAGAAACCAAAACAATTGTGTCTGGCAATACTGGTCACACAGAGCATGGATGTCCAGTCAATTCTTTAGTTAGAAATATGTATGAGGTATAGAATGCAGTTTTCAGAGGGCCAGTGTTTTTATAATAATTGCAAGTTTATTCCAGAGTGAAAGTCTCTTTGATATAGTGATTTGCCGTCGGATCCTTCTCACCAAGAGCCAAGGATAATAACTCAAAATACACACAAAGTGCTCTAGGAAAAGAGGTCCATGAAGCTTCAGCAGAAGACATTTCAAAAGCCAGTGAAGTTCAGCAGATGGAAGCATCAATTCTCAGACCTGATGGTCTACTGGTTTTATGTATCCCTAGTACTACATTATGAAAGCTAAATTCTTAAATCAAAAAATAGAAAGAAAACTCCTTTTTAACACAGAACAAGAACCAAACATCAGTTTAATTTCACTTTTTTTCTGGGTGTTTTTAAGCAGGAAATAAAAAAAAAAAAAAAAAGGAAGAGCAAGGGAAAACTGCATATACAACCATTATCCTGCAAACTTATTAACATACAAGGTATTCAGCATGATATTTCTTTAAGCCTGTTTCATGTGCATTTTTAACTTTGCACCCCTGATCATGGCTACAGCTTTTATTTTGACATTACATACTTTGTTCTTGACTTATGGATATTAAATCAGCAGTTCTCATGCTGGTCTTGTTTTGAAGTTTATTTGATTTGTCTAGATGTCTTGTTTGCTCAGCTTGTTTACTCCAGTCAGCACTGTCAACTTGGAAAATGGTGTTGGACACCTAGAAGAGAAGCTAAACTTCAAAATACTTTCTTTATATTACTTGTGTTTAGCATATGAAGATTCTTTTTATACAGCATCAGGATTAAAGATTTAGAAGCTTAGAGCAGTAAATTCTTGCAGCTCTAGCTTCTGTAAACACCAAGGAAGAAATAGGTTTCATTCATTTTATGGTAAACAAAGCAAGTTCATAAATCAAGACTTCATATTTAGAATATGCACAGCTCAGCAATCCCAAGCGATGGAGTGGGTAGAGCATGAGAAACTGATACAAGATCTTTAACCCTTAACATTGTACAGCAGAATAATGTTGTCATAAAGGCAGTTGCTGCACTCCACCTTGTAGATCAGGGTAAAGGGTGACTGTGATCTTCAGTGTAGTGGTATTTTTTTCTCTGTGTAGTAATTCCTTGAACTAAGGATAGTGCTGCACAAACCTGAGTCATAATTTGCATTACCTGCTACCTCGGACAGTAGACACCAGTAGGAAAAGGTGAGCTGCTTTTCATCCTTACTTGCAGGGCACATTCCTGTGCTCATAGATTCAGGAGGCAGTTTCTATCCATTGCCAAAAATAAAGCTATTACAGCCTGATTAAAGCCACTAAATTTTCAACCATGGTCAGAAGCATTACTAATCGTCATAGGATGGAAGTGATCATGCTGCAGTAAAATCAATAACTTCCTTTGCTCCACAGAGGCCCTTCTAACCAGGATACTCTCCAAGAACATATTAAGACAGAACTCAACAGTCATTAAATATTTTACAACCTCATCTAGACCCTGAAAGCCCCAATTTACACAGCTTTAGGAAAAGATATGGAAAACAGCACACTTTCCCAGTAGAGCCTCCAGACCCTCAGTATTGCTGAGCTTGTGACATTGATATTTATACAAAACCAAAACACATATTATAATCTGGCTCTTTTGTAAAGCTTTTGGCTTACAGGATGGACTTCTAACCTGTAAGTGTGCAAGGGTTACTTAAGTTCAAGCTATAGCCCTGAAAAGAAATAAAATAAGCTTTATAGTACACTACAAAGGTGATCAGCCAAACTTTCCTTTTGTGTTACAGTCAATAGGCAATGAAGTAATACCCTGTTAAAGGATAAGAATCACTTTATTACTGGGGTTTTAGAAAACTTTTGTTGTAAACCTTAAATGGCCTTCATCACATCAAATTCAAGCCTGAAGTATTATATTTCATCTTATTTAAAGGGCAAGAACATACTTTATAGATGCTGTTTGAAATTAATTAATTGGAGAGAAGCACATATTCACCTCTGGAAAAACATTTCTGGAGTGGGTGACAGAAGACTGATTTGTCTTTGGAGTGCTCTGAGGAATTTCCTGGTCTGGAACATCATGCAGAGCAGGTACAGCTGAGATTTTACCTGAGAAAGAAGTAGGGTATGATTTTTCCCCTGTCATGTAAAATGCAGTCCTACATCTCAAAATACTCCACTGTTCAGATCTGTGGAGTAACTCACTATTAAGATATGTATTCTAGCACGTGATTTAAGAGAGTTATTTTTAAATAGTTTTTAATTGATTTCTCAGTTAATCAGCTATGAATTCATGCTGTCTTCTACCAAAATCTCAGCAGTGTCTAACATTATTAGACTTTTATAAACGAGGGAGGAAAAATAGCTCCTTGGATCAAGTTCCTAAGCAACTTCATGTGTCTGATGTGTCTACACAACAACACTCAGTTCAGAGGACCTGTGGCACCAAGCCTTACATTCAGCAAGTAGGCATTTCAGACATGAACTTGGGTAGTGGGCATGGGTTTAAGCATGTAAATGCTGCCTTAAGGTGTTCAATACTTCCTGTAACTCCAAGTTCATTAAGGTATCCTTTTCCATCTCATTGGAAGGAAGCATGAACACCTCCTATTTTTAATACTACTTTATCCCACCACAAGTGTCCCAGTAATCTGAAACCCCGAGCCAATCCTCAGTGCTCCCATGCTTTAACTTACATCATGCTCTTTGGTAATCTATACCCTGCAAGAACTTTTTCAGTTATCCACTTGCTAACCTCCAAAATTCCAAGATAAGCTTGTTTGGCAATACAGGCATCCTGACAGCCCTTATATCCTCAGCAGTCAAATATAGGCATAAAGGTATTACCTGTGACAGTCTGAGCATTTTGTTCTGATGGATTAAGTGATCTACACTGAAGCATTTGCAGTGCATTGGGAGGTTGCTGCTGCAGTTCAGATGATCCATGATTTTGCAAGCTGCTAGTAAGAGAGGAGGGCTGTGCTTGCAGAACAGCATTGCAGGATGTCCTCTGTAAACAAAGTGGTATTCTCTATAAAGAGACTGCAGTAGTTAATACAGCTGAATAATTTAATAGCTATTTGATCTTCTTTTCCCACCACCACCCATTTCCACTGTTTATCAGATTCAGTACCCCTTGTATTGTGATATTGATCCATCATTTTCTAAGCATTTATATGACAAAAAGCCATGAGGTAAAGGGCACTCATTGGCTTGGTCTGACAGGTACAGAAAACTCCTGAGAACAAAATGTAATGTGAGGATTTCAAGTATGATGTTTGTCGCTACTCAGAAGGTCAGAAAGGGGCTGTTACAACTGACCAAGCTGAAGCTCATTTCATGGATTCTGTTTTCTCAAGTTTATTGCTGTCATTCTGTCACTGCAGATGCTGAAGCTCTTAAGCAAAAAGAGGGTGTTGCATAATTCCTTCCCTGAATCTTTGCTTATGAAGATGCAGAAGGAGCAGCTGAATAATAAATTTGCAGCCTAGTTTCCTGTACTTTAAGGGAAAGTCAGTCTATTTATTCCAAGAAGAATGAAGGTTTGGCTGTGATTTTGCTTTGAAATTCAAGGTCTCTGTCTCTGGTAGCTTCAAGGGAAATTCTTAAAGGCAGCTAACCTTGACAAGAAATAACACCCACTGTATAATACAGAAATAGAGCAATTCAATCTAAGAGGCATTAAGAATTATTTCTAGATAAAACTGCTGTTGGTTCTAATAATACCATAACAATAAGCAACATTAAAGTATCCTGAAAATAAGTGGCATATTGTACAATGTATTTCTTTTCAGGCATAGAATTGAGGGTATTAATAGATTAAAAACCATTACACTGTTAGGTCAATTCTACACTCAGAGATCAATTTGGAGACTGTTTGCCCTTTCTGGGGGTGGGTATGATATGTGGAGCATTCTGCCCTTCATCAAAAATAATCACCGCCATGATAATAAAAGATAAAAGCCTTCCAGTATATCTGTTCCTATACAGATGCATAAGAAATTTTTAAAAACAGCTCATGGGACACCTTCATATCAATCAGTCCTACAGAACAAATAGCATTCAAGCCATATTCATTATTTCCTGATGAAATTGCATCATCTCTATTACATTGAATGTTAAAAAATAACTTTAACAAAGTTATTTGTATAATAACTTTTTTATTTGTTTAGGGCAAAATTATTATATCCATTCCAGCCAGATTTACCTTAGATTTTTCCATAGAAGCTGGACAGTTCTGCCTGCCTCCAGTCTGTTTTGAACAGGTTTCTGTAACTGTAAATACAGTGAGGTGGGCAGAAAAAGAGAGATGGAAAAAAACCAAATCAGTCATTCACATATGTTTCATTATTCACACACAGAAGGTGTGAGCTGTAGTTGTACCTAGAGTCAACCTCACAGTGAAAGGAACATTCTTATCTTGAATACTTTGACTTGAGCTTGATGTGTTTAGAGAACTTCTCCCAGATATAAAAAGAGACCACAGATTTCTGCAGGATCTAGGTCTTCATTGCCATTGGTTCACTGTGTTTGCTCCCCCTCACACTGCAGAGGGTTGAGCATTCATCTCACCTTATACCTCATATGGAGATCTACACTGTAGACCTCCAGTTTGGCAGATATATTCTGTCCTAGAAAACTAAAGAGTTCTGTGTACAGAGAAACATCATTCAGTGTTCTGATGCTGTAATATCCTTTAAACTTGAAACATTTTAAGCCCAGAGTGGATTTTGCCTCTACAGTTAAATGCTGTAGGCTCTTTTGTTGCTCAGGTCACTCTTCATGGTCAGACCAGAAGATATAAAGTGAATCACACTTTCAAAAAGGGATCAAAGCTACATTAGTAAGCTATAGCCCTACAGTCAAGTGTCCAGGTTAGATACAAAGACCTTTTCTAGCTTATTTTGGCTCCTACAGATTTTCACTGGTAGGCTGAATGGATGTACTGGGGGGTTTGATTGTTTTGTGTTACCTGGGATCACAGTATTAAGGCATTCATTTCATTACATAGCATTGGAATTAAGCCTTCAAAATGGAGTGAACCAAAGCAAATATTACTAAAATCCTTGGTAAGCATGTAGAACAGTAGATGCTAAGAGAAGAGATATTTTGCCTACACAAACACAAAAATAAACTTTCTAACCTGATTCAGAGTCACTGCTATCTGAGGAGCTAGAATCACTGCTAGAGCTGCTGCCAGAATCTGAGGAGCTGCTGCTGCTGTCACTCAGTCTGCTTGGCCCAGTACTTGACTCAGCATTGTTTTCAACTGCAGGAGAAAAAGAAAGAATTCAGAACAACCTGCAATGGAGCATTGTTCCTATACAAGACTATGATCAACTTTGCTAGGTCAATTCTGCCATATAAGATTTCATTTTATTTCACTTCCTTGTCTACTGTCCATTTAGCAGTGGACTTGAAAACAAAGACCTCCCTCTAGAGAATAGAGGAGTGGGATTTACCAGCAGCAAGATACTTGAATGAATGAAATACCCAAGGAGAAGCTGTAATCACACAATTTACAATTCTGAAGTAGATTAAAAGAGTAGACTTAAGACACAATTCAAGCAATTTTCCCTCATAAGCTTTCCTGTGGTCAAGAGCCTGTTTGTGTGATGTTGCTGCTGCCAGACTTGCCTGCAGAGTTCTTTATCTACAGCCAGCTTTTCCTTCCCTAACCATATGCACTCCCAAAATTGCCATCTTTTGCCACCTCCCCACCATCTGACTATTTTGCATCTCCAGGGTTGATTTAACTCAACTTACAATGATTTTGGAGTCAAGTCTTTTTCAAAGTTTTTTCTCTGTGGAAGCTTCAAAAATGAGAAGTTCCATGGATACCTGTTTCCCTGCGCACGAGTCCAGATTTAGCTCTTGTAAACAAGCCAGATGCCAGTTGCAAAGATTTCCTAGTCAGCTTCTTCACTGTCCTCACAACATATAGTAGATAGTTGATTTCAGCTGCTACTTTAAGATTTTCTTCGTAGGATATTTTCAAGCCATTATGTATACCAGACAGGAAGACTTGACTGAGCTAATGCTAGATACAAATGTCCCTGTGTCTTTCAGAGCTGCTTCTATCATGTCAGCTGATTTTGCATAGGAGCTAAATAGATATCCAGTGGAGGGCAATAACAGCTCTCACTATTTTAATGAGGAACAGCTTGACTTATAATAGCTGCATCAGCTGCATTGATCCATTCTCAGCCCCTGATGAGAACTACAAGTAAGTGTACAGCTCAAGTATGCACTGAATTTCTGGCTTTGATCTTGAAATGCATTATTGCCTGAAAAACTGATTTGTTTTCTCCTGGGACACTTTCATAAGACTAAGAGAACACAGCACACCTGTCACTGATATACAAGTTTTGTTAGCATGACACTGCCATGTAACAAGTATTACTAGAATTGATTATTCTTGTGTCTCTAAACCACAGAAAATTAAAAATAGATTGTGTGACCCTCCACACCCCACCATGTTCTCATATATTAGCATAGGAGAATTGTTCAGTGCCCCTTAATTTCTGAAACCATTAGCATCTTTACTTGGAATAAAGTATTAGGTGCAGGAATAAGGAAGCTGTTTTAGACAGGACAAATAACTGACCAAATTTGCTGCTGTGACTCCAGCTCACTCAGCATAGAAAGAATCTTGAGACTATCAGTGGGATGCTTAAGACCCCAACTATTGTGAGGAGAAAGTCTCCAGATACCTAACAGGACTAAAGCCCAAGGGAAGAACTCCACTTCAAGCTATATCCATTGCAAATGAGTAAAAGAGCCACATTACTCTTGAAGCTCTCTCTCTTTGGGTTTAGTTGACCATTGACATCCAGCAGTCTCTTCTCTAACTCTTGTTTCCTCTCAAAATTAAGTTCTTCTTTTGACTTTGTTGGGTTTTTAGCTGCATGTGAAACAGAAGTTAACATGAAAGCAAACCAGAAAGCAAATCTACTGGGTTTTTAAACCATCATTTATGCTACATACCCTGCATTCTTTGTTTCTTCCTCAAACAGGTTGCTACGTATTTCTCTAGTTCTCTGAGTGTTGAAGCATTTAAAGTTTCAAAGTCTATTTCTATCTCATCAGGGTTAGAGTTCCGCAGTGCAGGTTCTCTTGACTGTATTATATGGACTACTTTCCCAAGCTTATCTCCAGGGAGTTTATTTATGTCCAAACTCAACTGTCGTTTTTCATCATAATTCATAGGTTTGGCACCATCTTCATCTTCTGACTTATGTGCCAACACCTGCTGCATGGTTTTCTTTGATTGACTGCAGGAAAAAAAGTGCATTGCAGTAACAGCAGTTTAAAATAATTTGACACCCACACAAGTTCCCCACACTTACATGTTTAAAGACAGCTTTCTCTTAGATTTCTTCATGAATTTCAGATTTTTCTTCTTTTGAATCAAGCTTTTTATTTCAGCTTTTTCCTTGTTCTTTCTTTTCTCACTTTTAGCCTTCGCTTTTTTCTTTCGTGGTCTAGATAAGCATGCTTTGGTCAAAACCCACAACTGCTGGTGAAGAGCTTTAAGCTATCAAAACCAAAAAGAAAACAAAAAAACCCCACAGAATGTTAACGATAACTGTGGGCAATGTAGGAGGAACAAGAAACTGGTCCTGAATGTCACAGGAAATTAGTGGCAGCTGAATGGATATTAATAGGATGTCTGCTTTCCAAATGAAATTTATTTCCCAAATATTTTACTATATTGTATCTCGGTCACAGATTATGCATCTAGAAGACGCGGGACTATTTATTTTATGCAAACACTTCTAACAGCATGTGCCTTTTAGCATTCTGTCAGAAAAACACAAACACACTCCCCCAAGCCCCCAAAAAAAGAAAAAACCAACAATCACTCTAGGGGTTTCCAACAGCTTCTCTAATTTCAGGAATTTGGGATGCACATAAATGCCTTATTAGGTTATATTTCTACACCATTGCTGAA
Organism: Serinus canaria; assembly: GCF_022539315.1. NCBI lineage: Eukaryota > Metazoa > Chordata > Aves > Passeriformes > Fringillidae > Serinus > Serinus canaria. The sequence continues at coordinate 16,304,920 of NC_066322.1, read as the reverse complement.
TTAGGCAAGTGGGACTGGGCTCATGCATCTTATTTTGCAATATAAAGTGGCTAGTTGAGACATGCTAAGAATTTCAGAGAAGAGTTTAACACAACTTTGTTTAAACCTCAAGAATTAGAAGATGGTCAGATGATAAGATTAGAAATCACTGAAATACCTCACTACTGTAAAGGCTGGCTTGTACACTTGCCTTCATCCTTCTGCCTGTATTCATAAATTGATGATGCTAATCTGACAAGGACTGAAAACTGTCCCTCATTTCACTAACAGAACAAATGCTAATTTTCCCCAGAGTTTGTAGATACAGCAGCAACAGGTTAAAAAATTATGTTCAAACAGAAGTAACATCCATCCCGCTCCTAATATGAAGCATGGCTTTGCTTCACTGGTAGGTGTGAGATACCTTCTTTTCTCACTCATACTGAGCTTTCTGAAGAAGAAATGAACAACTTGCTTTTGTATGGTACAAAAGAGACTGAGGATAGGAACAATGCTTTTTAACCATGTGAAAGAAATGACCCTGTTGGAAGAGTATGCCACTAAGCTACATGTGGAGTGCCTGGAGGCTCTCACAGGAGCACACTTTTTTAAGAAGTTTGAGATTCCTCTGAAGAAATGGTAGGCAAGAGTAGTAGAACTATTGCTCGTTTTGCATCTGTTGAGGCACTATTCACTTAACATTTGGCAGTGCTTCCTAATGGGACTAAAGTTCGGCATTAAAAATACAAATTAGGAGAACCTTTTGAAAACTCATTTTTGTTGCTAAGTCTTGGAATAGACCATGAAAAGTGACATAACTAGAGAGATGTTAAGTCACACACATTAAGTACTAAGGCTTACTTGCTCCTGAAGCTTTTTGAGGTTCACTTTTCTCTCCTCTTCAGAGTCTTCAGATGATTTTTCTTCTGAAGAGTTATCATTAATGCTTTCACTGGAATAAGCTTCTGTCATTTCCCTCATGGGCTGTGGCAGATGATCACTCGCAACAGGTTCATCAGGAATTTTAGCAAAGTGCATTTCAAAAACATCCTGAAGGGTTAGGTTTAGGACAGCATATTTTTCAGATTTCTGAAAGTGCTATGCAGCTACCACTTGCAGAACTACACAGCAACACAGTAGTTCAGTAATATTAGTAGATTCTACATCAGGGCATGAAATGAACGATTCTTTTTCAAGCTTGACTTAAAAGATAACTCACCTGAAGTTTTCTTGCCATAGCAACTATTTCATGGTCTGAAGAATTACGTTTGTAGCAGTTCATGAACATTAATCTAACATCTGTAGCAAATTCTTGTATATCATTGTATTCAAAGTTATCCATTTTCCTCTAGAGGAAAAGAAAATTAAAGGCACACTTAGTGGACAGTATCACCAAGAACTAGCAGAAGGAAAGGAGGAACAAGAATTTTAACATATATATTCAGACTCAGCTTGTATCAAGACAGTAAATATTATAAAAAATGTTATGGAAATACCTGCATCTCATTTCAACATTGTCTCTTTAACAAAGTAGGAGATTTATTTTTCCTCTTTTAAACAGATTTAATAGTAATTGCTGAAAGGACTTTGTAGTACTAGTTTCAGCACTTGGTCAAGACAACAGTGTTTGGGTGGTTTTATTTGGTTCTCAACTCAGCATCTGTTTTTGATTCTATGCATGGTATTTCACAAAGTTTATTCCATAATAGCTGGAGTCAAACTAATGAACTAGAAACCAGGAAATAACTTTTGTATTGTGCAAGTCAGCTTTCAAGAGAATTCAGTAAGCTATTAAAATTGAACATTCCCCAGAAAAATAGAACTTAACTGGGCTACATACTTTACCCCATACAAATACACTCAGCATCCACAGAGGGCTGTCCACCACATACCTCCATCTAGAATGGTTGCTTTCCACTAAAAAGGTGAAATGTGTTATGTTAACATCCAGAGTAGAAGTTCTAGGGCACTTCTCCAAGAACACTGAGATTGAGGGAAAAGGAGGAGTTGACAGAATCACATTTTGTTTTACAGGGCATTAACAATAGCACTGTGTGTCCAGACAGATATTTAACATGTGCCATGCTTGGAAGGGCTTCATGGAGATCATAACTCCCTCACTACTTATATTTGCTTTTTCAGCAGTTACGTAGATTAGCCACTATGTGTCACAACGAGACTCAGAAGACTTTCTTCAGTGACTTAGGCTAGTTTGAGAAACAGAAATGCATCTGGTTTCTAGGCCTGTTGTGTCTTTCATAGGAGAAGCAGCTTTCATGGCACCTTCTCAGCTAACACATTTAAAACCTTGTGATTACACAAATAACCTAATTTCCCCAGAAACATACTTACTTTAATGGTGCCTAGGTCTGTAGGACATTTGGCAATGGCTTGGTTCGCACCAGTGGAGAAAGATGCTGCATCTGCAGATTTTATGAAAGGCCATGCATATGCTGCATGTTTCTTTGAAAACATTTCTTTAAGTATTGCATTACAATGTTTTAGTTGTCCTGACAACTGCATCTTTTTAATAATTCCAGGTGGCTGTTGAGAATCTGAAAAGGATCTCTTCAGAAGCTTATTTGTTACCATACATTCATTTTCCCCTCTACGTGCTTTAACAGTTTTTCTTTCTTTAAGCATTGCAGAAGATTCACCACTTGCTGTGACTATTGAAGTAGTAGGAGTTGTAGTGTCAGCCTTCCTTTTCACGCCTTTTTTTGCCTAAGAAAAGAAAAAAAAATACAAATGTCCAGTAAAGGAAAAGAATGGTCAGCTTTAGATAATTCTCTTGTGCGTGTAGCCCAAAAAAAGTGTTAGAACTTTTACAGCTACTGAAGTTAGAGCAGAATGCAGCAACTCCACAAGCTTAGACTAAAAACCTACAAGGTATTACAAGACTAGCACACCAAGCTCCATCTTAAATGTCTGAAAAGAAGCAGATGTACTGCAGACGAGGCTGTGGTCAGATTTTAGCCATTTGTGAAGATTTCAGAAAGCTGGCAGCTTATGAAATGACCTGCAAGTTGACAGCCACAGGAAGGGGGTAAACTATGGCAATTCATTTTAGGCCAGGTTGAGGGCCTTATGTAAATGGTTTATCTCTTTTTTTCTTTAACTTGTGTAGTATTTGGTTTGGAAGCCATATAATGTGTGCTTTGTCATCATTGTTCAGACTCCATGTGAGTGAAATGTAAATATTCACTCTAGGAGAGACTGGCAAAAGTGCCTATTCCTCATTGGAAGAGCACAACCAAAACTAAGTCAATACAGCAGTTTTTCAGGTGTTCACATACAACTCAGATTGAAGTAACAGGAATTTGCTTTGTGAGCTACAAACACTTCCCAGGCTAGTTACACAGTATTTAAGCACACATGCTAATTTTTGAAGAAACAAGTATTTGATTTACATAGAAAACCATAAGAAATTATTAAATAGAACTTAGAGCTTGATTTTAGTAGTTTAAAAACAATTATCCTCAAGGTGAAGCCTGCAGAAGTATATATAGTAATACACTTCAAGAATGATCATCTTAAACTTAATTTTTTTTCTTTGAGAACATTTTAAAAATCACATTTATAAGAAAAGATGTGCCAAGCAATCATCCCAATTTCTGTTTACCACCTGGGTATTTAGCAGAGACATAGAAGGTCTAATAGAGATCTCAGTTACTATCTTCTATCATAACGAAAGTTTCAAAAACATACAGCAATAAGCATGGCTCCTATGCTTTTGCCATATCTGCCTGAAGGAGCAATTTCAATATATTTCGTTCTGAAAGTTATTTGAGGAAACTTACTTTTGTTATAGAGACTGCAGCTGGCATTAAAGCAGTCAGCTGAGCTGCAGACAAAGGAGCCAGTGTAACCTGCTGTCGCTCTTGAGTCATCACTGGAGGCTGCTCACTGCTTTCAGCTTGCTTCTCGTTTGTGCTTTGTTCATTTGAAATCCCAGGGTTGGGCTGCCATGTTTCTGGTTATTTTAATACAGGAAATTTTATAAGTTAAGTCTTAAATCTTGCAGTTAATTTCTTTCATGGTCAAATTGACCATCTGTCAACATAACCACTCGTCTATACAGGAATGCCATAAATGAATTAAAACCCAAGTGTTTGGTATAAAAACAACAGCAACATTGGTATCCTCCTCCGCTCGCACTGTTAGTGCCTCGGCTATATCATTCCCAGTTACACCTTACTTGGCTTCAAGAAAGTGTGGGTTAACTTCAGACCAAAGAATTAAGAGGCATCATACTACACTCTGTATATTGTAAAAATGTTCTTGCCAGGGAAAGTATCAAGTTGTTTTCTACAAAGACCAAGCAGCAAAGAGTGCAGACTGCATCATGTAAGTTCATGTTTCCTAAGCATAGTTAATACCTACATATATTGCTTAGCAGTATTACAGACCTCCACTACTGAGGTCTGAGAACAATTTAGACCAATGTTTTTCTGTGTTTGGTTTGGCTGATTAGATTACTCATGTATTTTTCAGCTGTTACTCTATTTACTTCCCACAGATGTTCACACCTATTAGTTTATATAACATGATGCTGAGCAGCATGACAGTCTCTGAATTGGAAGTCAGTTCCTTTTCTAAAAAAAAAAAAGGAACTTAAAAAGTAAAAAAAAAAAAAAAAAAAATCTAAAGCCTTATAGTAGTATTATTTGTCTGATTGTTCTGGAAAGAGTAGAGAACACCCAAACCGTTCCAGGGTTGAGTTGTGACAAATAAGATTTCCTGTTTCCAATGCTGCTTGCTTAATATATTATAACTTCAGTATATAAAACAGGCCTTACCTTCTATCTTCTTTCCTTTTCTCTTTCCTTTCTTGAGACTCACTGGTCTTTCTTCTGGTGGCATATGGGCTATTTTCTGCATAAACACTTTTTCTAGTTCTTCGGCCATAAACACAATGTCATCACCTGGCTGCAAAATATGGTCAATACCATACCAGCACCAATTCAGTAAAGGAAAGGCTGCAGTAAAGGGAGTTACTGCAGTAAAGGGAGTCATAAACAGCCAGGCTAGAGAGTCCTGCCCCAACAGATTAAAAATAGCCACCAGTACCAGAGAGGTCTTTAAATCATTGCCATCCCTGCTCCTGCAACTCACTTTAGAGCAAATTACTTCACAAGTGAAATACTCTCTCTCTCACTGTCCCACTGAAAAATTCTCCTTTACCTCTGCATGCCTCTATGGCAAAAGCCAAAGGGGGCAGATTTGCAACTCCCTTACTAGCCCCTGTGTTCTGAAGGAGCTGTTGAAGCTCAAAGATACTAAGGCACAGCCAACAAGTATCCAAGCACAGGGATGCTTCATTAGGTTGAACTTGCTGAAGGAACAGAGCATTGCTCAGGGTTTCTAGCCTTTGACTTGTACAGCAGTTACATAGCGCTTGCTGTTCATGAGCTCTGCAGCTAAACCCCAGAAATTTTGGATGTGGAGTCCTTGTACACCCAGTTGTTGGAACAGCAAGCTAGATTTCACTTGCATGTCCTCAGTCAATCCTAGATTAAAAAACCTCCCCAATACTTCAGAGAAAATAGTTTCAAAAAAATCATGAAACGTCAGCTAACTTACTGCATGTTCTAATAACCATGTACTTGTTTTAGACTTGTTTGTATCATTCAGTAAAACCAGTTACTGGTAAGAGTTGGTGTTCCACATACCTTGTTGTACATGTAGCAGTTCCAGAACATAGTTTTAAAGTCTTCAATACATTCTGCAGCTTTTGTGTAGTAATTGTGTTCCAGTCTCTTTTTTATGGTGCCTAAGTCCATAGGTTTTTTTATGATAGTGTAATAATCCTGTGGTATTGAAAGAATAAGTCACCAAACATATCTTAATATTAGGACATGAATATTTTTACACATTTGGTTATGAAAGCTAATTTGCAAGAGAGAATTGCATTATATTAGAAGCAGTATTTTATTTAAAGGAAACCCTTCCCCTATAGTCATAGTACCAAAAATGTAGGTGTTCAGGAAATCTTCACCTTTTTTTTGTCCTTGTTCTTCCATGTAACATATATCATTCAAAGTCCCAAAGAATACTTATTTCAACAAGCTCCAGAGCTCTACTGGTAGTAGTACTTATTAAAAGTATATGCACTTCTCATTTGTTGTCTCAAAGCCATTTACAAAAAGCAGCACTCCAGTTTACAGAACAGAGAAAAAGAAGCCAAACTTCAACAAAGTCTCAGTCACTAACAAAAAGAAGCTGCCAAGTTTTTACAATTGCTGTCAAAATACTTTATCCCTGGCAGCATTTTTCTAGAAAGAAAACACTTTTCTTGTAGACTTGGATTAATGACAGTAGTTCAATAGCAAAAATAGTCTTCCATAATCTGTTGCATTAGAAAAAAACCTTTTTAACATTAATTGACATAATTTACATATTAATACTCCAGTTCCAAAATGGTTCTTACAGGCAGATTCAGTGCTGCTGCATCTACAGGTTGGTGAAACGGCCAGGAAAAGTTGTGTCTCCACATGGCTCTCATGACCACCCTCTGTAAGTACTGAAGTTGGTTTGTTTGACATCCACTACTTTTGTTATTTATGTACTCTGGTGGAGGAGGGTTCATAATAATGGCACAGGGCTGGCTTTGAGCAGACATCTTTAGTGAGTTTGTATATCCACTTGTTCAAAGATCATTACACATTTAACCTGAAGGGATCAAAACAGAAGCATTCAGTGAAGATATCTAGATTTAATGTTGCTTACCTGTTCACTTCTGCTTGTAGAACATCCATACTGTAACTACAGGCATGCCTTTGTGTTCTAAGTAAGACATTGGTTTTAAAGTGCATATTTGGACATACCTAGAGTCTAGAGATGCATACTAGCTTTCTCCTAAAAAAATCTGATAGCCTACTTCCAGACGGAAGTTTTGCATGAGATGTGAAAAAGATTATAATAAGATAGGTACTGTAATCAGCACACTGCAAGAACAGTACACATGGCCCACTCTTGCAAGCATTGCTGTAGCATCCCAGTAGATATTGCTGATTACACATCTTATATTTTAATTTATTTCAGCATTCAACGCATACCTCTTCTGAGCTCCTGAAGCCTACACCTGAGCTAATAAGAGTGAATACTATTTGCACCACCACATATCATTAACTATTTGCTAATCCTTTCACCAAGGTATCTATCTTAGAAGGGAAAGATCCAGACACATACAGGATCTGCCTCTCCTATAACTGGCCAGCATTTGAAGAAAAGTTCTGAGGTAGTTTTAAGTACCTCACAATTCAGCCAAGTCCTTCTTATACTATTTTCAACTATTAGGACACACTATCACTCTTCCTGCTTTTTTCTGCCAAAAACCCCACACTAGATGATATCAAGTGCAAGCTCTGAGGCTAGAAATGGAAGGCAGGAGCAAAAGAGTACAGTTTAAACTTAGCAAAAAGTCTTATAGCAACAAGCAGATAAATAACATTTAATACTTAAATAAGAACATAATATAAAACATAACATCTAATCTCTTGAACATTTTGTAAATTAGTACAGTAGAGTCTAGAATAAAAGCACAAACTTGGCATGAAGAGTGCCAAGGAAACCAAGAGACTGAAGTTTTGTGTACATAACCGTGTCTTAGGCTTAGATGCTTAGCTTTTAAAACCTTAATTTATGCTGTGAAAACTATGTTCCCTGCTTACATGAGATCTAAGCCTGCACCTTCTAAAGACAGACAGAAGTCTGTGTTTTCAATCCCTCCTTTACTACCTCCCTCTCCATCTCCCCAGTCACAGAAGATTTCCCTATCTTAAAATAAAACTTATGCTTGCATACTGAAGCAAAAGTGTGATTGGATTCCAACCAGATAAGTGTTTTGATATTTTTGAAACCACCCCTTCCCAGCCCCATGTGTCCTTGAGCTGCTGATTCAGGTCCCAAAGGCCAAGTAGTCTTAAAAAGAGAAGCCTTGAGTGTTTCCTTAAGACCCAGTTTGAAGATTCTAGGTAACTTGATAGAAATGTGGTTTTAGTTTAAGAGTAGAAAGCAAATAGCTTACAATGAATTACATAGCTAGAGAAGTCAAGGCTTTTGGCACAATATCACATCTTGTAAGAATCAATTTTTTTCTCCTCTGTAAGACAAGATTACTTGCTATTAGTGAGTGCTCTCTAAAAGCATGCATTAAAGATCCTGCTAAAAAGACATCTGCTTCCTCTTGTTTTACCTCTGTTGTAGTATAAAACCTGTATACATCATATACTGTACAAGAATAGCAGCTAGGGAAATATTAATTTACCACATACAGAACAAAGGCAGACAGTGTACCAGGTTCAGCACACTAAGAACTTCTCATTCTTTGAAGCCTTTTTAACAAATTTTATTTAGGTGACTGCCAGTAAGCACACTGGGCATTCATAAATATTGGAACCTCCCTTACATAATTATATTAAGGCTACACAGAACAGAGCACTGCCTTCTTAGTGCAAGTAGAACCATCTCCTTTTTCAAAAGGACAACTGTGTCCATAAAGACACCCATAAAACAGCATTTCTGTATGTTTAGGATCTCTCTTGGGATACATCAGACAAACCTTAGTTTTAAAGACAATCCATATAAATATTAGGTGTTGAGAAAACACTGACTTACACAGCTGTTACCATAACCAACACCAACCACTCTTGGGCAATCCAAAACTCAACTTCCACCCTCAAAGCAGATCAGTCATATTTTTTACCTTAATTTTAGGGAAAGCCGCAACCCAATTCCTCCCCTCCCAAAAGATGAAGGAAGAAGAGAGCACTAGAAGGCAGCCAGAGTAGTCTTTATAACCTACTCACACCCTCATCTTATTCTCTGACAATAACTCCATCAAACACCTGCAACCCTAACTAAACTTGCCCTATCAATGGTTCTCATTGGCACGCTATCAACATAAAATAGGAGCAGCTGCCAAGGGCTAAAGCACACCAGGTGGCTCTTGGTGCCAGAGCTGCTCTGTTGGTAGCTAATAAGAAAGTGTAGAGGGATACAAGAAAGGGAGTAAATATACTTAGATGAATTTTGGGTTGATCTTCTGACCTTAACTTCTAAGTCTTAAATTTGACATCAAGGGAATGTTTATGTTTTATCAATTATTCTGGGTCACACTGGGTTACGGGATTAGATGATTGCATAAATAGTATGTCTGCTTAGGAGTGGTACAATATTGATATTTTCTTTCATTCCACAGATTAATTAGTTAAATTAAAACCCAAATCTATTTAGTAAATGCACAGAAGTATAAAAATGAGGTTCTTTTATAATAAATTTAATTTTTGTCATTAAAGCTACAAGTACTTGGAATTTAGTGAGCTTATTTTGAATTTTGGTTATTGACTAAGCATTTGTTTCTCTCAGGACACTTAAAAAGATTCATCCCCAGCATGCTTTAGTGCAAGGCAAGTCTGCAAAATGAGATTTCTATTTAATTTCTTGTACCATTCACATTTATGCCCCAATTTGGGATCAAAACCTGCTTGGATTCTCATAATGAAAGTAATTAATCTGCATTATTTTCATATCTCCCTTTTTTTTTCATTAAGATGTCCTGACAACTTTGAGACTCTTGCTTTAAGACTGCAGCATTATTCTCACAAACACATAAAACACAAATAAAATTGAAACCTTGTGATTAAAAATTTTGATATATTTTAATTTGTAAGAGTTGAATTGTATTTCCCAAAAGTGTTCACTTTCAGCATGTTAAAATTAGTGAGAGCATTTAAAGCACTGCTTCACCTAGTGAATGCCATATGACAGGATCCTGAACTATGAAAGCAACAAATATTTAAAGAACCACTGGAAACAGAGTAACAGGAACTGAAGCTCCCCACAAATAAAACATGATTACAGGAGGCAGCTTTGCATCACAATAAGACATAGAAATTGAGGTTATTTGCTTCTGCTTTATGTCTAGGCCAAATATGGCTCTGGATAGCTCCCTGAATTTGGAATAACCCTACTAACTTCAACAGAGTTGCCTTAGGTTTTCATCAGAGTAAATGATAGCAAAATAGCAAAATGTCATTTCCTCGTGCTGTTTAACTCACTGTATCATTTTCCTAGATATTTATAACTCTGTTCATCTGTGACTCTATGGCAGAGTACCCACGAAAGTTCTAAAAGCACATACAGGAAATGACAGTGAAAAAAATTCATCCATTCCAGAAAGTTGCACTATTCCTCCTTGCTTTCTCACCCATTAGATTGTTCTCACACCCAGAGAAATCTCACACGTCATTCACTCAGCCTTCAGCCAATGTCCAACCAAGGGCTATTGCAGAATGATGCCTGACTGGGGAAATATTACATCATCACCTGATGCAGCTGGCAACTATTCCTTTCTCTGAAAATGAATTTCTAAACTGTTTCATTACAATTGAGTCAATTATTTCTGACATTCAGCTGGTGAGATGCTCCCTGCACCTCTGCTCCCTGCACCTCTGCTGTGGCCTGTGAATAAGCAGCCTCTTCTTTCTTGCTCTCCCTTCTGGCACTCCAGCTTCTCACTCAAAACAAATGTGTCCCTCCACCTGTTCTGCTCCTGCCTGGCCTCACTGTTCATTGCATTGGTATCTGCTTACTCCTTGGACCTTCTAAGTTTTTTTTTTCCCATAGTTCCTTATTAATTACCTCCTCAAAAATAATTTCACTGTGGTCAGGCCTTCATTTTTGATGGCCAGCTTTTGTTTCTGTACTTTCAGAGATCATAACTGGATGTGGATGTGGGGGCTGCTCTGATCTGAAAGGGAGGTATCCTGTGCAAATTTCCATTCCTCTGTAAACTGAGCAGGAAATAAGCCCTCAGTTACTAGGCTTCTCTGTATAAGACTTTAATGCATTATTCTGAAAAGTTCAACTATATGTCAGTTCTTTGTCCCATCTCATGACCTTTGGCCATCTTACAGAGAGAATGGGAAAAAAATTTCAAACTCTTCTGATGTGGAAAAGGGAACTCTTTTTATTGTGTGTAAAATTAGCAGGATGAAATTCTCAGCATGCTTTTCACAACCAAAGATTTAAATAGCTTGCCAAGGGAAAATGACTGGCTTGTTCAGTATATTTTTGTACTCCCCAGGATGTTGATACTCAATAGCAGCCCTAAATTTGTGGTTATTAGAACTAACTAGGGTGCAAAGAACAGAAACAAAATAGTTTACTAAGTCAGATTTTCACATTTTTATTTTCCTTCATGTGATGCCTTTTTTATATATTTCAGGAAATAAGTGGTTCTTTTTTTCTGGGAAGTCCTCTAATGTTTTCCTAAAGCAACAGTACATGATAAAATCCTATGTGTTTAGCCATAAATTAGGGGTCTTGCTGCTGTCATATGATTGAATCTAAAGAATGTGAGTGGCCCTTCCATGTGTATAAAAGTTTGGGTTCTCCCCATGCTGTCAAGCTCTTCTTGTGCTCTGTGAGAAACTGAGGGTGGAAAAGATACATCCACAGCCTTCTCTGCTCACTGAATTAAATTTGTTGAAATAATGTTAGAGTTGAGTCCCTGAGAAAACAATCTTTTTCTGAGCATAATTTGAATTTTTAAATCCTCTTCAGTGGTGGCTTTGTGTCAGCTGAGGTGGCTCTATATTACAGTTGGCTAGGGTAACATACATGTTATTAATTACTGTGCCTCAGCTGAAACCTAAGAACTTTTTTTTTTGAACAGCTTTAACACAATTGCAAGCTATTATGTGTTCATACCCTTAATGATCTAAGCTAACCCAAAGTAGATCTGACTAAAATGAATTTCAGCAGTCATTTCCATGAATAAAATTGGCTCAAAGTTATGCTTGAAATGCAAAACTTGAGGTGATGATTGAGTAGTTACATCCCCAAGCTATGTGCTTGCTTTCTCTGTGAGAGATTATACCCTTGCAGCAGAATTGCGTAAATTTATGCTTTCATGAGCTCTTATCCTTTCAAATCCCAAATCATTCATCAGGTACCAATTGGAGATCCTTAAGAAAATACTTCTGTTTCCTGTTGCACTGTTGCAATTTTCTGCCAGTAGATGTCAGCTCAGAACTGGTGAAAGTTTACTCTGCTTGTTTCAAGGTAATTAGGATCAGTGGTTCTGTGACTTTGGCCCTAACTGTTAATATCATATTGCTCGTTCAGAACACCAGAAAGCATCATGTCACTATTCAGACATTGAACGGATGACCAGTGTGACATTTGCACACTTGGACATTGGTAAAGAGAGAATTCAGACTGAATTTGCTGTGATTGAAAAAAAATAAAGCCAGATAGTCAGTTAATAAACCTTAAGGAAAAAAATTCAAGATCAGACTCTGATTCCAAGTTAAATCCAATCCTAAATTATGCTAAGAAGCCAGGGGAAAGGAATCACTGTGTTGCAGAGGGTGGTAGTAATTTGTGGCAACATCTGCGCTGCCAGAAAAAAAATTACTGGAGCATTCCCAGGAGTCCCTGCCCCAGTAAATTGGTTATACCTGTGAGACAATGTGAGGGAGGGATATGCTTTGCTGCTGGGAATTTTCTTCCCCTTTCCTTAGAACTTCAGGACTAGTTTGTATGTGTATATGGTTGCAGTTTGTATATGTTGCTGGAACAGGATTTGAGAGGCAAACCTCTGACCACTGGTGTTCACTGTAACATGGCACCATGCAAACAAGCACCTGCTGGGACAGGAGGAGTTGTACTTCTCTATACTGTGCAGACAGGACCTGTGGCACTGCCTTTGCTTGCCTGAGGGCATCTGCTCTGCAGGAAGGCAGAAAGACATTACACGTTCTTGGCACATGGTATATGTTCTGTGAGCAAGCATGGGACAGTCAGTCTTACCTTCAGAAATTTCTGCTTCAAGGATAGAAGCATGCTGTTAGTGTATTTCCTCACTTTCTCCTGAGGACTCTGGAGGCCTACCCCAGAGATCTGAGTGCCTCAGCCATGGAGCTGTGCTGTGGTATGGGAAAGCTTGCTGTGCCCTGTGAGGCAGTGACTTTAGCCCACCGTCACATCCTGATGGGTGTGTTTCTGAGTCTTGCCTGCTCAAATCCATGCTTTAGAAGTAGTTTGGCTGCTCGCACTTGTAGGTGAGTTGTTTATGCTGTGGAGTAGGTATTTGGTGACATCATTGGCATTTTCTCCTTGAAATGCAGAAGGCATAAGGCATGGAGGACAGACAAGGACATGGACAGGTGTGTGAATGCTGCAGTTACTGTGCAATACTGTGAAGGGACCCAGGCTTTGGGATCACAGAATCATGCCATAGCTGGGGTTGGAAGGGAGCTTAAAGATCATCTGGTTCCAACGCCCATGCCATGGGCAGGAGCAACTCCTAATAGAGCAGGTTGCTCAAAGCCCCGTTCTGTCTGGCCTTGAACACTTCCAGGGTTGGGCCATTCACAGTTTCTCTGGCCAACCTGTTCCAGTGTCTCACCACCCTCACAGTAAATAATTTCCTCCTAACATATAAACTAAATCTCCCCTCTATTAGTTTAAATGTCATCCCTCCATGTCCTGTCACATTATTTGGGATAGGCTGAAGCCATGCTGTTGTCGACATCTGGGAGAACCAACAGTTTTGTTTCTGCATTCAAGGCCAGCCCTGACACAGTGCAGCTGTGTGGCTTTGGATGGAACTGGGAAGAGAGCAGTGTGAGAAAGGGCTGTGAGGAACATCATAGGATGTCCCTCTTTTGGCTCAGATCTGTGCCCTTGCCTGAGCTATGTGGTACTTGTACCCATTCCTGGCCATATTCTTGCTAGTCCTGATCCTCAGCTGGCTTCCCGGCTTTACCTGGGACCTACTTGGTCATCACCAACTTCTGTGACAATCACTGGACTATCAGCTGACCCTGGGTACTGTTGGCAGACCTGCTTTCTCACAGTGCCTGGGGACTTCAGGATGGGGACCTTGCTGGTGAGGCCACTGTCACCACTGGCTTTGTGCTTACTCAGCCTGGTGGAGCAGCCAGCTTCTGCTGCTCCCTGACACTAACCTGCTGCCACCAGGCAGATATCACAGGCCGATTTATCTTCTGTAGATTACAAATAAAAATTTAAAAATACATGTATAAATTAAATTAAAACTTGTCTTGGCAGTTCAATTCTCTGTACTAGCACCATGGAATCTGTTAACTGATTAATGATGTGTCTCCTTAAAATTCATGAAGATAAGAAATTATAAATTACTTTCAGAGATTAGGCTTTTGAACTGGTAAGTGTCTTATAGATGGTATATCTGCTCCCACTTGATCCTCTAAAAAGAAATACATAAAATCCAAGAAAACATTTTTTTTTTTTTTTTTTTTTTTTTTTTTTTTTGCAGATTGCAGCCTAAGTCAATGCACGGTTGTGGATGTCAATACAATAAATTCACAAAAGTTGAGTTACACAGTTCCAGTGTCTTTAGGATATTAACTGCCTGTTTGTTTAAAAACTTGTTTCTGGTGACCTTGCTCCTGACCATGTGTCATTACTGAAGGTGGGGAGGTTCCTCACTATTGCCATTGCTCAACAAATGGAACTTTTTTAACATCAGAGGGCCAAGGATAGTAGAACTGGTTGTAAATGTTTGACAGTGGCAAGATTTTGTTGAACTGCATTGAAGGTTGATGCTGGTGACAAAAATCCATTCGGGTACCAGTGTTCTCAGGGCCCTCAATTAGACTGAGTTTAAAAACCTTGCACTGTAGACCCAGAGGTATTTCTATATGGTGTGCTTTCAGGAGCCTGCTTGTTAGGGGGCTGATATGGGCAACCAGAAAATCCCATTGTTCCTGGGGTTGGCTCAAGATGGGTGGGGAATTAAGATATCCCCTGCAAACCTACTTCCAAGGGGCTTAGGAAATGAGTTTCTGAGGGGAGCCATAACGGCTTGAACACTTTCAATAAAATTTTAATTAGATTTAACTATACAACCCTCAGTTAATTTGTAACAGGCTTTATGGGTTTATAGGTTTAGGAAGATTTTTAGGTGTTAAGTGACCATATGTTTTACAGGCTTAATACGACTTTAGGTTTTAGATGATTGTGACATTTTGCAAGTTTTTTAAAGCTTAGTAATTCATTCCTTGGTTCTTCTGCATGTGCAGAACCCATATAGCAATGTGTTTTAATAAAAAACCAAATCATTAAACATTAAATTAAAGCCAACTATTTAAAGCCTACTAGGTGCTTGTTCACATACAGAGAAAATAACTCGAGTGAAATGTGATTTGAAAAGATATGTACTTTTATGTGCTTAAAACATTTAAAATAGCTATAGTGAAATTATGTGAGCCCCTGATAATTAGAGTAATAAAGGTAATGGATATCTGAAGAATTCTGTATTCCCAGACTTGAGCAGTTCTTATAACTGCTCGTGTGAATTGACTTGAAACTGAGCATTTGCGTGCTGGTGCTTCAGGGCAGTGGCTCTGGTGCTGAAGCTGGTAGAAAAGCCACTATGACACTGTGTGTGTAAGCTCTTGTCCCCAGACTGGTGTCTGATTTCACAAACATGAGGTCCTGCTCCTAAGCCTCTATCCTTCTGCAAGGAACTTGCCCTGCTATTTCTGCCTGTGCATTCTGCATCCACTTCTGTGGAAAACTCATCCAAGGCTGGCTTGACTTTTCTCCATTGCTGAACACTCCCTGCTCTGTTCATGTCAGCAGCAGCTCTTGCTGTTAGTGTCCACAGGCACATTATGTCTTAACATGCTGTTAAATAATGTTAGAACTTGGCCTTCCTCTATTACCAGTGCTGATTCTAACTTTGTTTCAGGCCAGAGAACTCCTGGAGACTATAACAGTTGCTAAAATATCCTAATGGAAAAAAGAACTAATATTTGAAGCCAGTGGGAATATTCCAGCTCTCTATGCCAAGGAGCCTGTGAAGGGAGCAAATGGAGAGGCTTAGTAAGTGACCAGCCCAGTCCTGGGGAGTTTGCCCAGTCCAGAAATCCAACAGCCTGTCACTGCTGTTGCTCTAACAGCTAATGCTGACCAGCATTATTTATTAGGGAGGAGGAAGGCTAATGCAATGCTGCACTGGGATGCACATGCTTGCTTTCATTATCAGAATGGCTCCTCCTCCTTCATTCTCTCAGCTATGCTCTGCAAATAAATGAGGAACGATAAACAGCATGGATTTGCAGCTCTGTTCTTGCAATATTAACAGTCCTTGTGGGAAATGTTTCTCACTTTATTAGTGTGGTGATATGTTTTCCAAGGGTTAAGGTGGTGTGATAATTAAAGCTACAGTCTGTAGAAAGAGAATGAGGAAGCTCACATGGGAGGAGAAGAGAGAGGTCCTTGCTGCATCCCACCTCTTGCAGCTAGGACTGTCCCAGCTTCTGCACATGGCCACTGCCTGAAGTTCAACAATCCCTACAGGAGCTTTGAACCTTGAAGGTGGCAAAGGAGAACAGAGTTCTCAGGTTGAGACTGGATCCTGAGTGCTTCTGAGCCAGCTTCAAGGGCTGAAATGCCTTTAGCTGGAATGGGCAGGGGAGTGTATGGAGAGACGTGTTTCTGGGAGTGAGAGGTGCCTAGATTTGGGACTCTGGTATTCAGTGAGAACAAATAATGAGGCAGAAGAAAAGGGGATTTTGGCACAACTTTTCTTTTTACTGATGCAAAACCAAGAGATTTTTCAATAATATAATAATATTTAAATAATTATGAGGAGGATTTACCCCTCCAGCATGAAACTACACTGCATATTTGGTTTTATTCATGGGAGGGTCAAAGTATGTTAAACTAATCTTTTTAAAAAAAAGTTGAGGCTTTTTTTGGTGGGGGGGAGCGAAGGGCAAGTTGTAGATGGGATAGCTTTTTTTTTTTTTTAGATAAATGGCTGGCTGGAGTCTGTTTTAGCTTAAACAAGAGTAATACAACTTGTGTAAGACTGACAGCAGAGCCTGTTTATCTAAATTTTGTTTATTATTATCTAGCTTTCTGAATTTCTAAACCTCTGTTTCAACATATTTAGAATTCCCATTTCATTTTCGCAATATGCTGTATTTTGCATGATGCATTGGTTGCATTGCATGTGCAAGGGTTACAGAAAAGGTATTATAGGTACATTAGTGCTGTACCTTTATATTTATCTATATGTCAAGATTAATCCAAGATGCAGTAATGTTTTGCCAAGAGCAATTGTACCAATGAACCTTAACCCTGATCTTAAGAGACTTATGCTCTGTTCCTGTGACAGTTTGTTTATTCTTCACTTCAGGGCCTCTTTTGAGCTAAAACAGCCATTAAGAGCAAATTGTTCTGGACACCTTTCCTGCCTCCGACTAATAAAAACTGTGCAACTTGTTGTCATTTCTTCCTATACCTTTTCCAGGTGATTCTTAAAAACATAAATCCACTGTGGTACCCATCCAGCACTGGAATGTTCTAAATGCAGAGATATTGCTTGACTCTTAATCAGTGTGACCTTTCAGCATTCCCTATTCAGCAGGGGACGAATCCCACTGTACTTTGTTTACAAATTATTGTGCATGCAATGTGTCCATATTGGAGGAAAAAATGCATCCAGGTACTTTGTTTATTTTCAGCTGTTTCTGTAGGTTCTTGTGCTGAGTGCCAGATGAAATTACAGCTGTATTGTAAAAGAATGTTATGTGTTTAGAGTTTAGTCTCAAAATAGATGTAAACCCCTGTAATTCTGTGGAAGGTGTAAGTACTCTGTATTCATTTGAGTATTTGATTAATCCAGTTAATCAACTTAATAATTAAAATTAATAATCTCAAATCTTAATGAAAATATATTCCTATATTAAGCAGAAAGCAGGTTTTTTACTTCAGTATGAACAAATATATTATCTGTGAAAGGGTAGAAGAAAAGAAATGAAAAAGATTGTTTGCCTGCAGTACAGTAGAGATATCAAGGGAAAACTGGAGCTTTTGTTAAAGTTAATAAGAACTGGATCAAGCCTAGGATTTCTTACAGCTCTCATGAGGCACCACAGCTCCTGACTTCACTACTCAAGAATTAAAAACAAATAATTATGAACTATGTCTTTCTCTTCACTAACGAAGAAATAACTCCCAGGTAGATTTAACATGGCAAAACTTGCTTTATGAAACCTTTTTTAATTAACCAGATACCTTACATTATTTCAGGTGCTGCTGTTCTGTTCCTTCTTATAGGAGGACTACTGAAATGGAAATGAAGGTCAGTTTAGTAATATAAAATTTATTTTAGAATTATATCTAAAGTGAAAAGTTAATCAGAAATAAAAGTATCATTTTCTATCAAGCTAAAATCTTAGGCTGGCAGTGCAAGTAGGTTTATAGTAGAATAATAAATTAATTACTCCCCTTTGAAAACATATTGCAGTTGCAGCATAATTTTTGGAAAATTGTTGGAAAGGAGGTAGAGTTTTTTGTTTGCTTACATTTTCACAGAGATTTTTCTGTGGTTGCCACAGAACAGAGACAGCAGTTACTTCTGTAGTGTGGCAGATACTCTTCCTTTCTGTTTGCATAATTTTAACATAACTGAGACATTTTAATGCTTAAAATGAAAAAAAAAACCGACATGAACAGATCCATTTGTATAATGATTATGTGATTATGGATTTTTTAATAGAAGTATTTTCATTGCTAAGGGTAATTGAGGTTTTTATCTTGTCCCCTCTTTTACTTTATTAGAAATTATGATCTAGGAAAATATGAACAAGTGAAAAAATCTAATTTATTGTTATATATTCCATCTCATTAATTTTAAAGCTTCATAATTGTAAACTACAGTGATGCTTTTGAACAAATTTATTTATGCATAGTTGAATAGCTAGATTGAGGAGCTAGAGTGGAGTCTTAGAGGATACTTAAAATTTTCTATGAACACTTTGTACTACATGCATTAATGGTAAATTTAGAGAAATGTGAAGTGTTGATGGGTGCAATGAACAGAGGTGGGATTACAGTTGCAGCAGTTTGTAAATATGAGGCTTGTGACAGCTCATTCTTGCAGAATAAGCCTCTGCTCATTGGCTATGTGACCAAACACACTGAGAGGAATCTCAGACTGGTTTCTCTGTGCAAAATCTGCTTCTGTTCACGTATTATTGTCCTGTAGTGAGAATCTGAGGATGAAAGTACAATTTACCACCTGAAGCAATCTTGTTCTGTATGATTTTACTCAGAATATGTAAATTTCTCAGGTGGTGCTCAGTTAGCTGTAGCTTTCTGCAAAATTATGTAGGAACATAAATAATTCTGATAGTTCATGAAATATGAATAAAGGCCTATTCAATACTTTCCTTTTATTAGAGGCTCTTGGGAAACCTAACTTGAATTGTTGCCGAAGTTCTTTTGAATACATATTCTGTAAAATTTTTAATGTGCCATTAACTTTTTCATTAATTTGAAATAGCTTTCAATTCTTTCAGTGTTCCTTCCTGATGAAAAGTTTTGGCAAATGCCAGTCCTCATTTGTACATGGTTTCCAACAAGGGCTGTTGGACATATCTTAAAATTATTAACCTCAGTGCTGGAAACATTTCACTTTTCTGCATTGCTACTTCTTGTTAATACAGAGAGAAACTGTCTTCTGTTATTGTTGGGCAAAATGTTTTGCCTCTAAGTAAAATTATAGAGATGTTGTTTGTCTTTTTGACATCTATGAATACAGAAAGCCAAGTGCTGCTGCTAGCAAGCATCCTCAACTCCCTGTGTGCATTCAAGCAAAGGGCTTTCCCTGCATCTCATCACTGTGCACTGTGAATGTAACAGGAACATAAAAGACAGAGTATCTGTCACAGATGTTTCTAAGACTCCTGCTGCTGCAGTGTCTTTCTCGCCCCAAATTACAGCAGGCTACATCAAGATTAATTTGGTCAAAAGGAATGATAAAAATCCAGAAAAGCTTTCAAATTGAGAGAGGTGAAAAACTTCAAATAAGATAATTATATACCTTAGATAAATAAGATGTGCCATAACTCATCTGTTTTAAAAAGTAATAGCAAATGTTGCTAAGTTAGAGAAGGAATGGCTGTTCACTTCATTTTACCAAGCACAGTGAATAAGATAGTCATGAAACTGAAATGTTTTGCCTGCAAAATTGAAAGGAACTTTTTTCATGCCATGCATATTGTCCCTGAGGAAGTCATTATTTCAGCATATGGCTTGGTATCTAGAGTTTATTGGGATCTAGAAAAAAAGTTGGCCATGAATAAAACCCAACCAAAAAAACCTAAAACCATCCTTACTCAGATTTGACATACTGTTAAATAAAGAGTTAAGTATTTTAGAGGAGAGATAAACACGCTACTGACTTATGGGGTCTAGAAGAATCTTTACCTGAGGCAGGTGTGACCCAACTACCTCTTGCAAAACACCTTGAAGTTTTATGAGGCAGCTGTGGCCAAGGGCAAAGCTCTGCAGCAGTTGAACCATGGGCCTCATCCAGCACAACAGTGCACGCCCATGACAGTAATTCCCCATGATGTAGAATGAGGTCCTTGCAGTGCCCTGACACCTGTTAGCTTTGGGGGAATCTTAGTGTGTTTCCTAGGTCCTAGGGTGCAAGCAAAGTGCAGCTCAATCTCCTACTTTGCACTAGCCTGTAGAAGCACCAAGGGTTAAAAGCTGCTACTCCAGTGTTGGGGCCATCAAAGTAGCTCAAGTTGGTCAGGTACCCCAGTGCTGCTGGTGAGGAGCTGGAGCTCCCACGGCTCCTGCCAGGAATCCTGTGTCCCTCTGTAGGGGCAGGGCACTGCCAGGCACCCCTCTGGCTGCTTAGGGCTAAGAAAAGGAAGTATTGGGTTATCTACTGATCTCTAACACGGAGGTCTAGGAGCCTCCAGGTGTGCTTTTCTTTTCTGATTTGCTCCCCTGTAAGCAAACCTGGGTGCCAGACACAGCTTGATGCTTTCACACACACTTTGGTGTCTTTTTGCTGTAAAAAATTGCTGATTGGCATCCTAATAAAAATCTAATGGATGCAGTCAAATTGTCTCTGATTCTGAAGTACATGTGACACTGTAAACAATTTATTTTCATGTGTAAAGAAAATACATCAACTCCAGTGTGCCCCTGGTTTACATGAAAGATGCACTGATAAGAGTTTTATCTGATAATTAAGAACTAGCATGAAGCTCAACTGTTATTTTAATTTATACAAATAATTTCTATGAAACAGCTACTTTGAATGAGACTATCTGAAACTGAAACATTGGAAGTGCTTTTCAATAAATGAGGCATTCAGCATTCTAACATTTACTGCTGAAATATGATTAATTATATGTTACACTTTATTGTGAAAACTGGATACACCTAAACATAAACTCTCATCAATATATATGAGCTACCCTACTTGGATGCTTTTCATTCTCTTTTTAGCAGTGAATTTCATACATTCTAAGTGAAAACTCTCATTTTTTCTTATTTCTGTTCCATGTCTGAATTCTAACTTTTCTCCTATAATGCTGGGTGTGGTTTTACTTGCTTTATCACTGGCATTTCCAATAGTTCTGTGGTGATTTGGAATCTAAATGCTAAAGACATCCCATCTCTAAAGTAACGGCAAAATTACTAGAAAACCTGAGTGTGGTACTATTAAATTAGGCCTCTTTTACCCTCTTTGCACTTCCCTGTCCCAAGGGCTGAAGTTGGCTGAGCCACAACTAGTTCAGTTGAGAGGCTTATTTACAGTCTTATGCAAGGGGCTTTCATTCTGCATATGTTACAAATAATAGCTTTGGACAAATAGGAAGATCCTAGAACATAACACTGCCATCTGTAAGTGATTATTGGAAGTTACATTCCTGGTTAGAGGATCTCTCCAACACCCCCTCCTCCTTTTCTCCTAGATCCCTGCTGGAAAAAAAGCCAGTCTCTGTATGTTTGAGGGAACTGGTTCTGGATCTCTTATAGTAGGTATGTTGTTAATCCTTATGGTAGAAGTCCAGTCTCACTTGTATGTACCAACAATGGCTTAGCTACATGACAATTACTGTGATAAAAGAAATAAAAATCCCTAACTTTTGGTAGAGCATATTGTCTGGTGAACTTATGCCTAAATGCTAGAAGTCACAGGGTCTTTCATCTGCAGTGGCCTGATTCAGGCACTTGTGTCAATGTGTGAATTTTCCCAATAAGCAGAGCTATCAGAACCTTGGCTGAATTATGCAGTATCCCACAAGGAAGAAAAAGCAGCACCCTACAACATAGCATGTGTTTTTTTCTTTGCTTATTCTGGCCTGAGTCTCATCTATGTTTGAGTCTTGGTCTTTGGCTAGCGTTTGTTTGCTAGTTCCATTAGGAGATCTGAATTCATGCAAACTGAAATGGTGAGGGGTTCCAACTTGCATCTCTCCAGGCAGATGATCTCATCACAGTTCTTGGCAACAAAACTCACACACTTGAGCAATTTCATTAACTCTGAGGGAAAAAACTTATTAATGGATTGGTACATACATCAGAAATGGTAGAACTGGGGTTTCATAAGATATGCATTATGGATAAAGTTCCCTAAGAACTTCACTGGCACAGATGGGTAAAATGATCCCCTATATCAAAGCATCACAATAATCCAGGTGCTGTTCTGGCATGAAGAACAAACATAAGGTAGTACTAAAAGTAGTAAAGTAAAACCACTTTGTAAATGTTGTGTTTGTTGTTTTTTTGGTTTTTGGGTTTGTTTTTTTTTAAACAAGAAAAAGAGAGAGTGCTGTAATTAGACATGATAATGAAAATGTTTTGTAAAATTTCTCGAATCAGCTGTCAAGCTAATGTAAGCTCTTTTTTCAGATCCACAAATAAGATTATATTAATGTTTGTTTTTTTAATAGATTGACAAGAAAAATATTTAAGTTTACTCTGACCAGATTTAGTGTATGCAGAAAACATGTAGTAGATAAGTGTGAAAGACTTGCAGACAATTTGTATGGGCAATTGCTTGTCTTTTCATACATGCTAACCTTAAAATCAAAGGATAGCACATTTCTACAGTATATAGTTGATCAAAATATTGTAAATAATTGTAAATAATTTTGAAATAATAATCATAATTTTCAGAATAATGCTTATTCTTTTGAACATGCTACAAGGACTGTGAGAAAGCAGAAAAAGTGGCATGCTAAAAAGAAAAAAAAAGGTTGCTCATATTAACATAGCAATTTAACAGTGGGCTTGTATAACACTTCTTTCTGGTGTTATGTCCCACGTGCAGTATCTCTATTTGTTGGCAGATGGAAAATGGGAGCAGAGGGAAGTGTTTCTCATTGAAACAGATCTGCTTTCCTTTTTTTTAATAATAACCAAGAAATACGCTATCCTTTTAGTGTGCTTGGCTATATGTACTTTGCTGCTTAAAATGGCCCTGAGTGTATTAACAGTATAGCACACGATTCAAATATTATCATTTGTGGTGGGTGTGGGAGTGAAGGCCTCGTAGTTGGATTTGAGAATATATACCATGGGAAATCTCTTATGAAATAACTGTTACTTCACTCAGTGTGGTCCATTCCAAATGCTAACCATTTACTTGTCAGATATTTTTCATGAGCCTTGCAGATAAGATAGCTCTGTGGGGATTGATTTAGCTGTGTTCAGAAAACTAAGCTCACACTAGAGATGGGGAAACCACCCCACCTTTCTTTCAGTTTGGTATAGAATATTAACGAGGGGAGTGTAAGTCTCTGGAGCTTCATCCCACCCTTCAACACATCAGATTCATATTAGCAATATTTATTATTTAGAAGGGTGACTCACTGCCAGCTGTTTTCATTTTTGCTTATAGTACCCTGGAGCAAAATGTATATGTAAGCAACAATTTACATTTTCATTTCTGTATTTTATTGCAGTGGAGCTGGTCACAGCACCATAGTAACAGTTGCTTTGCAGTTTCACTTTTGACAGCATTTGATTCCTTGCCATAGGGGATGTGGTTAAAAGGCTTGCTTGTGGTAAGAACTGGTAAACCTGCAATTCTGAATAATTAAGTGCTATTATTTTGTTGCTAGAATTTAAAAGGAATAATTTGTCTTTATTTAAATAAAGACAAATATTTACGAAATAGGTAAATAGAAATATTCAGTAAATTGTTTAGCTTCAGGACTTGCTTCATACAGAATGTGTATGTATATTATATTCAACAGCATGTGCAATGTGTAAAGACAATTTTACAACTTCTACAGCTGTTCACCACATGTGGGGCTGCATGGGGAAAACAAATATGAGCTATGAATGGTCCCCAGATTATGCCCCTCTGAGAGATGTATATGGTTTCAGTAAAAAATGCACATTTAGCATTGTTAATAAAAGACTAATAGTAAACCAAGGTCTAAGTTTTGAGTAGTACAACAAGCCTGCATATCAAAAACTACGCATAGAACAAGAAAATACAACTAAACTGCTGAATAGGTTAGATTGAACTCTTTTTTTTTTTTATGCACAGAAATTCAACAAATACACAAAATCAATATAGACCTTAGTGTTACTACTTAGGATAGGATTTACTCTCAAACATTCACTGCATGACCTGTAGAAAAGACAGCAGCCCAGTCAGATGTTTTATCTGTCTTTTTGCTAACTTGATCTAGCAGATGCTAACTGACCTTCTGCAGAATGAATGGTTTTGTTTGTTGCCACTGTACTTTTTGACATAAAAGGTAAAAGAAATATGTTGTATCTGAAAAATCATTCTTCGTTTTGGTAAAAAAAAAAAGTTTTCTCAACCTCTGGTAAATAAGGCTGTTTTATCATTAATGTATTTGGGATTTATTATGCAGCTGTTACAAAATTACCTTCGTAATCTCTTGTGCACTTAAGAGAATTTGGTTCCTTTTACATGTCTAATATTGAACCTTTTGAACCAAGGAATTAAATGGTTTTCTCTTCAGGGATCTGAACTCTATCCCATACAATGAAATAGAACTGTGGTTGAATATTTTTAACTTGAAGAAATAAAACCATTTACAAAATAATAGTCAGCACAATGTAGTATCTACTCTGGTGTATTTACCTCACACATACAAGGATATGTATGGATATGTAAGGTTCCAATTCTAATGGAAGAGTCACTTGTGTTTTGTTTGAGACAAGAAAGAGTTCTGGGGAGAAGGATTCTACAATGCCTTCATGGACAGTAGTCAGTGAAGTTCTCCCTAGCAAAGGGCCAGTACAAATCCTGGACACAACAAGGAGTCAAAATAGGAAGGAAGAAGGGCAGAGCAGTACATAAAAGCTATTTCTCTGCATTGGCATGGATTTTGACACTTAGAAGCAAAGACCTGGATATGTTTTATGAACTTGCATTCCCTATGAATGTGGACATCTTAGAATCATATCAGATGCATGTATTTGGCAGGTAGCAAGTGCTAGTGCTGTCAGTGCTCTGCAGTATCTTACTTGTCAGTTTCTCTTGCCCATGTGTGTCCCTGAAGAGAAATTAGAGTAAAATTGTGTCCTTTGAGGTATTTGGGATATGCCTCCTTCAGCATTTTAGGTTGGACCAGGAGCAGGCTTTGGAAATGAATCTCCTGGTCATTCCCACATGCAGGGCTTTGGTTTTTGAGGTGGTTTACAGTGTCAGAGTACACAAATGGGATTACCTCCTGAGTAAAATTAAACTGGGACCCAGGACCTAACTAACATGCTCCAGCAACTTATGAACATGCAGTCCACACTGGAACTTGTTGGAAATAATTTCCAATAAGCTGTGTCTATACCAGTAGATACCAGTGTATCTACCATGTGGATACCAGACTCTCAGTACATGTGATTTTATTCTGTAGATCCCTTCCTATTGTACTTGGCTAGTTGTTAATGAAGAGATACCCACAGCCTGATCATTAACAGGTCACGTTTTTTAAAAAAATGATTATGGGAATCTGCTCTCGCATCTCCTATTCCTTCTGGAATTAATTACTGTTCATTAACAAAGTGGTTGGTCTATTTCACAGGAGAAACAGGATGAGACAGATGGAGGCCAGCCAGTGTTCTTTAGCATGAGGCATTTCTCACCCTCATAGTGATAGTTTTGTGGTTTGCATATTAGGAACAGTTTTCAATGTAGTTAACTATTCTGCTTCTGTTGCCTCTTGGTATCTAAATATTTTGACATCTATATATCTAGATATCTAAGTAATCTGAAAAAAGGTGTTCTTTATCTGTGAGATAACAAAAAAATCTCTGGTTTATAGATTTTTCTATCTCTCTCTGTGTACTTGTATGGATCAGTGTATTTTCTAGGATAGGCAAAGTTTTCCTTCCATATTCTAAAAAAAAGCACATTGTATAGAAATGGTTTGTAGAGTTTTCCATTTTTTTCTTCCCCCCCTTGCCCCCCCAAAAACAATTGAATTAAACAAATGAGGTATCAAAAAGAAAATTTATGTATATAATGTTTCTGTCTTCAAATGTTTGGGCTCTTACACCCTATAGAAGTTGAAAACTCTTAGATACCTTTAGGCTAGTTCATAAAAACATGAGGTTTTCAGTAAAAGTTTTGAAACCTCATGCAGATCTATATTGCTATGGTGGCCACCTACAACGCCAGCCTGTAAAGACCTTAAAAAAATAAAAATTAAGAGCAAATGAAACTCCCAGTCCTTAAGAGAAAATTAATCCTTCAGGCAACAGCAAAATGTGAAAGGCCTGAATAGTAAATTTACTGGATGCATGTATTTATAATCTCTGCGAAAGACATAACTTGCCTTTGATTGTTTCCTTTTGTCTGTGGTTTTCAACAGCACTGAGAATGCAGTTTTGTTGCCTGTCTTCTAAATACAGATGGTTTGACAGATGAGCAGGTTACAGGCGGCAAGTGTAATCAACCTGGTTTGTGCAAAACGTTCTTGACCCTCTGATTTAGCAGGCCTGGACTGTCCCTGCTTTTAAGCAATTTCCACCTGATAACACTGGGGGCACTGGCTCTGACGTGCTGAGTTTGCTGATGTCCTTCAGCTCATTATCACCTTCATATTTGACATTGCCAGTTCCGTGTAAGTAATAATCCAGAAATACGTAAAATTCTTTTGAAGTTGTGCAAGGGAGGGAATGGTGGTGGCTTACAAGAAGCAGCTGTGAAAATTACTAGGGCTTGTGTTTGGGCTCATAGAGAGAATTATTAATGAAAATACAGCTAGCTGAATATACTCTGGACTGCTTATGATCCGGTATTTCTCATTTTTTGTCTTCAGATATGTGCTGTGATTAGGGGTGTTGGTCAGCTGCTTTTGAGTTATTTGTGTTGATTTTTATGTTGAAAAATTGTCTTTCTCCACAAGTCTTTTTCTCACTAGTGCAATCAAGAGACCCAAGGGGTTGAAAGACCAATCTTTTCCCTCAAGATTTGGTAAAGGAGCAGATGGAAGGTTGGGTTGTTTTTTCGTCCTCTGTCTCATTACTCAAGATCTCTCCTGATCTTTTGTGCATATTTAAAGAGAAAAGAAACTTGCATTTGGCTTTTTTAATGTGTAAATGGCAACAAAGACTGGATTTTTACAGCAATTCACACACATCTGCACTAAATAATTGATACTTCATGAATCCATGTATGACATTAAAGCCTTCTAGAAGCAAATTACGTGTCAGAATAAAGTGTAATATATATATATATATTTATACATATATATAAAACACACACATATATATGTATATTACATGCATATAATATATGTGTATATATTACATATGTACATATATATGTATGTATGTATGCACTTGCCTTACATCCCCATCCAGACTCAATGAAGGACAGTTAAGACTGATAGGTCACATTCTGTGGCACGTGTCATTGCAATTCCAAGGACAATGAAACAACACATCGGGAAAACAAACAAATATCTAACGTAAGGTATTGGTCAGTAGCAGTCTAAAGTAAAATAAAAAATGTCATGTATTGCAGATCACTTGGAGGGATAAAAATCAGATCTAATACTTGCATAAAGACTAATTCTCATATACACGAAGACAAAAGAATACGGTCTCTGAAAGAGTTAATGCTGCACTGTATATGTGAAGGAAAAACTTTTGTGTTGCTTCACAATTCCAGCTGCATCTAAACTGTAAGTCCCATAGGAAAGTACTAAATTAAGCCATTTTACAAATTTATTTTGCAATAATATTGGTAATTTCCATTGTGAAAGAAAAAAAAAAGGTGCGTTCTCCCAAGCAGTGCTAAACCCAAGCACAGGGCAGCAGTGCAGAGTTCCTTCCTCAAATCTCTGGAGTTTAAACAAGGAAGAAATTGGAGCATGAGCAATGCATTACTTGGTAATTCTCAAATCACAAAATTTTGCCACAGGTTGGTATTTAGGTTCATGTACCTAATAGGTTTAAGTAGGTGACTTTTTGTTGCAGGGAGCATGTTTGGAAACACAATGTATACTGAAGAGAGGCTCACTTTATGGCCTTGCTTTAAAATGTGACTACCTATACTGGGCTTCAAAAATACCACACTGTATCACCTTATAAACATCTCATGGCCTCCTCCTCCTCAAACCACTTAGGAGACTGATAATAAAACAGTGGATTTATTTAATAAAATAAGGACTTGCAACTTCTGTGTTTTTGGTTTGGTGGGGGTTTTTGTGGGGCTTTTTAGGTTTGATTGTTTACTTGACATGAAATTTAACTGGCAAGTATAGCTAGATTCTGAACATCTAGCCAGCCTATTCATTATGTGACAGAAATATAGCTAAACCAGTCTTATTTCTGGCATTTTTACTGTGCTGGTTAAAATTTACTTTATGAAAGATAATGACTATCTATCTAACAGCTTGATTTTTGGCTCTGCTTCGTCTGTGAGGCAGACTGTACATAAATCTCCTTCCATTTCTTTATCATGACCTATTTTATCATGTTCTTGCAATTAAATCAGATTGGGAAGAAAAAGAGAAAACCAGATCAACTAAAGATCAAAAGGGCTAGAAAAAAATGTCCTAGACAAATAATTATAACAGTGTGTCAAACTTCAATGCACAGTTACACTTTCTCATGTCCATTTCAGTCACTTACTTTTCCTTATTGAAGCTGTTAGCTCTCTATGCAGCAGCTTTGTCTTGATGTTTTTCAGTAAAACATTTGGCACCCTGTGGAATTGTAGATAAAAACAATGAAGTAATTAGGAAATTGTAGATGTGAAGAACCTGTGATACTTTCATCTTGTCTACAAAGAATTTCACCCATAGTTTGGTTTTGAAACCACAAGCATGCAACATGACAGAATACAGCAGTTTGGAACCCAATCCTGCAAACCACAGGTAGCTTTAGCAATATATATTGTTCCATATTTCAGATATTAGAGGGTGAGTATCAGTTATTTAATATATTGAATCTGAAAGTATATTTTATTAAATAATTGTTATATGACTAAGTTCTAGGTGTGTTATGATCAAACATAAAGAACATTGTTTGGAATTGAACAGTTTAAAGTAATCTACTGATTGCCTATTGGATTATATTTCGGATTGAGCTCTACTTTTGCCTATTGGATTATATTTCGGATTGAGCTCTAAACAGACAACTGCAATATAAGAAATGGGATCCAGCCAGAAGAAAGTTATTGAACAGTGAAGGTATGCTAGTTTCACATTTTCTATGTTTGATCTTTTGTTGATTTTTTCCTTCTCTCATATAATCTCTTTCTTTCCTCTCTCTTCTGCTCTGTTGTGTTTGCATTTGGTAGGTTGAGGGCCTATTAACATCTTATCAGAAAAATGTTGGAAGGAGGGTAAGGGGCATATCAGAGTCAAGAAGAGTGCTGAGTATAGAGGAGCCTGTGTAAGGCAGGCAGGGGAGAAGAGGGGGCACAAAACAGATGGTTAGTCATGCTGGAGGGGTTTGGTCTTTTTCTTTCCTTTTAAAAATCTGAAATCTATAAGAATGTGCTATTTGAATTGGATATATAGACTCTGGTTTGAGTTTAAAACCCATGGTATCTTCCAGGTTTGTACTACACATGACTTGTCCATATTTAGAATTATTCCAGATTTGCTGCTGCACTTGAAATTCACTCCCTGCCTTAATCCAAAGTAACTTTCAAGTGTAGACAAGCCTAACAGTTCAACACTAACATTTACTTACCTTTAGCAAAAGTTTTAGGTGTTCAAGGAATGCAGGATCATTTAGTAAGGAATGTAGAATTTTACCTCATTAGTTTGTATTAATGACTTATTTCCTAAGAAGCTTTTAATGGCTTAATTACATTAACTGACCCTTCATATTAAAGGTTGTTGGGTAGAGTCATATGACTAAAACAGTGGAGTTAATGTAATGCAGCATAACAACCCATACCTAGTCAGCAACCTATGGTTATTGCTTCTAGACCTTTCTTTTCCTTGCTGTCAGTGGCACAATAAATCAGCTTCAAAGAAAATGCTAATTTTAAAGAACAACATTTTACCTCAGAGAGGGACAGAATGGATGTGCTGGGCAATCACTGTACTCATCTGAACATACTCCCTGTGCTTGATCCCAGTTCTAAACCTGTCTTATGTACAAGATATCCCTTCAGGATACCTATTCATCCATTTGATTTTTGGAATTTAGTGAATTAGCATGCTTACTCTTTTCTGGACTTTCAAAACTACCAGTGGTTCTTAGTGGTTCAAGAACATGGCTTCTGGCTTGTTTTCTGGTTCCACTGTTACAGAACCTGTATTGGCTTAATATAGAACATGATCCATTTATTTAAAAACAAACAGGAACAGCTCTTAGGACAGTGTGGTCCTTCCTAGCTTTCTTTTTCTTTTCTAATGCTTTATTGTTTGGGACAAACTTTTAGCCTTGAAAAGGATCTAGACACTGTATGAAGTAAGAGAGTTTTGTGAGAATTAGTTCTTACTAATGTCCAAAAATAATTTCTGGGATCTTAAAATACTTTATGACAAGAAAACATTTTCATACCAAGATGTTTGTTTATAGAAGTCTCTGTTTTCAATTAGAATCTCCAAGTCAGTTTGGAAATAAACATTTTGTAGAGCTGTTGTAACCTTCATTTCTTTTGGTGGGTGAAGCATGTTTAAATAGTGCTATAAAGAGGTAAGTGATCATCAGATGCCTACATCCAGCAGCAACTATTTAAAGTGCACTTGGGCTCCTGGCAGTGGGTCCATCATAAGAATCTGTTAATTAGCAGGCAGTGTATTCACTGCCCCATTAATGACAGCATGCAGTCCCAGCTCCATGTTTAGTCCCAGGGCCCCAGTCTAATGTCACTCCGGAAGGCAGAGAAGATTCTGTGTTTCTTAAAACTGTGGAAATTTCCCAGGCAATGACAGGTTTAATGCTAAAGTTTTGAGAGCAAGTGAATCCTAATCCTCCTTTCCAGCCCAAACTGTTCTGTGATTCTATGAATATAGAATGATACCCAAATGAGTAACCCGTTCCTGGGAAGGATTAGTTAGCTCAGCTTGGATGCCATTTTAACAGATTGATGCTGCTCCTGGTGTCGGTGACCTGAACTCAGCTGGCTTTTCAGGACAGGTTAGGGCTTTATGACCATAACATGAAATTTGTAACTGAAACTAGTCTAGAACTTTTTGGGAGTAGTAAATGGGTAGTTGCTATCTACTACAGGAGTGTCCCTACTGTATTTTCTGGGAAAGGAGGAAAAAATTAAAACTGTGATGTTAATAGTTTTAACAGTGGATATTTTTAAAGAATTTACATTTACTTAGGCCTAATTCTGTAGCACCACACCATGAAAACCTCTAAACCTCATGCAAAAGGGAACTGTCACAGCTTTCATACATCTTAGTGAGGGTAATACATTACATTGCTGGATTGGGCCAATGCCTGCTAAGTGCAATAATTCTGCCGTGGACTGAAGATAATCACTTAGTCAGCAAATACTTAAAAAGTAAGTGAAATGTAAATTATGTATATAATTGTGTTCCTCAGCTGCAAAGATTGAACACTATAGTTCAGATTGCAGGAATTTTCCATGGTTTTAAGAGGAAATTATGTGGTTTCTGTTTATTCTGCCATGAAATGTATAAATAACAAAAATGCCAAAGCCAACTGTAAATCATTATGTTCCTGGGTACCTAATTGTACTTTAATGTGGCAATTTGTCATGGCTTCAGTCTTTGAACATCATGTACATCAGCTGAGTTACATATTAGTTTATAACTAAAAATCAGTGTTCTTTGTGTCTTAGCCTTGAACTTTTTAAAACACCAGGACAAGTGGTGCAAATCCTAGACTTTGCTCAAGGATGCTGACTACCGAAGAGAATTGGCTCCATGGACAAGAACCAGTTCTTACCAACATCAGTGAAAATGGTGAAAAAAATTTGGCTAAGGTTAGACCTATATACAAACAATTTGATTTTACAAAGGCTTGTGCATACATATTTGATGTCACATATAGTAGCTCTCATGGCTACTTATTTGAGTGAACCTAATCTGTTTAATTTAATTTTTGCAGGATTGGGACCTAAATGAGTAATAAAAATAATGTGTTTGCTTGAGTTTCAATCCCATTTTTAATCAGCAGTCTGGAATTTTAGCTAGCAGAAATATAGTAGACACACAATATGCCTTGAAATACATATATTGCTGTAGAATATTAGTTTTCTTCTCTGTTGAAGGGACTTCCCCCACCTCCACATCCCTCTTGCAAAAATTTTGCATCCTACATATGAGAGTGATAAGAGAGGAGGTATGTCATGCTCCAACATGCACAACTTTTCAAATGCTAAAAATAAATAAAAAATTCTGCAAGCGAGCTTAGGCTGCCAACAAGCAGTCTGAACTTGCATTTTACTTGTTTCTGCAGGTTTTTCTCCAGGTTTTGTAAGCCTGTTTGCTAAAATATTTAATGTACACGTAATGCTTGTTATTTGATTTACTTTGATTTCCTTGCTAGAGCTCTCATATACAGATAATGCAGTAGTTTTGAGGACTTGTCTTTGGGGGTCCTAGCCATTGACTGATGTGTGGTGCATGCAGCAGAACTGTGAGTAAGGCTTGTCCAAACACAAAGAGGTCAAAGGTAATGGCAGTGGATTATTCTAGGTTGCAAACTGACATTTCAAGAGTGGCTAAATTGTGTCTGAACTCTTGTAACACTCCTCTTGGGTAGATGTAAGAACTTGGCATTTGTGACTCAGGGAAAAAGGCCTGAAGTCAAAGAACATTATGAAAAAATCAACTCACACCTAATCCCCTCAGTAAGAAAGCCAATTAAAATAGCAAAATTTTGCTGAGACAATGTGGAGATACAGAGAAGTAGAGAGGAGTAGTTTACTCCTCTCTACTTCTCTATATCTCCTCATTGTCTCCATGCCTACAGAAGAACAATTGCTCACTTGGATAGTAATAGGAGTAGGGCTCAGTTTTGTGATGAGAGTTTTGCTAGAATAGTTTGCCAAGTTCTAGTACTGCTGTCGTTACCATGACCTTTAGAGGACATGATAGGTTTGGAGAGCAGCACAGACCTGATGTTGCAGGACTGTGTCAGAAACTAACTCTGTTCATCCTGCTGAAGTATGAAGTTGTGGGTAGAAAGGCCTCATCTGTGGTGTAGCTCCCTTGTGACAGTTTTCTCCACAACTCGATAGTCTTGAAGTTGGGGGATTTGACAACCTTAGGCATGCCTTCTGCACTGAACAGCACTTTCTGTTATTTTCTAGTACAATGAACCTTGAGTGAACTGGAATAGTTTGCTCTGCTGTAAGCGATGTCAGCTCTGCGGTGTTGGCCAAAACTCGTTCTGTTGTGGGTTTTTGGCTGCCCTCGGCTGGGGTGGCAGCACTGAGGGGGCGGCCGGGGCCTCGCTCTGCGCCAGCCGCCGGTGGGAGCTGGGCCCGCTCGGGGGGCTGCAGGGACGTACCTCGGTGCACAGGGCAGGGCACCGTCACACCGCCGCTCACACTGGGCCCGATACCGAGCGCAGCCCAGGCTCCGTTACGGACGCGGTGCCCGGCGGCCTCACGCGGTTTCGAGGCCGGTAACTTAAAGGCCGTTGCCGGTTCCGGCTGCCGTGAGCGAGGACTGTGCCCCTAGCCCCGGCTGCGCGGGGGTTTTCGAGCCGCTACCTGCCAGCACAGCAGGGCCGTGGGCGACCCCAGGGCCCCCTCACGGCTCCCGGCAGGGCGGGCAAGTCAAAGGTGTGGGAGGGGACGGGACGGGGCAGGCAGGGGCCGCGGCGCGCACTCGCGGCACGCGGGAGTGAGGGGCGGTGGCGGCGGGCGCGGCCGTCACGGCGCCGTCTCCGCCCCGCGCCCAATGGCGGCACCGCCCGCGCCCGCCCGCCCGCCCCGCCCCGCCCCGCCCCGCCCCGCCCCGCCCCGCCCCGCGGGCCGCGGGGTTACTGCCGGGCCGGAGGCCGGGCGAGCGCACACGCGCCTCCTCCGCCTCCGCCTCTTCGCCGCCTCCTCCGCGGGCCGGGCAGCGGTGGCCGGCGCTGGGCGGCCTTGGCGAGGGCTGCGTTCCCGTCCCGGCCGGCGGTACCCATGGCGTAGCTGCGCTGCTGCGCGCCTGCTCCGCGGGACGCGGCGTGGACGGACCTGCCGCCGGGTAGGTGCGGCGGCCGCGACCCCCGCCCCGACAGCAGCGATTCGGGTCGGGCGCCCCGCAGGGATGCGCCGTCCGCTGGTGCGGGCGCGGAGTGTGCGCCCCTCGGGGTGTCACCGTGACCGGGCTGAGCGGGAGGGTCCCGGGGGCCTCCGCCGGGCGCGCAGTGCGGGAGCTGCCGGGGGCCGTCAGTGTCCGCACGCGTGCCGAGAGGAGCGGCTCGCCCCTCGGGACCGTGCGATCTGAGGGCTCCCTGTGGGAACCGAGGGGAGAGCCGAGAGGTGGGCGCCTGGCGAGGGGGTGTCCCAGCGGCAGTCACTGTGTCCGGCTGGTGGGTACGTGCTGGGCGCGTTGCGGGCAGGGGGCGAAATGCTTTGCAGAGGCTCGCTCTGCTGTGCGCGAGTGCGTCCTCGTACCCTTCATGAGGCCAGGTGTGAACTCGGCAATGTACGAGCAGAGTATGAGTTCAGTGTAAGTGAGAATAATAAAAGGGCCAGTATAATGTCCCTTCAGTTCTAGTTCAGTGAGGAGTTGACATGTGGGATTTACTACTGCATATTTTGCAGGGGATGCACTGGAGTCAGGTCACTGTGGTCTTCTGAGTATGGCTCTCCTAGTAATAACAAGAATGTGGCTTTAATGTTAGCTGTACATACAGTAACTTTTTAAACACGAGCTTTCCCCAGTTTCAAGTGCACTTGTAGTTCCAAAGTCATTGGTGTCAAGCAGCACAGGATGTGATACTTCTTCTCCCTTTCAAGAAAAAGGACTTCAGGTGTAGTGTGCATGTGCAGTTATGCCTTTTCCACTTGCTGTGGATGTATCCAAATGTAAATCTACTTATCTCAGTTCTATTAAGCTGTAGCTGTTAAAATTTATTTGCTCTCATTTATTATTTTCTTCTCAAATATATGATCATTAGCACAGTTCATTTTTTACAATATATTTCTGGTAGTGTTTGTAACTTGTTAAAGAGACGCTTGGACATGCTAGTGCCATGATTTTGTTCTAACACAAAGTTTCTCTGGTTGGGTGTGTATTTATACTCATCTAAGTTTATGTACTTTTTGTTTGGTGAGGTCAAACAGGCTGATATCAGACTTCCAATGGGGAAAAAACCCAAAGTGAGAGAGCTGCCTGCTCACTAACTGTGGCATCAATTAGGTTTGTCTCATGGTGACCCGGAGGACTGATGCTATTGTAGTGTCATATGTGGAAGACTTTACTTGTGTAAATGAAAAGTCTTCCCAAGACAAAATCTATTTGTTTATTGCTACTTATGAAGATTACTTTATTTCCCTTACAGTTGCATGTGTTTTCTCCATGAATGCCTGCCGCAGCACGAGTTGGTAGCTGGGTTTTAATTAGCACTGCACGGGTATACTGTCTAAGTATTCCCAACAAGAGTGCTAGTTAAATGTTAATGGAAGATGCTTATTCATTTGAAGAGCTCCATTTTAACCCATGAAAGCTTACAAGGCTTGAGTTGCAGCTGAGGAGGAGCTGCTCCTTGAGTGCAAACATGGGCCACTGCTGCAGCTGGTGCTGGGCTGGGGGAGGAAGGGAGGGACGTGTGTTGGAGGGGGGGCAGGTCATTGGCTTCCTTCAGTGAAGAGTCCTTTACTCTGAAACTTGCTTCCCCCAATTGTTTGCTGCAGTCCAACCTTTTCAAGTTTAAAGTGACACTTCAGATTTTTCTCTCTTGACATGCTTTCTCTCCCTGGGGAGATCTTGTTTCGTTGTTGATTTTGACGCATGTTTTGTGTGTCCAGAGCCTCATCTAGTCAAAGCGTGTTAGTGATATCCACTGAGGATGCGAGTTCTTTTAAAAAGTAAGTTTTAGTTGTTGTTCCTGGCCTGCAAAACATATCTTCATGCCCCAGCATCTTGATGCCTACCACATGAAGTGTTTGGAAGTCAATTGCTAAACCAGCAGGGGGAACACAAAACTTGCTGTCTATGAAGTCTCTCCTTCTATCACAGTTGTAATTTATTAAAACTTTGGGCCTATACTTTTGATGGTATTTCTTTAGAAGGTGAATGTTAATTTACTTGGAACACCAACATACATTGAAATAAGCACATTATTTTCAAATACTTGTTATAAATTTCCTCTAACAGGCATATCTCCCATTTTTCTGAATGCAATTTTTGTCGTATTAGCCATGACTGATTTGCGAAAACACTACAGGTTTATGTGAGTGAAATTTCTCTTTGAAGATGTTTGAAGTGAATAAAACCCAAGAAATGATATTTTGAGTAATCCTGCAAAGTTTCAGATAATGAACTAGACAAAATATTTTCACAGTGGAGCTCTTACTAGATCACATATGATTGTATGTAGACATCTTGAGAGCTCAAGTTGACTTGCAAAGCAGTTGTGTTCTCAGAAGAAACTATTTCTAGTATTTAGGATTTCCACAAGAGAAAATATTTTTAGATAGTCTCTTAGGTTTTAAGAAGTCATTACTGGCTTATTGCTGTAGAGGTCAACTGATGGTCCCAGCACAGAGCAATAATGATGTTCCTTTTTGGTTCATATTGGCATAATGATTAAGTCTTTTGTACCAGGAATGCTGAGTGTAAAGGCTGTTGCCAAAGAAGGTTATGTGGATGGCTTGCACCAATCCATATTGCTTTCTGGTCTGCGAAGTCTGGTGCGGCCAAGTGGCAAATACTGAAGGTGTGGATGCACAAACAGATGGCTGAATGGGAATTTGCAGAGTGTCAGCTATTCCCCAGTAAGAGCCCCTTACCCACAGTAAATGCGATAATCTTGCTGCTTCTACTTGGGGTTAAGCCACCTTTCCCTGATGGTGGGGTAAAAACATGCCAAGGAGCGTTTGCTACAGAGTAGCCAATTGCTGCTTGTGAGTGATAACAATTGTATATTCTGCTAGCATTAGGTGTTAGAACAAGTACAGACACAATAGAGTTCAACCAAAATTAACAGTCCCAGGTCAGGTTTAAAGCAAGATGTGTAAGCTCTGGTTCTGGAATGGCACTAATTGCACAATGAGGTATAAAATAGATATAAATGTATATAAAGTGTATGCATATTTCGATGGCCATGTGTTGTTCTCTAAGAGCATCACATGATGTTGCTTGCTACTAAAGGTACAAAAAAATGTATGTTAAATTCCATTGGCAATCTTCATCTTCTGTCATTTTTGTGGAATCCCAAAACATTCTCTCCAGACGGTTCTCTGAGATGCTGAAGTGTGTACTTTGTAGAGCCAAACTGAAATTTCTGCTTTAATGTGATTTGCAAATATTGGTAAATCTTTGCCTGATTTGTCTTACAATTCTTTTCTTTGATACTGCCAATAATATTGTGGTAAAATTAAAGACACAAATTATCAAGTCTTGGGCCATTTATGTGAATCTCAGAAAATACTATCTGGGGTACAGATTGCAAATATCTTTGCAATTACATTGCTTTTGATCTAGTTCCACAAAATATTTGTGTCTTATAAGTAGGCATTGCTTCTATAGTATTTGTGGTGATTAACAGTGGTATGCTAGTTTCTAGCCACTTCATGAATACAAGCATGTTGTGCCATAAACAGGTACTAGCAAAAAGTAATGCAGTTAGAATTGCTTTATCCATCACTGTGGATTCGCATTTTTATGTGCTGGCATTCATCCAACAGAGCAGCATTTCTTGTACTGTTACAGCAACAATTAACTCTGTGGTAGCCAAAATGCAAGAGATTTACCAGATTTCAGATATCTCTGGAAATCGTGGAAAGAGGGACTTTAAAGCTGCCATTTAATTTATATTCCATATTTTTTAATTTCAAGTATCACAAAATAGATGTCTTTAAAGGAGAACTTTATGATCTTGATTATCTAAGTAGTCATATTTGTTGAGTTTAGCAGAGAACATTTCATATATTGCATTTTAAGTGTAATAACTGTTTATTTGTACTGCTTAAAAATAATTATGTCTTGGACAGTGTGCTAGTTTCTGATGTTTCTATAATGAAATGAATGGTGTTTTTGAGGAAAATGTGAAAACTATTTCATCTTCATCCTGTGAATACTACTTCAAAATGAGTGACACCTGCTTATTATTAACAAATTTAATTGCATGGTATTTAGCACTTCTATGTAATAATCTGTCTAATTTCAGTACACTAGTTGGCCAAAGTCAGATTTTTTTTTCTTCTATCCTGCTGTAAGATGTTATAAAATTTTGAGAGTCAGCTGGAAAGGGCCTCTCTTTTAGATGATTTCTGTTGTGACCTTGCAGGAGACCTGTTTAGATTGCAGGAGAGTAGCTTATCAAGAGGTCTTGGGTCTGAAACGAGTTAATTATAGAGCTACTGTCTAGAGGTTGTTTTTCTGCACAGAAGGCAATGGGGCTGTGATACATAAGGTGTTATTAGTGATTCTGAAGAATAGTGGCAATTCATTTATTCCCTGATTCTCCTTTGTAAGCATAGGCTTTTTCTGTTGGAAACTGGTGAGCTTTATTGTGTGAGTCAGGGACAATAAAAAATCCCAAAGTATCCAGTGAGCTTACTGTGTAGTATAAATTTGCTGAATTCATTTTATCACACATGTGATTCATTGTTTTTTACAATGATTTGAGTGAAACAAAATCTGTTCTGCTTTCCAAAGCAGCTGTTGCAGTATTTGAAAAGAACCTTTTCTTGTAAAAAAGCTATTGCATTAATGAACCAAGTCACTCCTCCAGTATGTACAGCTTGTGTTCTGTGATAGATTAGTTCCTCCCTCCAGCAGTTAAAATCACCAATGTTTCTAAAAACTTGTAGATCTGGTGATTTGGTTCACTCCAGTGATGATTATATAGATGATAATTTCCTTCTGACAGAAAGATGCACCAATTATTTATATGACTACAAAAATTTGTTGTGGTCTTCCTTCTCCCCATACCTATGCCCAAAAATTTTTTGACAGTTGTCATTCATACATTTAATGTAAAATGATTAAAGGAAATTCTGAATGATAATGATTTTATGGGAGTGTTCTCCACTCATTCTGAGTGGAACATGCTAGTGATTCATATCTTGAGTGAAGCAAATCCCCAATGAAGTGCTTATAAAGAAATTTTATGAAAAAATTTTGCTCCAACCTGAATGGATTTTTCTGCTCAACAAATGGAATGACACCATTTGTTTGACAGAAAGTGAGAGGGTAGGTACCCCTACACAAAGGGAAACTCCCTTTGACTCCTTCTTTTAATCGTGTGTCCCTTTAAGGACTTCCCTATTGTGTGGGAGAAGTTTCCTATCTGTAAGATGTGCTGAAAATTTAGTGGCTAACAGATAACTTTTGGTTAGTGTGTTTATCTTGAATTCTTGTTTAGCAACCTGAACAAATAATCTACTAATCTGCCTATTAGTGTTTGCCTTATTCTAGAGACCAAAAGACACGCTTCTTTTGTTGTTCTATTTGCTTTTTTTACCAAAAAGTGGGTCTGATAATGCATGCAGTTAACTTTAAAATACCTAGTAGTTTATATTTCAGCCTGTTAATTTACTTGTAGTATCTAATGGACCTTGGCAGTGAGGTGGGCTGGTTTGTATCACCTCATCCAATTCCCCTGTAATGAGAAGCACTGATTTTCAATCCTGTTCATTTATTTACTATCTTTTTTGTTTGTTTGTTTTAGCCTTTCCAAAGAGGATTGCATCCTTATACAGTGAATTTGTTTAATGCTGTAGTCTTGCTTTTCATCATACACTTTGTGGGTTTCTCACAATTAACCCAGACAGTTGCTGGTAGTTATAGGTTGTGGTTTCAAAACTACTCTTCTAAATGTCATTTCAAGATTTTAAATCTACCAGTGATGGATTTAGTTTTTTTTCCTGGTAGGAAGGTTCTAGGTAGAATATTTCTAGATGCAGTCCTAAGGTTTTGCAGTTCAGTCTTGAAAAAAATAACAGTGCCAAGCATTCACTAACAGCAATTTGCTGAAATCTTTCACCCTGTGTGGAAGAAGCCTTGCTGAATTGTTGGGTACTTTCCATCCTGCTGTGGCTTCAGTTCCACAGAGATGCACTCCCTAGGGTTATACCTGTCTTGATAGGTATATTAGAGCTGTTATCTGTTTAGTTTAGGTGTGCAATTAGAAACCCAGCCAAGTAAAACTTAAGATAAATTAAATTTGTGTCAAGTTGTTGGCTGCTACTGTGTTTGTGAAGAGTAAGATAGTCCAGTGCCAGGAAACCTATTCTGTTTCCAATTAGAAACAATAAAAAAGTTGGTAATTAGTCCAAAGAAATTTAACTATGAGAAGGAAACGTTGTAGGGATGTTTTTGCATGCAAGTTATGATGATCTTGCTTAGTGTGCAGATTCCTATTTCTATTATTTTTGTTTTAGGGTGAACTTCTTAGAAGCAGCAAGTCCCATTTAAAAAACATGAGCTTAGATCCTGTTAGATGTGGTGAGATATTACTGGTTAATTGGGAACTTGAGTTTTATTTAAATGTACATTTGAGATTTCTTGGGTTGCCATGTTTTTATGTATGTATGTTTCTAGTAATCTCTGCTTTTTTGCCTCCTTTATGTGTATCAGAAATATGGCATAAAATTGTGCTGCTGGTATTCCCTGGTAAGATCAGTGAGATTTCTTCTCCATCTTCTAACTACAAGGTGGAAGCTGAATGCTTAAAGTAGTGTTGTCTTTCCAGGCAGGTGTAAGGGGGTGCTGCTGTGGCAAAGGTGAGGTCCTGTTGTGACTTCTTTTGCCTATGAAAGAACAGAGTAGCTGTGAATTGCCCAGAGAATACACAGCTGAAGCTGGTATGAGATTGCAGATTTCTTGAGCCATTACAGTAGAAGAGCTGTACAGCATCCTTGCCTATGTTTTCTCCATTCCTTTTAGAGATGTCCTGATGTAGGAAGTGCCCGAGGGCTCTGTGATAAAGGAAGAAAATTCTGATTTGGTACTCAGATTACAGGTGGGATGTTGGTCTTGTTACACTCTGTCTGCAGTGCCATCTGGGCTTCCTCCTGTAGAGGTTCAGTAACCTCTAGGAATTTCTGCTGTTGACAAAAAGCAATCTGTTCCAGTCTGCTCCTTGTGCAAGCGTGGTGTACTCCTTCCATTAAAGGATGCCCGAATGCACTTCCTTCCCTTCCACGCATTGAAACCCTCCTGCATCCTGATCCTTTAAGAGACTATTCTCTTGTTTACTCTTAGTAAGCAAAACCTTGCCCTCAGCCTAGGAAGATTTAGCTGCATACTTCCCTGTGTTTGGGGGAAGGGAAGTCCTGGGAATATAGAACAGAATGATTTTTTGGTCCTGTTTCTCTAAGCTGTCTCTTACTTTTGTGCTGTATTATGCAGTGATTTTTCACCTAAAGCTTCCAATGTCTGGTGTCATCTAAATTGACAGCAATAAAATCAGGTGATTAAAAAAAGGGAAAGTTGTAAATCTGAAGGGGAAGTTGATTATGAAATGATACTGAGAATAGACACCCCTGTCCACACTTTGATTCCAGCTGTGGGCAAAATATGTACCAGGTAACAAAATCCCCCTCCAGTACATTATTACTAGATAGGTGGAATGGTTTAACATTTTTATTGGACTTATTTGATTATATTTTTGTTCCTGTAATTTGGCAGGCTGCATTGTAATACATTAATAAGAAAATAAATAAACAAAAAGCTAAAACAAAAATCACATGGAATAGAGGGGCACATTACTAAATAGCATAAAACATCTTCATTTGGCACTCTTCCAGTTCCCATAGCCTTTAACTGTGACTTGTTGAAATGTCCCATTACAAGCACAGCAGCATGTGAACTGCAGGACATCAGAGTTACTTTTTCCCTGGACTTTTTGATATGTCACAGTTTTTAGTTTTATTACTATTCATATATTCCCTGAAAATGAAACCAGTTTGTTGTTTCTAAGCCAGAATCTGTCCCTTTATAGTTTATGAATAAGTTACTATTTTCAGTTCTGAATGAACTTGTGGGACTTTGTGTATATGCCTTGGACATAGACATTTAAAAATACAGACAAATTTTCAATTCCACACGAACATTTGCTAATGCTATTAATCAGCTTTCCTGCCTGTATGTATG
Source organism: Serinus canaria (assembly GCF_022539315.1). Lineage (NCBI taxonomy): Eukaryota > Metazoa > Chordata > Aves > Passeriformes > Fringillidae > Serinus > Serinus canaria. The sequence continues at coordinate 16,262,429 of NC_066322.1, read as the reverse complement.
CAAATCATGCAGAATTGACATGATGTCAGCTAATAAGTCTTCAAAAATGCATTTTTAATAGGAGTAGGGTTATAAATAAGCTCTTTTGCTGTTCCTTAGTTCATAGAACCGCTCATATAGTTAACTATTTGTGGGGGTTTTTTACATGAGATTGGGTGTACTTGATTACAAATTATTGCCTTATTTACTTACACATGGCATGCATGTATTCACTCCATTCTCACAGGGAAGCAGCTTGGACAAATGGAAGAAAAACCGGTTAAATGAGTGAAATGGTTGCCATGCCTAAAACAAGCAAACAAAAAGTGAAAAAGCTTTGGCTGTGAAGGCGGCCTTGGATGGCCTAGAAACTTGGGTTCATGTTGCTATGGCAAAACAACACAAAGGGACAGTTCCTGCTGGCTTCACTCAAGTATCCCCATTCACTTTGTTGGGACTTGTGATGTGACTTCAGAGGAGGAGGAATTTTGGCTTGCTTTGGCAGAGAGGTGTTTGTTAGCAGTGTTGTAGAGCTGTGCAACCTCGGCACCACATGTGGAAAGAGGAGGGAATTACCAGAGTCCATGCTGATAAGGCAGAGAGGAAGTGGAAGTTATTCTTCAGACAGTAAAGGAAAAGTTTAGACAACAAGAAGGGTAGAGTTAAGGCAGGGGAAGAACTTGTATGGGAAAGGTAGGTGCTGATTAATGAAACAGATGGTGGCTGTTGGGGAAAGGGCTTAAGGGAGCAGAAGTAAAAGGGGTAAATAAAACAATAAGATCCCAATTCAGCAAGAAATGTGGCAAATTCCTATGCTAGAGAAGCCTTTAATAGGGAACAGAAACACCCTAGAATCTGTGGCTCTGGCTGCCTGAAGGTTGCACTGGGCAGAGAAGCTTTGATGAAGTAAACAAAAATTAACTTACCAAGAGAAGAAAAGTGTGAAAAGTTGAAGCTAAGGAGACTGCTGATTTCAAGAAGACTACTGCATAATAGGTACTTGACTAAAAGTACAGAATTGGGCTGAGTAGAAAGGTGCTCAAATGTCCTGAAGCCTGAACCTAACCCAGGGTGTGCAGTTGTTCATATTCATTTATAGTTCTTCAAGCACTTTAGAGCAGTCCCATCCCTTTCTAGAGAGCATTAGGCCCGTGTGGGGGTGGAGACATTTCTGTTAGTGGCAGAACAGTGCAGAATGTAATTTCTTAGTGACAAGCCATCCATAGACCACAGAGCCTTATGGTCTGGGAGTGCTTGTCAGTAAGAACTGGAAAATCCACAGGGAAAGATGGGGTTTTTTTAAAGAGTAAGCCTCATGCTTCTAGCCTGTGAATTCTTCCATGTTGTTGTAGTATTAAAGGTGACTTTTTAGTTCAAAGGCTAGCTTTAAAAAATCTGAAATTCTGAGGAAGATGAGTAGCAGGTTTTTACGAAGAAAACTATTCATGTAGGTGAAAGGCAGGGAGAAAATAGTAGTGCACTCAAGTGATTTGTGTTTCCTCTGCTGCTGGCTCTAACAAATGTAGATTGCTTGAAGTACCACTGAATTAAGGATAACAATTTGTTGTACTCTAGCTTAGCATAGCAATGAGATCTGTCCTTCCAGTCAGTGCTTTGGTGTGTTTCAAAAGCACCATGCTTTTCACTGGGCTCTAGCTGAGCCTTATGTGTTGAAATTCTCATGGGCATCAGAGGCTCCTAATTGAAACCAAATTAAAACCTCATTCTTTCTTCTCTGCTTGTCCTTATGTACTTCAAAATGTGTTTCCTTCCCTTCCATTTCCCCAGCCTTCTTTTAAACCTAATAAAAGCTAGTAGTAGTCAGGTTCTTCCTGGTGTTCCTAGCAGCACATATTCATGATTTGATCTGCAGATAAAAATTTCTCAGCAAGATAGGGTCTTTGTGCTTTTTAGACCCTCACTTTTACATGGACTGGTGGCCCTTACAGCAGCAGATTTCAGTGAAGATGGCCCCATAGTCTTGAATGGTTTTGATTCAGATGCCCTCTTTTGCCAGCCTTCCTTGCAGCTGGTTGTAGTAAAAAGCATTGGCATGAAAACATATTTAATAAACCCAAAACTCTCGTGTCTTCTCTTTCTCTTCCACATGAGGATTTTTTGGTTATACTTTTAATATGCCCTTTTGTGATCTCATTTACAAAAATAGCCACCCAGATATACCCCAAAGGAAAAGATGATTCTCTTGGAAATTTCTTCTGAACGTCAAGTTCGCTAGCAGTTGTGTTTACTTATTGGGTAAATAGTTTAGGTTCCTTATTCCTTTGCTCAGCTTTCTTCTCTTTAGGGAGAGATCTTCCTATTTTGTGAGCTGGCTTTTCCTACTTTTCCTCGTTTGCAAATTTGAGTTAGCCATCAACCAGCTAGAGCAAATGTGAAACATTTCTCCGTGCTATAATAAAGGTAGCAGCAGATAACTGAGCAAACAAATGTTTATATGCACCAGAGAAAGTCTGATTACTTAAAATAAACATGTCTGAGGGTGTGAGTACCATTGGCAGGCTTCAGTGGGACTTTGCTATTAGCTGACAGAGAGGACTCTGGGGCCTCACTTCCAAACAGATCCTAACTTGCACAATGTATAATATAAGGGAACAACATCTGCAAAGAAGTACTGAAATACAGGGGGAGGAGTACTGGGTTATTGGTGCCTAGGGTATCTGACAAAATAAAATGCACTCCCCTACTAGACCTTTAAGAGAAAGTTCTGTTTCTCTTCTTACAACAGACATAATTTTAAATATCTAACAATATTTCTATTGTTGTATTTGTATTAATGTTTATTTTTACTTCTTTCTGTAGGCAATTAAAAGTCCAGAAGATCTGATTTCAAAGCTCACCACAAATTTCAAAGAAAGTAAATCTACATGAGGAGCCACAAAGCAAGTTGATTTGAGAAGATAGAGCATTTACAAAAATGTCAAGTTGTGTGACTTCCGTGTTTGCTTTGATGGTTTTGTGCTTTGCAGCTGCAGGTAGGTGGTATTATGCAAATCATGCATTCAGTGGATTAACGGGATGTACATATTTAGAATTGTTGATCAGAAATACTTTTTCATGCTGAAGAAAGTAGGTCAGCTAAAGTTTGTTTAGGTTTTCTGTAAAACTACTGTGATCGTAATTGCATCCTATATGATGTGAGAAACAATGCTGTTCCTATAAGAATGTTTTCTTGCATCTATGTTCACCCTTAAAATAATTTAAGAACTGCAGTAGTAATGTAAATGATTTAGATTATTTACCTATTTATTTTTAAAAATTGCATGGTGCACTTAAAGGGGAGGGTTGATATGGAAGCCTTTGGGAGTGGAAGCAGTGTAGCTCTGCCAGCATGATGAACTACTGGCTCTGCCAGGAGTCTGAATTGATTTTCCCAGGTGCAGGGTTGGGCTGGTGAAGCTGAGGCTGCTAGAGTCTCTCTGCAGAACTGGGCTGAAAGGGTGTACCTGCTCAGCTCCATGCTGCCTCCAAGACCTGTAATCTGGAATTAAGCCCCAGTTATTTGACTTCATAAAAAATGTCAGACAAAATCCCAGAAAGATTCATAATAGGTCACAGAGTCTGTCCATCCTTCCTGCCTTATTGGGATAAACCTCACCTCAGGCATTCCTGACAGTTGTCTAACCTGACTTGCAGTCAACCATTAGCAATGATGGCAGAAGCCTGTTAATACCAGTTGTCTGTGTAAATGGAGTCCTCTTAGGTTAGGAACATGCATTGCCATTTAAAGGGATTGTTCCTGTCCTACATTTTTGCCTAGCTGGGGATATTTAAAACAGCATGTTGCAATAACTTGTGACAGAGAAAGGAAAGATCTGTCGAGTTCAAGTACCTAGTTTATTCTGTAGTTTCTTTAAGCACTGAAGTGATTCTACTCAGAATGTTTGTTTGTCAAAGTTCTTTCTGTGGTTGCAAGGGGAAGCCTCTTATGTGTCCAGCTTGTGTACAGCGTGGGTCTTTGGAGAAGAGGCCAAGTGGGTGTGCAGTCAGTCAGTCAAAATGAGACAGTGGGAAAAGTAGACAGTGGACAGATGGCTTGCTTAAATCTGAGATGTCCTCACTGTGGAAAAGATGACCAGCTTTGGAAGAGACAGGCCTAAACAATTAAATGTGTTACAATTTGGCTTCATTTCATCTTCAGCATGGAAAATTATGTTATTTCAAGCCCTCAAGCCTTGTGGGACTTTCTCTGGGTTTGACCTCCTTGAAGGCATCCATCCAACATGAGTAACTTTGATTGTTTAATAGTACGTGATGCTGACATTTTGCAATAGCTTCGTTACAGACAGACTTCCAGCAATGCAGGGTGTGTCTGAGTGTGTCTGCAGCTCGAGCTGAGGACATCAATGCTGCTCTTGGCTGACAAAAGCCATTACTTGCAGCAAATCTGTATCATTCTAGATGTGTAAAAATCTACTTAAAAGGAAAGGCCAGTGCAGAAAAGAAAAGCTTTTTTAATTGATCAAAACCATAATTCTGTTTTACTGCTGAGGAGAATGCTTGCCTATCGAGTCAGTTTACCTCTTAATGCTAGCTTTAATTAAAACCCAGTGATTTAAAAGTGCAATCAAGCAGTACTACTATTAGAAAGTTAGTCAGTGTTCAGAAAATGTAACGTGTCTGTCTTGAAATTTTTTGTGGTTTTTTTGGTTTTACTCGCAGCTCTGTTTTTTCCTCTGGTAGATATTCTTGAAACAAACTCTTAAAAAGCTTTGGATCAATCAGATGCTTAAGTAGAGTGACAGAATGATTTTGGCTGGAAGGGACCTCTGGAAGTCTACTCCAGCACCCTGCTTGGAGGAAGGCGAGTTTCAAATTCATTCTTTCTTGGAGACTGATTTTTCTTCTATCTGTATGGGAAGAAATCAGCTGAGGGGAGTAGGAAGGGTTACAGTCTGTTAGAAGGTGAGGAAGCACTGTCTTTGTGGTTTCTGGCTATATCTGCCTGTATGTTTTGGTTTTCTTCCATGCTTTTTAATTTTTTCAATAAATTCTTAATGAGAACAACTAGATAATGTCCTTTACAGAGTATAATGAGTACAATGAGATAAGAGCAAGAACCGATGGACTATGATGAAGAGGGAAGAGATGTCAGGCAGATGTAATTAAAACTGAGGAAGGACAGCTCTCTGAAGGTTATTTAGATAGAGCTTTTGCAACTTGAGACTTGGAGTCCTTTTAATGCAAACAGTTATGCTTTAAATGCAGGGAGTTGTGGCTCTGGGTGAAGAACAGGTGGGAGCACACAGTGTGTTCCAGTTTTATGAAAAGCTGGCAGAGGACCCTGGGCTCTGGTCAATGTGGTGGCCAGGGCACTGCAGGCGTGGCTCCTAATTGCCTGTGCACAGAACCCGTGCTTTTTCAGTCTTGAGCCACAAATGTACTAGTATAAATAAAACTAGAAGTCTAAATAAAGTTAAGAAGTATAAATAAAATCCCTTGCTTGTGGTGGAGCCTGGGGGAGGCAGGGGGCAGCATGCCACCTCTCTAGGGTATTGATTTTTTTACACTTGAGTCTTTTTCCAGCTTGCTCTTTGTTTCTGAAGAAGTGAGGCTGCTGCAGCCGAGCACATCTTTGTTTTGTTTGCCAATCCTACACTGAAACTGCTGCTACTGGTTATGGGGGGGCTTTTGCTGACATTATAATAGCTTCAGCATTCTTGTATTTTCAGGTGTCAGTGAGGTTCTAGACAGAATCCATGTTTTCTTTGGTTTCTTTTTTTCCAGTCTTGCTCTTGAAGGTACTAGTGTGTTAAATATATCAAAACCCCCCCAAAACCCTGGAGTTTCACAACATGATACACAGAAACGGGTGGTCAAAGATGAGTCACAGACATGCATGTTTTTCAAGCTAATAGTTTAAATGTTATACCTCACTAACTGCATTGCAAATAGTCTATATAAATATTCAAAGAATATTTGCCTGTTCTTCTACCTCCTCATACTACCTGGATGTATGTAGCTTAATGCTTACCTGAATTTGATTTGCCTTCGTCTTGTACATGAATTTCTTGTAAGCTTTTATTTATAAAGCTTTAATTGGGAAGAAAAAGACTGCAAAGAAAACCTTTATTACTCTGAGATTTTTCTACTTCATGGAAAGTCCAAGGCAGGATGGAGAGAGAAACTTCTGGCAAGCTATCTACTCGACTGAAGGAATTAAGTTTTTGAAGTGGGATTAAATTAAGGTCTGGCAACCTGCAGTAGGAGCTGCACACAAAAACTTAGAACTACACACAGTTATCCAGGCCTTGGATGACCTCTTAAATTAGTCTGGCTTTGTAATCTTGGAGCAAAAATATTGTATCCTAATGTGGCTTAAATCAAAGGCTGGAACATATTTATTTTACTTGCTGGCAAATTAGTGCAGTTGGGTGCATGATGCGTGTCTTAATAAAATGTCTTAGAGGACAACTGAAATAGATACCTGCTCTAGAATATGAGGGCCAAACCTTCAAGACAGGTCCTTCCTTGAAGTTAAAAAATATTCCCATTCCTTCAACTTCTATTTTTTTTTTCATTGGTTTGGTTTTTTTTTTTTTTGTTTTTTTTTTGTTTTCTATCCTGCATTACTGGAAAGAAGACAGAAGGATGATAGTCTATGGATTTACAGTGGCCAAAGGTTCTCACTGCAGCCTCTGTGGTAGGTCCTCTGTTGGTGCAAGTCATTGCTGCTGCTGAGAAAGCAGTGCAGCTGGGGTGCCTGATACCAACTGGAATTTGCCCATGGAGCTGTGTTCACTTTGCTTCAACCCCCCCTTATATTTAGCTTTGCGTGTGCTTGACTTGTAGGCACCTTTCTCCTTCTGACTGTGTTTCATGGTTGTGGTCAGGCAGGTGAAGATCCTGTAAGAATTAGATATATTGAAGAATTTACCTATTTTCTGTAATACTGAGGTCACTGGTTTATCTGCTCATGCCAGGTCTTTATGGTTCTCTTCTAACAGCTCTTTGCTCCCTGGTTCTCCACTCTATTGTATTTCTAGCTGTTTTTTCTTTCTTTTTAGACACTTGTTTTTGTAAGTAATCTTACATTGTTCAGAGCATGTGTGCTTCATTTTCAGTAAGACTGTTCACTTGCAAGCTCACGTATCTTCTGGATCTGTGCCCCCAGATGTGATGGTGATGGGTGCCGTGTTAATAAGCAGAACAGCAGGAAGAAACAGGCCTTGTCATGACACCTAGTTTTTATGGTTTTTAAAGATGAACTTCCCCTGACCTTGAACATTGTGTTTCGAAAAGCAATATATGATTCTTCAATGCACAGTAGAAAAACCTTCCACTAGAAGATGAAGGACATGATAAAAAAAAAAATAGAAATTAATACTTGGAGTTACACAAATTTCCTTCTATTTTAAACAGTGTTTGCTGGGTATTTCCCAGATGTAATTAGACTGTAATTATTTTTTCCCCGAAGTATTTGTTGCCTGAGGTGTGGAATTTTTTGTTTGTTTAAATTGTGTTTAGGGGATGCGAACCAAGGGACAGAGGTTGTATCTTGAATTCTTAGGACTGAAGTAAAGCACAGGCTGGTTGCAGCATTCAGCTTTTGAATGGATGAGGATTTCACTCTCTACTTCCCTTTCCTTTCACATCTTTTGCATAATTAGCTGACTTCGCCTCCCTTGTAAAATCACCTATTCCTGTCTGTTTACGGTCTGGGTGTTCAGACTTTTGAGGATGAAATGAACCAGCACTCAGAACATTTGAAGATTTGCAGTCTCAGAGAATTAGAGGTTCATGTGCTGTGCTGTGTCAGAAAAGCTGCAAGCGCTCCTGCAGGGGCTGCAAGGGAATGCCCATGCTCTTCAGGGGAGGCTAACATGTTCTCAGTTCTGAGAAATGCTATTGAGAAACCAGTGACTGGCTATTAAAAGTGGAAATTGTTCTAATTTTTTTATTCCTTCATCATCCTGATGGTGATTTGAGTCATATTAATACCACATGTTTATCTGATAGGGAATCAAATGATGAATTCCTAAATTCATGTCAGTGAGCTCTGTGGCATAACTTTGAGATGCCAAAATATACATAAAAATGAGTTAATTTTCATTTCACACAAAACATAATACCTTTCAAGCAGTAAATTGTTTTAAGTGAGTACTTTAAATACAAAGACTGATTAAAACTGGGAAGCTAGACTAAATCTGTGTCCCCTGATTTAAGTTTCTTCAGCATTCTTGTGCTGCATAATGATCTATTCCTTTGTAAATGACTTTTTTAATCTGTTCATCTGTCTTTCAGCAACTGAATTGAATCAAATCCTGTGCCATTTCTATGTGCTTTATGCATAAATAGTGGTTTTTTATCTTCCAAACCCACACAAAAATTCTGAAGAATTTAAAGAGTCAGGATACAGAGAAGGGTTATGTATTTTCAAAGAGGTAATTGTATCACAGACTTGGAATGGCTTGAACTGAGCAGACTTAATTTTTCCTGTATCAGCAAGGCTCTCAAGCTAAAACCAGTTGAATTTCAGCAGAATTCTGCACAATTCTGCACCCATGTGGAGCAGTAGGATGTGGGATCGTGGGTCCTGATTCAGCAGAACAGCTGAGTGTATATCCAAGTGTTTGCTGAACTGGGGCATTTATCACTAAACACAAATATCTGGTTCTTTGATTCAAACTGACTCTGGCAATGCCAAAGGAGTCCTAAGAAATATGCAGCCCATAATGCAGTACTGGAACTGTGTAAGTGCAGGCAAATGGCATTACTGAGGGTCTCTGGGGGGAGGTACTCCACTGATGAAAAGTAGTTTTGAGGAAAATTTTATGGCACAGAATTGGGATGGCATTAATCCTTGTCTTTGTTAGGGGATTTATTAAAGTTTTTCTTTTTTGAAGAGAAATTTGTCTTTAACAAGTTCTAAGCTTCACATAATTATTTTATAAATACTTTGCTAAAAATAATTCTTTTGTTTTCTGAAGGGAATTGGGATTTGAAGTTTTGCTTGTAGATCTTTTAATATCCTTTCTGTATTTAAGGCCCTTATTAACTCTTTCTTAGCTTTTCCATCTGTCATTTGTCTTATAAATAACATGATCCCTTTAATTAATAAAAAAAGGGAAAAGGGCATATTTAGTTAACTAAAGATTAGACTTCAGATGCTGTAGAACCCCACACCCAGCATTCCCAAATGGTCCTGGGGTGTCTCAACAAGAAATGAAGCATCTGCTATTAGAAAAACAATTGCTATTCTAATATGAAAATTGTATTGAATTTCCACAAATCTTTTTTTTTTAATAAGCTCCTTCCACTGAACCATGTTTGTGTGATTCAATGCCATTATTTTACTGCCAGTGATGTTATAGTGTAGAGAAAATATAGGAACCAGATACATGCCTTTTCTAGAAAGAGAAATAATTTAATCCTCTGTAGCTAGTGCTAATAAAACTGAAGTCCCTTAGGCTGTAAGTCATAGGAGAGATGAATTTGGAGTGCAAAAAAAAATATATTTAG